>NC_065521.1:25133497-25247033 GCF_006386435.1 Epinephelus moara
TTTTGGCGTGGGGGGGGGGGGGGGGGGGGGGGGGGGGGGGGGGCAAAATGGATAGGTGCACATGGGGAAAAGAGCATTTTTTTTTTTTTTTTACAGTAATTCAGGCTCTGTTGCTCCGTGATTGACTGTTTTCAAATTGATGCGTGCTCGTTGGGGAGAAAGAGGCCCCAGTGATGGGTATGACATGATGGTAGTTGAGTTGCAGATCATATTCTGTGGCTGTCATGGAGATGTGCGTGGCTTGTCTAGCTGCTGACACAGATTGAGTGCTCCCACCGTAGATGGACACTGAGCCAGACACAAGGCCACTGATGGCTGACATATGTCTGATGATTGGAGCGGCTACACCAGAATTATTGATACATCCTGCTTAGGAGGTTTTTAGGAATGCAACGTAGTGTACGATTATACTTTATCTATCCATCTATCCATGTATCCATCTCCATCTATCTATCTACAGCAAAAAAAAAAGAAAAAAAAAAAAAGCATTTTAGATTACACTTTTAAACCAAATTGCTCCTTAATCAGACTTCACGCAAAGGGAATCTTTTCAAAGATCTATATGCTACTATTTACTCTAAGCCCCTGATATGTACATGCCATTAAATATCTAACATTGAATAATGCAGTGATACATGTTGCCAGGGTGGTGTGTTTTCTCTACATCCGTAACTTAATCCAGGCATGTGTATTTAAATGTCTACAATGAGTAAACCCAATTAAATGTGTTAACAAACAAGTAAAGATCCACTGCTGCTGAGTCAATAAGACCAAACTCGCACACAGCATGCAAATGTGAAACTGTCTGACTTCGGCATACCCACTCAATATCATGCATATTGAGCTGGTCCAGGATCATAAGCAACAGGTCAATAGCTGGTACGGATAGTGATGGTGTTTCTCAGCTGAGCTAGTTTCCCCAAAGACAACCTGTTGTCCCCAGTGAGTCCGCTTATCTCCACAACCCAATCAGATCTCCATCCCCGCTCCTTTGCCCTGAGCCCCCAGCCCCAGCCGGTCGATAACAGTCCACCTGTGGGGTCGCGGGTCACAGTCCCATCCATATGTTCATCCAGCATGAATGCAGAGGTGATGTCATACTCACGAGTGTCTCATGTGAGGGCTGTTAATAATTGATCGTGACCCAGCCTCAGAGAAACAGAATGAGATGTAGTGGTTTCAGAGCTGCTGAGTTCCTGGAGCTGTTGAATAAGTGGCCGTGACATTTGCAAGTGTTTGTTCAGTTTCGTCCATGTTCTAATTGTCAATGCGTATGTCCTCTATGGCTGACAGGTAAGAGCCAGCGCCATCGCTCAGGACGCTGATCAGAATTACGACTACGCCTCCAACAGTGTGATCCTGCATTTGGACGTGGGTGATGAGGTGTGTGTGCAGCTGGACGGAGGGAAGGTCCACGGAGGGAACACAAACAAGTACAGCACCTTCTCCGGCTTCCTCATCTACCCAGACTGAATCTAATCCTCAACCACGGAGAGTGGACACCAACACACACACACACACACACACACACACACATAGACATATCCACACGACATGTACGTATGCAAATTAATGCACACACACAGACATGCACACACACGATGCCTGCATGTACACACAAAAACACACACACACAAATGCAAGCAAACACATACAGACATCCTGAGATTACAACAGACTACAGAAGCGTGGATGGAGTGAAAATCAGAGATAAGTGGAATTAAGCCGAGCTGTGTGATTTTGAGCCAATCATCACGAGCACCTGCAACTATTGTCGCCTTTTGTGCAAATATGAATATCAGAAGATGTACAGTATAGGTGCACATAACAATTGCACGTTGTGGCTCTGAAATATCTAAAATACTTTAATGTGTTCCATATTAACTGACATTGTGACGACTAGAATATAACAAACACCATCAGTCTAACTGTGTTTTAATGCAATAATGGTGTTGAGGGTGCCATTAAACAAGACGACTAAGCCGAGGCAAACACACAACTGCTGCACTCCAGTCTTTACCTTACACATTTCTGCTCTCCATCCCAGTGACCTCTGATCGAAATGGCCTGCCTACATTTTGCAACCCATCACTGTAACAGATATTTCTCCCTAAAGTGAATTACACCAGATGAAATTAAACCCCTGTTGTGATTCCCCATGCATCGGGGCCAACTGATTAAAACAAGGCCATCTGAATAAACACAGATGTTTGACCTTTCTTTCCTGTTTCCATCATGACGCAGGACATCACATAGCGAGATTAAACAAAACATGTTACAGGGCAACACATTTTATGGATGGCACTTGTGTGTGATGAAGTTTAAATTGCCAAGTGCATTATTGACAATATTGTGTGTGTGCGTGTGTGTGTGTGTGTGTGAGTGAGTGTGTGGGTGTGAGTGGATCTATAGATACTGTAATATAATGAGGCAGTGAAAAGTAACAGCTGCAGTGTTTTACTTACATTAAATGTTGTACAATACATTACAGGCACGTTACTGTAATTACACTGCCATACCTACTTAGTACTTTATTTTTGAGAGACCCTGTTAAAGTATCATCATATGTATAAACAGTACTCCTGAGATGGGCTATCTGGTATGTTGAATATAGGCTCAGTGGAAAGTTGCTATTAAAGTATCTATACCTACCTTGTCTGTGTTCCTGCATGTTGTTTTGGCGTGTGTGTGAGGCAGGGCTGAATAAAGGCGTGTACACCCTGCCATCAAAAACACACGCAGACCCTGGTTCAGCTTTGTTTGAAGTGACCACTTGGACTGACTGTGGAGAATTGGATATATGACATGGCTGCGTGGACTTACAGCCGAGATCGAAGCTGACTACAGCCACTGCCTGCTACACCATGGATTTCCAATATGTCTTAAGACACTGTCTAAGACACAAACATTAATATCGCTATATTGATCTCGGCTTATAATACACCCAGGATCTACAAAATCCAGTGGATGTATACATTTTAAATAGAACAATATGGTGATCAATTGCGCAAACCAAACTGGCTCAGGGTTTGGTAAGGATCGATATTGTTCATCAGAATTTTCAAGCAAGATCATTTGTTAGAGAGGACACCAATAACAACAAAATGCTCTCTCTCGTTCAAACAAACCAGCTTATCTAGCCTGAGTGAATTTATATTTCTGAATACAAAAACTATATTTACAGTGCTTTGGAAAATAAAATACCTCACTTAGTCACTACCTAAATTTGATTAAGCAAACTAGGAGCTACAATTAATCACTGTTTCTACTACTGATTCATCTATTATTTCCCGGAATAATCAATTAATTGTTTGGTAAAAATAAATTTAAAAATGTTAATGTTTCATCACTAAAACATCTGTTGTTGCATCTGACCAACACCCCAAAATTCAAAGACACTCAGATTAATACCATATAAGACAAAGGAGGAATATAAAAGAAGAAAAAAGCCAATGATCACATTTGTACAGCTGGAGCTTGTGGATTTTTGGATGAAATTTGTTTTGATAAATGATGAAAAATTGTTCATCAAAATAGTTGCTGATTAATTTTCATTTCATCGGCTGACTGCAAACCAAACCCGTTGTTCTGTTCCTTTGTGTTAATAATCAGCTTTTTTTTTTAATCAAATAAAAGAAGAAAGGTCACAGGAATTCAGGGCTGTTTTTGCTATTTAATTGGCTCACAATTACCTTAAAGAGAGAGCTCTTTGGGAAAAATTTGCAGTCTAAGTTTCCTTTGAAATGTAAAAACTCATTCAGACATGGCCTGACAGGAGTTAAAAACACTGCATATATTGCAACTCTGGGTGTCATTTCACAATGCATAATTGCGCAGAAGCAATTGTACCTAACACTGCTGAAAAGTCCCAACTATTTGCGATTGAGAAACCACAGTCACTTGGTGAATATGCCCACACTTCACGTCATTTTCTACAGTTAATGTCACCAGTATATTCAAGTAATCATAATTGTATCGCCACTTTAACGGTTTCTAAACCAGGCAGAGAGAGATGTCATCTCCATGTTAAAGAGAATGAAATCTTGAATACCTCTTAGATTACAGGCAAAAAGAAAGTGTCTAATTAGAGCAGAGAGCTGATGGCATTCTAGACTTAAAGGATTTGGCGAATCTGTTGCTCCTGAGCGGAGAAAGAGGGATGTAGCCGCGCCATGCCTGGGCCCAGCCCCCGGCTCTCTCTCCTGGCAGATTCCAGTTGAAAGTTAATTGGACGGGGAGAGGTCTGAGACAGGCTGCGCTGAGGCCCATTAGTGATTCCCCTGTCGAATGCAGAGCCACGAGGATCACAGACTCACAAATAGGAGGATTAAAATAATCAATAGCCTTGACTTCCATCGACCACACACATACACACACACACCGAGTAATTAGTGGACAACCTATTCAGCAGTGGACTATGACACCCTCCTGAACCCTACCCCACACACATAAGCTCCACACTCCAATAGCTGCAGTGCCTAATGAGGGGAAATAGTTGTGGCTGCCTGTGAGGAAAATGAAGAAAAGGTCAGGAAGCCACCAAACAGCCTTCTACTGCTCATATCCTCGTGCTTTGTCACCCAATCATTACTCAGAACATTTACAGCATGTCTACAAAATATGCACAATGAAATATTTTTGGGCTACAATTTGAGCATGCAATGATACTAAACAAATGCAACCAATAAAAGAAACCCTAAATTGTCTCAGGCAATAATAGTTTATATTGACTTGAGCACCACAGCTTACACTCATGATGTACTTTCAATTCGACATTTAGTTTAAAAAAAAAAGAAAGAAAAGGCATAAAGAACAGATCAAGATATGACTCCTGAATATCGTGACAGTAAAGCGGCCCCTTTACCATACCAGATTTCAGCAGCAACACTGCCCTCTTGTGTCAAGACAAGTCAGTGACACATTTTGCACCTTATTTCATCGAATGGAAAAAAAACCCCTGCTCAAAACACAGATGATGAGGTGTCAGGAAAAAACATTTATTTAATGCAGCAACATAATTGGGTGACTTAAAAACATGGGAACCACGCTGAAATGTTTCTTTCTACCTCATGATAGTATGGCTTTAAATATACCGATTTACCACAGGATCAGAGGAACACGTTCTTCAGCCAAAGCAAGTCTTAGCCAATAATACAGTAGGTTGCCGACAGTTATGTATACTGTATATACCATATATTTTATTGTCCCATCAAACATTGACACACAAGTATCAACATTTACAGTATATCAATAAATTTATGTCTTAAGAGCTGCATCTTGGAATGTTATTGCAAACAACGTAAGCATTAAGACTCCTGAATGCATACAAGTTGGTCACACATGTGAAAAGTGGTCTTATGTGGGGAATGTAAAGGCACTTCTTAAATTAAATGTAGAAAACTAATCCATGGAAAAAGTTGGGGGCATGTAGAAGCTAACGTCAAAAACAGGGTGCATGTGACAGGGTAAAAAAAAAAGTTGGATGTTCTTCGTCTTCACCCGTTCATGACCATCCTGACCAGTTCTGTAAAAGAGAGATGAAAGAGACAAGCGTGAGACTCGTGGTCTAAATCTTGGCAGAGACCAACTCCAACTACAGCATAAGGCGCTATAGCCCCCTCCTCATCCAGCTTTGGAGAGCCTGGGTGGGAGACGCTGTATTTGGAAGCAGATCCCCCACACTCTGCTCACCCAGAGGAAAGAAGGGGTTGAAGAGGGTACTGAGAGAAATGGGTGAGGTAATCATCTCTATCTCCTATTTAGCCAAAGCATTTGGCCATGTCTGTGATCCAGAATGAGCTGGTTAGAGAAGCCATCCTCGCTGTATGCTTTCCTCTAGTTGAGAAGCAGAGAAAAAGGGGAGAAGATCAAGGGAGCTACAGTCCAGTCAGAGAGCGGCCAGCTACGAATTCAGCTTCCATCAGTTGAGGAGAAAACAATCAGCACAAGAGCGACTCATTGCAATTCTCTGGTTAGTAGAAAAAGGGACTGGTCCACTCTCAAAGCTGGTGGCTATATTGGAGTGTAAAAAAAAATGTCTCCAATGTAATGAACTGTCTATTTCATCTGTCTGTGAAAAGAGCAGCACCTCTAACACCAACAGAGGAAAAAAAGACAATCTAATTAGCACCAAAGACATGCAAATGAGTTTAGAAGAGCTGCTTCGAGACTCCTAAACCCATCAGCTCAAATAACTCAATGGCGGCCACCAGGATTTCCCTGAATGCGACCAGTCACTTCCCTGTATCCACCATATCCCTGTATAAACTGAGGGGAGTCCCCGACACATGCAGAGGGGCATGCTGCAGCCAGGGGCCAAGACAGAGGGCTGCAGGAGAGAGAGACAGAAGAGCAGGAGGCTATACATGGGTCAAAGCCTCAGGACTAAGGATGAGAGGGACCGCCAGGCTTTCCCACAGGCACCTATGGGGCAAATCTACTTTGCAACAGCACCTTGTTCCCGCTTGCAAATATGAACAGTGCAGCTACAGCTGATTAGTGTTAGGGCAGCCTAATGAGAATGGATTATTTAAAAACTAAAATGCAGGAAAGCCTGGAGATGTCATCTCATGGTATACCAAATGCCCGTACCGGCCCTCAGCCTGACATGATGTGGCGGACAAATGCTGCAGAGGAAGAACAGTTAACACACTGTCAGCAGTTGACATTTATACACGGCCTCTTAGAGCGGTCAATTGACCATAAGCGTAAAGACACATAAAAGACATTCAACTGTGACATGGATAGATACCTACCTCATCATTGAGACAAAAGCAAGCATTACTGTAGTGGCAGTTCAGTAGTTAAAAAGGGTGCTTCCAATGATTGCCATAAAATAACTCTGAACAGAAATCTGACTTTTTGACACATTATTTCACATGTCAATACAGCACACACGCAATGGAATTTGTGACTGAGGCATCATCACGCACCATCAGCCTAATTACAGTAAGTGTCCCATTTTTGTCTTGTTCATTTCTTTCCCTCTCACCTTCATAATTGATGCACCCATTTGCGTCTTCGTGTCCTGCCAAGAGCGTCTCAACTTCCTCCTCCGTCATTTTCTCACCTGCAAATGAAACAAAAACGTTAATTCATATTACATGAGTGAGATTATCGTGTTTTTTAAAAATGTGATAACAAGGGATTTCACAAGACACTCGTACTACAAATACACTTGCTCAACCAATGACACCAAATTCATTTACAAACATGCATATAGTAGGGTTGTCAAAAGTATCGATACTTTTCTGTATCCGGATACAATACTAATTTACAAAAGTATCGATACTAACAGTGCACGCCACCTCAGTGCCTGTCGGGTGCGCGCGACGGGTCCAACAGACACGCGCTGTGCAGGCAGCGTCTGGCAGGCACAGAGCCCTCGCTGCAACCCTGGCTTGTTGTCGTTGCTGTGTATGCATGCACACATTTCTGTTGCTGTAATATGGCCAGCGCGGCTGCAGGAGGATCAGAGCAGCCAGTTTCGGTCAAAAATGATAAAGGAAAAAGCGCTCTTTGGAAATATTTATTGAAGTGAACACAGCACGCTGCAGACGGCAGGTACAGCCCCTCCCCTCACTAGCAGCTGAGCAGCTGGTGTCGCCAGCATCAAACTAAAATATAACTTCAGTCATGCCCGTCTGTAACATTAACAGACAATGTTAGTTTACCAGGACAACACAATTATGTGTGTCTGAAAAGTTATGTTAATTGTAAAGTCACAGATTGAAGCTGAAAAAACGTTGGGTTTCTCCCGTAACCCCTGGTTCTCTGATCACATAGTGAGGTAGAAACAGGAGTATCCTGAGCCTAAACTACCAACTCTATTTAATCAGCAACGAAAATATGGTGCCAATTCACCAGAAGCACAGAAAATAAACAGGGCTGTAGATAAATACATTTGTATGGACAGATCTTGTTTCTGGTTGTTATTTATTTTGGGGGGATTTTTTGTTGTTATCATTGATGTTACTGTTCTGATCTTTATTTAAAAAATGACATGCCTCCTAATTTTTTGCTGCTGTATCGAAAATGGTATCGAGTACTGAATATTATCTATATCGAGTTTGAAATTTTAGTATCTTGACAACCCTAGCATATAGTATACTTTTGATGCCATGTACATTCAATTTACAGTAACCAATTTTGCACTAATGCTATTCGTTATGAGGATTATAATATTTTCAGGTTAAGTGGAAAAAAATTAAACAGTGTGCATAAATGAAATCAACTTAAAATAGTCAGATAACTGTATTGATTCAAGAGTGATAAAAATGTAACTTGCCTAGTGTGGTGAGGACGTGACGAAGCTCTGCTCCCATTACTGTGCCATTGCCCTCCTTGTCAAAGACGCGCAGTCCCTCCACAAAATCCTCCATGGAGCCCTGATCTTTATTCTTAGCAATAGCCTGAAGCATGGGCAGGAACTGCTCAAAATCTAGCATCTTGTGGTTCATCTCTGAAAAAAGGACAGAATAAATAACGTTGTTAAATGACAAATAACATGTTTGAGCCTCCAACTGCAACACACACCACACTGCAACAGAAAGATTAGAATTACAGCAGATTTGTTTCTTTAATCACAGTGAAAGTCTCCCACTAAGGTTTTTTTCCTCTCACCCTCTGCCTTGGGGTTGCCCAGGACCTTGAGCACCTCAGCGTTGACAGGATTCTGTCCCAGGGCGCGCATGACGTCCCCACACTGGCTGTAGCTGACCTTGCCATCCCCTGTCCTGTCGAAAAGGAGGAAAGCCTCCTTAAACTCTGTAGGGTACACAGACACATGACTTATTAGAGTAAGAGTATGAATTATTGTTGAAATTAAGAGATTAGCATATATGTATGGAGGAATGATATGAAGATAGGAAGAGCTAGTGCTCTAGTGCTAGATGGAAAAAAAAAAAAACAGAACAAGCAGACAAGAGAAAGCACAGATTATGACATGATCTGGTCTAACTTTTAAGTGAGCAGGCAGGAAATACATAACCACATCCACAACTCTGCATAGGTTTTTATATACCACTCCAGCCAAGTCAACTCTAGCCATTCTATCCACAATAGTAGATGTATTGATAATTTACACCTGTATTGGGCAATCCCACACGCACTGTATATTGGCAAGATTTGTTCAAACACTCCAAAAAATCTGAAATTCTTTAAGTGAATATTTCTACCATTTCCATGGTAAAGTGTGGTGCAACAGCTTGCTCTATGTACTCTGCTGCGTGACATTGCAAACATCCCTCTGACTTCCTCAATTCAGAAATACTGTATATTGGCGATAGTCATCTGGTCAGTGAATGATTTCTTCACTGAACTGACAATAACAAAAGGAAACAACTTCTCCAATGCAACAATACATGCTCTCTCGTTATTGTAGTTTTAACATGCAAACATTTATGTATTTAGTTTTCAAATATATTAAATTTGTCTGAATTACAGGAAATGTGTTTAAATAAAATAAAGGACCAGAAAAAATGGGTATGGATATATATCTTAGGAAAAAAATGTTTCTAAAAAAAACTCTGGAAAAGGAAAGGAAAATGTTGCAAGGGCTCAACTGTTTTCAGAGATTTATTATCTGAAAAAAAATAAGTACATAAATAAATAAATAAAATGAAATAAGACGGCCAACCCCATCCTCAGTGCTCTTGGTCTAAACAGAAGTGACAACATTTCCTACAGAACATTAGAAAAGACTTCAAACTCTTATTTTAAACTCTTTGATTACAGTAAGGGCTGTATATCTGACACTCAGTTTTCTAAAAATTAGGTCTTATTGCTTATTTTGTGTGACTAATGGCCAAAAACACAAGCATTGTTATTGATATAAACCATTGAAAAGCATGCAAATCTTGTCTGAAAAGCTGAAATAAACAAAAATGTTTGACAATTTGACTTGATAAACAACACATCTGTCTGAAATTCACTGATGGTTTCAGCTTTGTTAATTGTCAGCAGGCTATAAAACAAAAACACCATAAGCTCTGCTAGATTTAGAAAAAAAATTGTGAATCCCCTCATTTTCTTTTTAACCAGACAAACAAATTAATTTGGTTAAAAAACATTAACATTGTGCATTATGCAACTTATTGGTTTCACTTATTGGTTTCAGTTCAATTAATCTAATCAATGACAAGATTAATGTGTCAGTAGTTCACACTGTTTCAGTTATTAGTGTTATCAGATTCAGTAAGGGTCTATTTGATGCTGAATGATGAGAATGAGAATGATGCTGCAGTTGACTTGAAACATTTTTCAAAACATCGTCTGACATCCGTACTGTTTGCCAACTTCATTTTGACAGTGATATTTTACAGTACTCTTGAATAGTCAATAAGGTTGTGAGCTACCTAAGCCTTGTAAAGCATTCACATTACCAAGTATTGAGCACTTCTGTTGTTGTTCAAGTGGAATTACCTAGGCGTTATCACCTGTCAGCAATGATTCAATCTTGTCAGTGATCACAAGGTTGATTGACGTAGCTTTGATCAGGCATTCTAGTCAGACTCAACAGCCAAACAAAAAGCTTAGCTAAGAATTAACAATCAGGGAGACATGGAGTCGAAATTACACAATATCCGGGCAGCAGTCTGGACCTAATGTTATGGGACAGGCTATTTCCCAAAAAAGCTCAGGCACTGTTGTGCAGTTTTTCCTGTTGTGAGGAATGTGCCTCTTCCCCTCTGGCGTGTGAGCACTTTTCCCAACACCATATTTGGTATTAGAGGAGTGGAGGAAAGTAGGAGGAGAGTGAGAGGAGCTATAGCCTATTATGTCAACTGTGATTAAACAAACCAGCCCTAGGACAAAAACCATCCACCACTGTATCCAGCACCAAAAAAGGGCACGCTCTTGGAGATGAGCTGCTTGGAAGATAACAGGCAAAGTTTATGGCAAACTGACACAGCCAGGGATGACTACAGTTTCACAGAACAAGACTTATGAGGACACATATGAGCTTTGGCCACTTTTAACTTTAGTAATACTGCTAATGCACGACTGACCATATACAAAAACACTGCAACACACGGTCAAAGCTGGTTAAGTATTATCACGTTTTATGCAACAATATGACTGATTTTGACGTGGCAAACAACAGTGCAAAGCCACTCTCATTCACATTTAAAAACACATTTGGTTTCCCCAAATCCACCATGCAGATCACATCCTAAACACTCCGAGATAGTCATCAGTTTTGTGCTAAGGCGGTTCCCATTTCACTGACTTACCATGAATCTGATCCATGTTAAATTCAATCTGGAAAGAACAAGCAGTTGCAAGTGGAAAGTGATGAAACAGTACGGAAATAAAGGAGGAAAACCTTACCTAAAAACTACTGTGACAGGCGCCATAGAGCAGGGTGACAGTGAAAATACAGGGCAAAGGGTCTGAACCAAGCAAGAATGAAAGCATGCAAAACAAGCAAGATGTGGAAAATGTGGCAACACAAAATCAAAACTCACCAAGGATCTGATCTTCCGAGAAGTCAGACTGTTCAAAGAGAAATTAGGGTTTGTAAAAAACGGCTCGTTTCGCTACGCAGTGCAAAGCTAGCTTGAGTAAACTTCGGTGGCTTTAGTAACGTATTTGTCAGATAGTTCGATTTAGTTAAATCAGCTCTTCCCTACCAATACCACATTCTGCAACGATTACCGTACCCGCGGGCACTTTGGTGACATTACTTACATTACTTAGCTTATTATGTGATTGTTAACTTTATCGACAGTGCAAGCTAACGTTAGCTTCTCAAAAGTTGCACTTCCGCTAGCAACCCGCGAGCCACTTCAGACATTCAAACTCAACTTAAACATCTTTACAAAGCTAAAACATTTTCTCGAAACATTAACTAAATACACAAGAAAGATGGTAGTGTTAATTAGGTCGTCAAGTGGAACAAAATAAACCCACCATGACTGTGTTAGCTGAGGTGTGTCCGAGGCGTTGGCAAACCCAAGAATGTGTGACGGCTCTCTCAGAGCAGGGAAGAGTAAGAAAACCTTAACAGCCGTGCGTCATCACGTAGAGCACGCAGGACGTCCTAGCAGGAGGGCGAACAGCCACACTCCTTATATAGGAATACAGCTCTAGGTAAGGCTTGTGATTGACAGTCAGGGGCGTAGCACCAAATTTGGGTCCCCCCACCCCTCCTCTTGTAATCCATCTTTCTGTTTCTTTTTTATTTTATTTTATTTTTTACAATTTCAGTTTGCTTTAATTTCTTTTCCTTTCTGGAACTCCAATGCCCTTTCATGGGGAAAGACATGACAGTGTGAGGACCTGATCACACAGGACACGTTTTGCAGCCTGCAGAATGACGCACCACACTTTTTTTTAACCGAATGTCACTAGTAAAAAAAAAAAAAAAGAAAAAAGCCTGCTGTGCCTTTTTATTGTTGCAAGGCAACCACCCCCATCACCTCCTAACATTCCTGTGTAATCAATGTACTGTTTACTTATTTTATTCATTTGACAGTAATTAGTATCTAGTCCCTAAAATGTTCAGGCAGAGGGTACTTGCTGTCGCTCTAGTTGAGGGTGAGAGGCTATCAGTTAATAGTTTATCGGGTGCAAGGAAACGGAGATCTGTGCGGGTACACGAGACCCTGAAAGGAGGATGGATCACAGGGAGTACCATCGGTTGGTCCAGGAGCTTCGCCTCAATGATGGCCGTTTCTAGGCATGTTTTAGCATGACTTGGGGGCAGTTTGACAACCTGCTGTCTATCGTCGGGCCGTATAGCTAATGGTAAAAAGGCAGAGATGACATCAGGTGTTTTTCTGCTCTGAGTTGAAGTTTTTTCGACTTGAGGCATTCAGAGCGCTCCGGCAAAAATGACAGGTGCTTAGAGCGAAAAAAAAGAAGCTTCATTCTCATTAAAATCAATTACAAAAAGGTGCCCCCAGCTACTAAAACGCATCCTATGTGATCAGGGCCTAAGTTGGTGATCAAGCGGCATAAGCAGTCCTTCAACTCTACAGGCCCAGGCCCCAGACACACCAAACCAACCGCAGAGAACTAGCTGTGATGAGAGCCCCCTGCTGCATTGCCTCATGTTGCTATGTCTCAGCCAAAAAGTTGCATATGAACACACCAAACCGACGGCCAACAAGCACGTATGTTCTGCACCTGCGTGAGAGGATATACTCCATACCAGGACACGGCGGTCGTCTGTAATCGTCATTAAAAAAGGGAAACCGGTAGAACATCTTGATGCTAATTTGCACATCAACAATACAATCCAATGTTGAAATAGTCTCGCCACCAGACAATCAGAGATCTCTGCCTTCTGATAGTCTGGGGACACTCCTTTCTAAAGTGTGTTTAACGAAAATGGCCGGCGACAAAGCAACGCCTCTTGCATTTTTGAAAAGGACACGCCCTCCCGGAAATGTGCGCTCCCCCTTTTCTCGTCTGCAAGGACACAAACACACAGAGAGCTTGAAAATGGATGCCGAGAGATTTAACTCCGTTTTATCAAACATGTGCTCAGTCCACAAGATTGTGGAAATTAAGGACTTACAGTGACTTGAGCCATTTTGTACCGCTACATGTGTTTCTAGTCGGACTATGTTTACGAGCACAAGAGTTCAGCGAGCCACCGAAGGACCGCCCTGCGGATTTACGATTGGTTCTGCAACGTAGGGAGTTTTTTAAACTCTGAAATTGTATCCGCCCATCTAAACACAAAATCAGGGAGAAAGTCATCAGTCTTTAGTTAAGCAAAGCTTAACCGCTGGGCTCCACTTTTGCCAATGCAGATTGAACATGCTGAATTGGTGGAGAAAAAGCCGGCGGGACTTTTTTCAGGGGCTAAAATATGTTTTGTTGCTGACTTCTCCAGAACAGTAGTTCACTTAGCTTCCATGTCAGTCTTCAGCCTGCATCTCCAAACTGGGGGCGTGTCGACTGACATCTTGTGTGTGTAATATACTGTCTATGTAAAAGGATCCCATACAGCTGCACTTCAAAAATTCTGAACTGTCCCTTTAAAGTCTCCCTCCACTCAGAATGCTCTTACCTTCTTGCGCTCACCTTAAATCTTTAGTTTTAGGCATGTACCTGCAAGCATGGTTTTGTGTCGTAATAGCTAGTGTGAAAGGGAAATTTGAAACCTCCAATGAATACACAGAACGGGCGAGGCTCTCTCAGGACTTGTTGTGTCAAAAACTTTTTAAATAGTGTACATACGTGTTTTCTGGATTAAGAACTTTTAGCAAGGTACACTGTTTTTGTTGAAAAACCATATCAGGCACAAATTATTATTCCAAGCATATATTTTCTGTTCATGTTTCATGTTTGGACGGGATATTTAACATTTGTTTCAATCAAGCAGCCTGCCCTAAACCTTGCAAAGTAATAAACGTGCCAATGGACACTATGTTAAGGGATGTGTGTTTTAGTTAAGACATGATTTTTAAGATGTTTTAAAGGATATTTGTCCCTTCGGTGTGTGTTTGACTTTGGTGATTTTGACCCCACTTGCGCAAATTAATACCTGATTGCACTGAATGACTTTGCTAGGCTTTGCATTAAGAATGTGAGTGTCTGGCCGCGCAGGAATGATGGATTACTTTAGGCCTCTGAGATCATGGACTGATGCCACATCCCTTAACAGCCTGGCTAAAGCGCTGTCATTCCTTAGCAGGAGCTCTGGCCTCCTGTCTTGTCTGTGGTCCCACTGTGAGCAGAAGCGGATGTCTTAACATGGCCCATATTATCCTCACAGGCTAAATGGGACAGACTCATTCCATAAAATCATGCAGTAGCAGTGGCACAGTGTAACATTTAAAGCACATGAGAATGGCAGCAAAGCCAAAGCACCAACAAAGATAAAGCACATAATACAAAGTCTAAGGTGGGCATTAGTATAGTTTGAGACACTGAGTTTATTCAGCACATCTTTGCAGTAAAATGTTTTATCTGATTGACCTACAGTATGTCGGCCTTTGAGAGCACCAGAAGCTAAGAGCACAGTTATGGTTTGGTCTTATGTAATGTTAATGTTGATAGTACCCACTGAGTTAACTTAATTTATTTACTGATGTTTTTTTATTTTCTAATTAAACATATCATCTCATTTATATACTTACAGGGGAGCTATGCCCATTTTAAAATGTATACATGTTATTCTTATGTTCTAAGACACACAATTTCTCCCAAATCCAAAAACTAGAGTGCTAAAACTCGAACTTGTGAAGTCATCAAGCATTAAGTCTGCTGCTCCATAAACAGTAAAGTAGGAAAGAGGTTCTAGATCAGTGGTTCCCAACTTGTGGGTCACGGTCCAAAAATGGGTCATGGATCCATTCTGAATGGACCACAAGTGACTTGAGAACATTTCAAGTTTGTAAAAAAAAAAACAGTACAGTGAATTTCAGCACAAAGCTTTTTTTTTTTTGTTTTGTTTTAAGTGTCCTTTCCTGCTGTAGCGTGAGTGACTAACAGACAGCTACTTTACAAATGGTGCCTCTCAAAGTTGAGGAAGGATCCTTAAATAGCTGAATTTCAAGGAGGCAACGTCATCAAATCGAGCCTATATTGACATAAGACTGCTCCAATATCAATGGTCCTTCGAATTCTAGCGAGGACCGAGTCTTTCCTTTAGAGAATTTTCAAGGATGCATGTGTGTATCCTTAGTGGGCATAAAGCACCCACAATTCTTTGCGTGTGTTTAGCTGGAATTAATGGCAGGACCTCTTCACTGACACACACCTTGGCACTCGCCTGTTCTGATGTGTGTTCACCAAATGCTAGGAGGGAGTCTTGACTAGCCTCTGTAGGACCCGCCTTGGAAGTATATCCTTGTATATCCTGTATATACTTTGAGGAGCACTGAGAGACAGCAAACTAGCTCAGCTACATGGCCAAACACAAGTATGATGCTGAATATATTAAACTGTGTGGACCTATGAAGAAATCTGGACCCTGTGGCTGGACCAGTTGGGAACCACTGTTCTAGATGATCCTGAGAGCACCCAGGAGAATGTTCTGAGCATAGAGGTACGTTTTCTGTTTCAGAACTGAGAACACTACAATAGAGAAAAGCTCATTTGGGAGGTTGTATATAGAATAAAAGTCTGAGCGAACTCTGATGGCTACTCAACTTTGATCGAGGGAGACACAGAGTGGACATGTCCCCCTCAATTATTTAGAGCATGTGCATTTGTCTCCCCTAGTAAAATCATGAAAGTAACAGAGGACTTTCATTTTGACAAATAAAAGACATTTACGCCATTAACTATGAAAAAAAAGGCACATTGATGCATTCAATTTCACCAGAAGCAGGAAATTAAGTATTTGGCTGCTCAAATTTTCTGGCTGAGGACCCTCAAATCCCCTCGTTTTATTTGTGCCCCTCCAATGTTGAAACAAAACCTACATCTTTGTATGTACAGAATTTGCAGCTGGACAAACTATGAAATAACGACACCATTTTTACATAACCTCATTCTCTTTGCTAGGTGCCGTATTGGTCAGCAGCCAACATTTGCTATTGCCAAAATATAGGCTACAGTGCTATATCTTTTACATGCCCGTGATGGCCAATAATAATCGGTGGGTCAGGTTATATCTATGACTTATCTCATAAGCTTTTATCTAAATCACTGGAAAGACGTTAAGGGAGGTCTGCCCTCTTTGCAGCCGGTTCGTGGCTTTGAAAAATGGGGCAAGTAAAACTCTCTAAATTATTAATCAAGTGAAGACTGACAATTTCCTTACTTTGGGTTTTGAATCAGAGATTTTCAGAGATATTTTGCTTCTTGTAATGATAATTATAATAATCACAGATGTGTAGGTCATATTCATTTGTTGGAGCCACCTTCCTGATGAAAGAAATAGCACATACTGTGGCAAGAAACAGCCTGTTTCTCCCTAAGGAGGCCACTGACTGAGCGACAGCCTCACTCTCAGTGCCCCATTTCTACTGCTTAGCTTAGATTCAGTCTCATTTTAGGTTAATGCTAACAGTTTATTATCCAGAATAATATAGGAGTTACTTTGCAAATAATCTGTGAGTCATGTTTTTACAGAACTAACTGACAAACAAATTACTATTGTTTATCTCTAGCCGTGATTCACTATCTTGGCTAAGATTACTAAGCACTATATTTAAAATAAGATTAATAGGACATAAGGTTTCTAAACATAGTCCAAATTTATAAATGCCCCACATTAGCTTTGTCACAAAAAGCATGCTGTAGTCACTCCACTCACCTCCAAAGTACTGGGGTCAAATGGTGAATCCGAAGGACGCAGCATCCTGGGTTTCTGCTCCGCTTTTGGAGCTGCAGGAGCCGCAGGGAGGTTGGGGAAAGGAGGACCCAGTCTTGGTTGGGTCACTGGTGAAGGAGACTTCTTAATGGAGGCTTCTCTTTTAGGAGCCATTCCTAACGTCCTGGACAGCCACAAATTTATTTAAGATCTCTGCACCAGCTGCCTCTATAGCTGCTGAGAGGAGAAATCTAGCTTTGAAGTAAAGTGTGTCAGTTGTGCGTATCCGGTGGAGGGGAGGAGGGAAGCAGGTTGATGATGCTGATGATGCTGATGATGCTCAGGGACTGGCAGGTGGATGAGGCAGAGGTGGACATATGGAATAGCATGTGAATGAATTTGTGAAGCAAAGCGTAGGAGGAGTAGAGATGAAAGCCTGAATGTAGGATAAAGAGGGGGATAGATGTAGAAAGGAGCAGGCTGAGCTGTATGACTCCAAGCACATGCTTTTATGTGGGTCAGACATGTATGTGTGTGTGTGTGTGTGTGTGTGTGTGTGTGTGTGTGTTGGTGTGTGTGGGAGTGAAGCAGCAACGTGAAGGGTTTCTGTGTCAAACTCAACACACAGATATCAGCCTGACTAAGGACAGTCATATGTTCTGTGTCTCATTACAAACCATCATGCAGCTAATAATAGGTCGTCCTAGAATAGATAGATCTTCTCTTTGTTTCCTCCTGTTTCCTGCGGACTCGTTGACACTGATGCTGCATGCTCACCAATAGGACACAAGGTGTGAAACAGTTCACCATGATTGGAGCCTAATTAAGACTCTAGTGTGTTTTTCTCTTGATTTTTTTTTTCAAATTTTGATTACCTTTATTGGTTTTAACCAAAAGTAGCAAATGATGCCATTTGGCTTGTAGTCACACATATGAATGGCTCAAAATGCATGAGAAATAAACCTTTGAGAAAATACAAAGAATAAACATTGCTTTATTCAATTTCATTTTAGATTTTTTTTGTCACCAAATGTCAATGTTGTTGTTTTGTTTTCCTCTTTTATGCCCCTTGTTTTTGCAATATTTTAACAAGTGTGTTATGTGCCTGTTGTGACAGAATCACATCAGCAATATGCACATTTAGTTTTGTGGTTTACAAATTGACTGTAATTAAGCAAATTTACTCAACTGTATCAAGTACCATCAGACTGGAGAATTTCTATTTTATGCTACGTTATAAATCTACTTAGGTTTCAGAAGTTAATCATACATTTTACTTCATATTTATTTGTCAGCTAGTTATTTTGTGTAATTACTCTGCAGATTAAGATTGAATACAACCAGCTATGTCATTACAGTGCTTTTTACACATAAAACATAAACACAAATAACTTAACTAGATTTTACCCACAATACTTTCACCTTTTCAAAGTAAACTTCTGAATATATATATATATATATATATATATATATATATATATATATATATAGAGAGAGAGAGNGAGAGAGAGAGAGAGAGAGAGAGAGAGAGAGAGAGAGAGAGAGAGAGAGAGAGAGAGAGAGATTCTACTTGTAAATTGCATTTACATGCTGGTATTGTAGTTGGTGGTATCCAATAGTAGAATTACTCAAGTACTAAGCAGAAATCTGAGATACTTGTACTTTACTTAAATACAGTATTTTCCATTTTGTGCAACTTTGTTTTTCAACTCCACCACATCACAAAGAGGCAAATATTATGTTTTTACTCCACTGTTTGTCTGACAGGTTCAGCAACTAGTTACTTCTCAGATGTACATTTTTCATACCCTTCCTGTCCGGTGAAATCCACATCTCTTAAATCTCTTGGAGATTTTGAATTATTTTTTTCTCTTGTTTTTATGATAAGTGTTCCCTTACTGGTTTGGAACATTATTCTACAGCTGAATAGACTTTAAAACAAAACAAATAAAATGGATTAGCTGGAAAGTGCAAGTGTAAGGAGTTTCTATTTCCCTGACTAAAAGTTTACATAAGAGGCAGCTCTTATAGGTAGTACAATATGATGGCTTTAAGCCTGAGTCCTTGTTTGTGAGTACTTCTACTTTGGGGTATGTGTAAAATATGTAAATTGTATTTATATATTTTGGATAATATGTCTCTATATTTTCTATTATGGACTTTTTGGGCTATTATGTATTCGCTGGTTTTGTACTATATGATGTGAACTTTCATATTTACTGGTTTTGTACTATATGATGTGAACTTTCATATTTATGCAGGGTGACGTTTTTTACATATATGTGTACTCTAGATATGTGTGTACTCAAGGTCACTCTTCATGTTTATGCTGGACTATTGTATTTCTATGAATACATCTTTGTGTTTTTTTCATTTCTTTTATATGTCTGGTTTGCACACAGCTGTGATTCATCTCACTGATCACGGTGGGTATTTAAAGATGGCGTTTCTGGTTGTATCTTATTACAAGTCTGAGGAAGAGCCTGCGTTGCTCGAAATGTCACTTGACAGAAAATAAATCATGGATTAATGGGAGCTCTATCGTTGTGCGGATCATTTTTTCCTTTTTTGATGCATGTTAGCTGGAAAGTGCATCATCACAGAACTGAAAAATGGTTGTTTTTCCTGAGCACATGAGAATTAGATGTTTTAAAGGTACATGGTTTTCACAGGACAGTGCTGCCACAAATATGATGATCTTGTAGAATATGATGCATCCCTACAGATTAAACAACAGTTAAAATTAGCACAATGTGTAACAGTAAAATGCAACATACACATTAATGCAGGAGTAATAATAATCCAAAATTGTCGCAGTAAAACACAGATAAGCACCACTTTTTCTACAGAATGAGTAATTTTACTTTTGGTACCTTAAGTAAATGTTGCTAATAATACTTACATAATTTTACTAAAGTTAATTTTAGTAAAGGATTTAAATACTTGTTCCACCACCTGTTTACGCACATCATGGGCCCACTGCACAGTGACACAACCAAGGCACAGTAGTTCAAAATTATGCCACCAGATGTCACTGTTGTACAACAGGAAGTCAGAACCCCATAAAGATTTTGGCTTCAACTTGCTTCAACTCAATAAAAAAAATCAGTGTCAGTTAATTGAGTCGCAGGTCTGCCTCATGCATGTTTTTATACAACACAGAGACCCTGTGAAAAACAGCATTTTAATGATAAAAATAATAACGATGATGATTTGTCTGCCTGTCCCTCCATCCAGTGGTAGAAAGTAGACAAAGTACATTTACTCAACTGTACTTAAGTACAATTTTAAGGTGCTTGTAGGCATTGAGTGTTTTCATTTTCTGCTGCTTTATATTTCTACTTACTACATTACAGTGGGAAATATTGTACTTTTTACTGCGTTACAATTTGACAGCTTTACTGGTTAATTTACAGATTCACATTAATAATTCAAAATATTATCAGCAAATAAATTATGATGTGTTGATTGTAATACAATAATATAATATACTTGAATAATATCCTTAAAAGAAGCCATTCTGCATAATTTTACTTTTGCAAAAGTATATGTTGATGATAATACTTTTGTGCTTTTATTTAAAATTATAGGCTATATGGTTTTAGTATTTCGATGTTTAATGATTGACTTTAACATCACTGTGCAGATCTGAAGACAGATTTACAACTTCTGGCGTCACTCTACCCGCTCCTCCAATAATCAATGCTATCCACTCGTCAGTGGATTTTGGGCACAATCCATCGCGCGCTCAATGGGCCTTGAAATTACCGTTTATGTGGCTCGAGCGTCAAAACAATAGCGACATAAGACCCTCGCTGCGAGACCAACGGCACTTCTGGCGCTTTAATGGCAGATCGAACATGCAAAATGAGGAAAAGAAGACCCCCAACAAAGTCAACCCTACTAAGCCCATTATCAAAATAACAAGAAATAAAATAAAAGGTACAATATAGAGTATCTTTTTTATGATCTTATTTCTGAAATGTTAATAGAGCCTGTCAGCCTGCAGCCTATTCACTTGCCAGCTGATTGCTGATGAGTCTGCCGAGCAGACAGCTCAGTGGCAAGCACTTTAAGAAGATTAGCAGCGCCTCACGTTTTCCTCATCATTTGCAACAATAATCCACCACAAGAGGCTAATAATAACAACGGGAATATCCTATATGTCTGCTCTCAAATAGATTACCTACAATATATACCAATTAGCAAATTGAAATATTATCCTATTATGATATTCAGGCGTCTGCATAGTTCTTAACATGGCTGAAATTAATTTCCTAAATTATTAGACACTTAATCGGAAAAATTACCACCGTCGTTTTCCCTTTCTTTCATTTCGTGTGCAGTGTTGTGAAAGCAAATTCAATTACTCCCCAACTTAAAGGAAATGTTTCAACAGATCCTCTGAGGTGCCCCAACTGACTAATGAAATTATGGCAGTTCTCCCACCTAATGCCATTCAAAGTCCCCCCTGCTACAGCAAATCTCCAAACCACCTGATTTATTTTTAATGATATTACACCCCTCAGTCGGCTGTGTCATGGTAATAATCGGGGCTGCTCCAGCTGCCTCTAGATCACATTAGCCAGGCTTAATATTGACAGTGCCGGGCCCACTAAACAATGAGGCTATGGGGATAGGGAGCTTAGACGCTGCCTAGCCAATGGGCATACTGCAGGAGGTAGAAGAGGTGCAGGCCAGGATGCTCCAGTTCCCTATGCCCTGGAGGACTGGCACCATCATTAGGCAGCTTCTTCTATAGTCCTGTGGAGCTTTAAACCCACCACTACCAGATCCAGACCCCACCCAGGCCCCAGACATCAAAACCATACTGACAAGGGACCATGAAACTAGTGGCAACTTGATTCCCTGCTATTCTTTTACCGGATGGAGAGAACCTGCCAGGACAACAGCTCAACAGCTGCACCTTGTGCTGGTTCCTGCTGTGCCAGTCTTTGGAAAGCTCAGGAAAAACCAATCTGCAGGGCTCACCTTGAGACAGCATGGAATCAACTGATAGTAGTTCATTTTCAGGACTACAAATAAAAACAACTTCTTATTCCTGTCTACAGACATGAACAAATAAATACAATGTGTGTCTAATTAAAAAGCTTATGTGAAACATGAAATATTCCTACGTTATGTTTGGTCATAGACACCAACATGCAAGAAAAACCTTTCACAATCTGATTTGATTAGAAAAGTGCTTTTATCCGTTAGACTAATTTATGTTGCAGGCTTGTCTAGTTGCTGTATTTGCATAATGGTCACACTGGGAATCAGACTGGGCCACTTGTGGGACACTTGCACCTGATCACAGACACCATGGCTCTTTGCCAATCACACCTCCACAGTCAGTTTTCCCAATTAAAAATCACCTGTATTTGTCCTTGGATTTGTCAGGTTGTTCAACATCAGTTAGACGTCCCTGTACACTGAGTTTTTTTCTTCTGTCCCAAATTGTTGTTTGGATCGGAGGGGATTTTGCACAGGGGCCCACAGATTACCGTCGTTGATTAGTGGTTGGGTGTAATCCTTTCAGCCCCTCTCTCTCCAAAACACCCCTGGGATATGCCCGTCTCCCTGAGGAGCAGCAGCATGGCAGATGGATCCTCCTCCCCCTCCTCTGCCCCCTCTAACAGCACACCCAAAAACACTGTTGATGTCCTGGGACGGAGGTTGTAAAGTATCCTGAATATGAAACCACAGGCACCTTTGTTTAATGGCTCTCTCCCTACTTAGTGAGAATTGCCCTCAGGCCTGATTCCCATTCTGTAGCTACATTTCTGCCCGATTGGAATGTTTTCCAAATCCATTAGCCCAAAGGAAGAGGAATAAGATGCATGCAATCTGCTCATCTTGCCTGGATGAGATGCTGCTAGATCTTATCAAGACTCACTTTGTGAAGCACAAGTTGTTGACATCTCAGTTTTATGGATATGGCTAGCCATTTGCCAAAAAGTGTACATGCTGGTTTGAAGTCAAAACATGAGATTATATTTCTACAGATAAATATAACTTTCCACTTAGCCACATGGCTTCTTTGGGTCTGAAGCAATCGTGCGCCTTGTGTGTTCATGTGCAAGGGTTTAATGTATGTTGGCTGCAGGTGGCACAGTGAAAACCTGCAGTTGTAAAACTCCATTTATGCTGTAGTCTTGATGATGACAGTATTTCTCAATCGCTTTGGCTCAATTTTTGAAACAGTTGTAACATTCTCTAAACTGTGAGTGCCATTGTCATAACTGTTTAATGGGACATCAAAACTCTATTGCACGTCTGCAAAATGTTGTAAGTCACCCAAGATACACTATTGTGTCAGGGAACTGGCCAATGCCACTAAAATGAAAGCTGTTTTGTCATCATGTGAGCCATATAGTAAAAATGTTTAGATGTTTTATCACACTGGCAGTCAACTCTGGAAGTGTTTCTTGTATACAAATCTCTGTTTTATCCTGCTTCTTTGTTGACATTGACCGCTTACTGTGCTACACAAGAAGGCTGTGCACATTTTTATGCATACATACAGTAAAGTCATTTGTGTAGGAGTGTGTTACATTTATTGTAAACAGAAAATTCACCTTTGATTTTTCATGTAAAGTCATATACAGTGAACAGAAAATTTGCCACAAATTGACATGTCAAAATAAATAAATAAAGAAAGAATTGGTTGAGTAATTCTTGGTTCATTACTGTCACTGGGCAGGTAAACTGCCAATTTAGCCGATGTCTAAGACAGAGTGCTGCAGGGATGATGTTTTTTTATAGGCTATACCAGAAAGTAACACCGCCCCAGTTCCCTTGACAAAAAGGCAATAATATTTTTCATTGGATTTTGGATTATTGCAGAAAATAAACTCTGTGGCAAAAACAGTTTGATACTTACATGTTTTTTCAGCAAGATAATCCTCACAAGTGAAGCAGAATTCACCAAGCATTGGATTGTTCACCCACTAATTGGGAACGAGAGCTGGGTTAGACCGTCTTGATACAGGTTAGTTGATGATGCGATGATGTGTTGTTGCAATAGTAATCCTGCAAGTAATTCTGCAGTGTAAATGCAATCACAAGAGGTAAAAGGCTAATGTTAGGCTCTATGAAAACACTATGGCCGCATGACTTTAGGTCCCCACCACAACATGGCTGCAGAGATGTGCTCCGTGTGATGAAGTTCTGTAGTCCCTTTTCACCACTTATAAGCGATGGCCTTTTTCAAGAGATATAAAAGCTTCAAAATTCACGAGTGGGGTATTGACTGATATACTTTATGCTGCAGAAATAAACGTAAAAGTCTCTTGAGCTTATGTTAACCACAGACCTTATTTCAGGCATCCAACCAAAAATCCACTTAAAATACCCATTGACTTCAAGACGAGGGAACAAGCAGTGCAAAAATGCAGACTCGTTCCTGCACCACTCTGTTCCCTGTCATAGACATTTATGGAATATAAATGTATATCTGATAGATTTTGATGACTGAATGGTTCATTTTGCATGTGATGGCTTAGATGATACATGTTTAGAAGTTGTGAGGGGTATGACAGTTTCACTCTGAACCAACTCAACAGTTTTGATCAGGGAGCATGTGCAAGTGGTTTTTCTGCAAGTTGTAGGTAATTGTACTCAATCTTTTGCACACGTGCCAAAACACTTGCACTTAGCTTGAACAAATGAGAAACTGATTGTTCAAAGATTTGAACCTATTGTTTTGAAAATTAAATAAATTCCCTTTCAAGAATTGGGCCAAAGTCAAAAATGGAAAACATTATTATTGTTTGATTTACACAGAGAAAAACATGTATGAAGAAAATAAAGTATTTGACTTCAGGTTCAACTTTAAAATGATTCAA
Source organism: Epinephelus moara (assembly GCF_006386435.1). Classification (NCBI taxonomy): domain Eukaryota; kingdom Metazoa; phylum Chordata; class Actinopteri; order Perciformes; family Serranidae; genus Epinephelus; species Epinephelus moara. The sequence continues at coordinate 25,158,566 of NC_065521.1, forward strand.
CATTTAGACTTGTCTAAAATATCTACTTTCAATGTCTAACAATGAAAAATGAAGTGGATGGTGTAAGAATCAGTCATCAAGGTTTTAACCTATGATTCACTATGTGTGTGTGTTTGTGTGTTTGTGTTTGTGTGTGTGTGTGTTAGACCACTGATGTTCCCCTGTGTGCAGCAGAGTCAGTAGGCCTGTCAGTCTCTCCCGCAGGAAAGTCTGCTATGTAACTATATTCAGCCTCAGTGAGCAGCAAATGGAGAGAACTGAGCCCTGGGACTTCTTAACACACACACATACACACAAACACACACACAATTACTGTAAAGCTTTGCAATAAAATAGAAATAACTTGTAAATAGTCAAAGTGCATGTGCAAAAGACAGACTTGCTTTTGTCAAAAGCACTAAACATAAAACTTAATTATGTATATAAATAAACACAGATGGTTGACACAACCAAACTTTTAATTTTAGTTTGACAAAACAATTTCATCTCTCTAGTCTCACCATCCTGTGCCGCATCACCCCCACCCCTTACCCCACCAACCCCTCTTGCAAATCCACGCTCCCTCCATCTTTTATGATCACTACAAGGGGCTCAGCTTTCAGAAGCGGTCCAGGGAGCATGTGTGTAGAGCTTTAATTCCTATTGTATTCGTTCAGTCTTGGTGTGTGTGAGTGTGTCTGTGTTTTAGCAAAAGAGGGAGAGGGAGATAGAGATGAAGAAAAAGACAGGAACAAGGACCCATCTGTCAGCACAGCGCACGAATCCCTCCCATTCCACTCGGAGTCCCCGGGGACCAGAGCGAGAGACAACTCACTTGTGGCAGTGTTTTTTGTAAGGATGGGGGTTACCCCCTTTAATAGCAACAACAGCACTTAAATAGCGAATGTAAGACTGGTACTCATTTGGTTAGATCTATAAACAAAAACTTATTTTGGACAGCTCATTTCTACATTAAGACAGTCTCAGTCACAAAAACTAAAACACAACACCCACAAGATTTTTTCTGAATCTTTTCCTATTAAACACTTTCTTAGGAGGAACATGGTAGGCCAGTAATGGGCCGCATGACTTTTGTAAAAAGTGTTTTTTTTTTAATAAATATTTTTGGAGTACCCAGTTTAAAATCGTACAAACTCATCAAAAGTTGCTTCACATCAGATGTGTCCACCGTGACCTCTTCCAGAAGGCTGGCTATCTATGTTACTGCTTAAATGGGAGCAGGACACAATTCCCTCACCGTTAGTCACTCAGTCATTTGGGAAACCGATGGGGATTGTGGGAGACTGCGAAGCTCCAATTCCCCATGCAGGCTGCAGGTGTGGTAGAGGCCATAGTCTCACTCATGGGACACTGGGGTAGTGTGTGTATGTGTTTGGGGGGTAGGGGTGCATGTACCTGGGGACCTTTGGGCACATCACATTAGTCTAGAGTTGTTGCTGTACACATGACATGGGGCAACACACACACACACACACACACACACACACACAAAGGAGAGGGCTGTCTTTCTCTGTGTCCACATGCCTTTATGGCCAGTGCACTGACCAGGAGTGATTAGGGCCGTTAGCGTGGTGGATAAATGCTGTTTCAGCACGAGACATCATCTTGGGGGCAAGCGGTGACGCGTGAGCATCCAAGCAACAGATGCCCCCACCCCCAACGCTTCCTATATCCAGCCATCTGTTAGGGTCTGTTCAATAAATCGTTGGATAAGTGCCTGTTTTTAGCGATGTTGCAGATTAGTCACGTGACCATATCTTATTTCTCAGACATGGAAATACACCGCACACTCAGAAACGCGCAGAGCCCACGGTGCTGTTGGCAAAGTTCAGTCTCTCCCAGTCTCCAACACAGCTGTGCGCAATCGCGCGCACAATGGGATCAATGCGGGGGCACGTGCGGCTCGCGAGACCCCGGCTGTCAATGGCCAGTGATGACAATAGACCCCCGGGGCGCTGCGGCTCGCCACGCACGAGGACCGGCGGCCGTTTATTATGCCGTGGTATTTGTAGTCAAAACTGAGGAAAATGCGCAATGCTGAGATACGATTAGTGTTTAAACAATAAAGGCCATGTTTTAAGACCTGCACGGATTGCTTTGAAAAGTCAAGTCAGTGTCAAAGTGTTAATGAACCTTTGGAAAAACAACGAGAAAACAAAAAAGACAGACAAATGAAACTACAAACAGGAAATTAGCAAGCATGTCTTGACAATTAATCTATTGAAAGCCTATTTTACAGCCTAAATACTTAAAAGCTCCCCGCTTGGGTCAGGGTTTAAGCGCACCACATAGTACCTGTTTTTTCATCACTGCGCCAATCGATTCAATAATCAGATAGCCCTTGGGGGCAAAATATGACGCTAAAACTGGAAGAAAACAACTGAATAAGTGGGTGGACAGCGCACACACCTGCTCTCCGCACACTAAGCTGTCAAAATCACTTAAATACGCACACATGGAAGAGCGTCTCTTTACGCAGCGAAGACCAGGCCTACACTGTGTTTAATTAAGTGGAAAATTCCTAATCCAACCGACTAATGAAGAGATAGACAATCGATTAAGATAGTTAACACACGGAATTAAAACTGAATAATGGATTTTTTTTCGTTAGTCCCTCATTTTCAAGTGTGGCGATGTGTAATGTGGCTTTAAGGGGCGACATATAGGCTTTCTGCAGGATTTAACATGGTGGAGACAGGCGTCACCCCAAAATCTGTGACCCCTTAGACTGTGTGACATGAAGGGTTCAAAAAGATTAGGCCTAAATGTAAGGACAACAAAAATACTGGGCTTCAAATCTGTTGCTGTTGCTATAACCTGTGCATTGAGATGGCTAAAATTCCTAACCATGGTTAAACAATATCATCAAAACTGCAAGGTGAGGAGATCTCAGAGGGAGAGGATGATGAAGAATATGTCTATCTATCCTAAATATTTTTGGCTGATAATTAGAATGAGATGAACCTAAACAATAAGGAGTTTGTCCGGTGTGAGTGAAATAATCTGTGGCTGATGAAAACGTACAAGTGCCAGGATGTGGGCAGATATGTGCGTCTGTTAAAGCTCAATGTAACACCCGATATGCTCCTGACATACCTGGTGTGTCCAACATCATTTAATGCGTTTTCAATGTGTGCACATTTTCTGCACTGACCCCCAACCCTCTCAATGTTTCAGGACCTCCCAATTTACATATAACGCACTGTCCACACGCACACCCGGGCTCTCTCTCTCTCTCTCTCTCTCTCTGTCCCCGTATTTGCATGGTGAAACTTCTGGCCACGAGCCCGCCACGCGCGTTTGGATGAGTTGAGAGTGGGTGGGGCGCCTGAGGGAGGGGCTTGCCCGGCTAAAGGCAAAACCATCAGCCCGATCGTGCCATTTGGTGATGAAAGTTCCAAGCGCACTCATGGTTATCTGAGGAAGCGGAAGAGTTTTGGATTCTGGCGGATGCGCGAAGAGAGAAACGCAGCGACTCTGGAATAATCACTCAGTTGCAGGTCTTCTTAAATTAACCTGGTCGTTTTGTTATTTTGCGCAGAGAGAGCCTCAAATCCAAACAGGTGAGTTTACATCATTATTATAAAATAGATCTTATTAGTTAATAAAATGTGCTCCTAATTGCAGCACATGCGCATTTGTTGCCTTCCAATAGACAGAAAAAAGTCCACTACAGCTCATCTACAAAATTTACTGTCGATTTCACTTAACTAAAATAACAGTATTTGCAGCGTTCTTGTGATTATATTTAGTGGTATAATCCAGACACAGTTACACGTCTAAAGTGCTGAATTCATAATATACAGCAATCTGTCCCACTTTTACGCGTCAGTGCGCAATAATTAACTGGGACGGGTTTTCCCCCAAAACCAAAACAAACTGTCTGAGGTCTGACTTTGAAAGTAAAGTAACACTATTTAACGTTCGGGCAATATGCATTCATTCTGCAAGATGTAACAGATTTAATAATATCAAAAAAACTGAGATGTGGGCGGCTTGTCCACATGTGTGTTGAGTTGGATGTTGCCTATTTAATCTTTGAGCTTTATATGCTGAGTAAATCCCGTCGTGTCCCAGATTGACAGCGTCTCTTTAGCGACTACATCATAACAGCAGGGGACCATTCATTCTAAAAACAGCCACGTACTCCTTAATATCAGAATATCACACTATCATAATTTCAAATTATCACAGGGTTTCCTCCTTTGCCATGTTGTTAGAGCAAACAGCTCCTGAGCAGAGAATGAGCTGTCCACACTGCAGTGCTGAAATGAGAGCTCTCATTCTCTGTTTCATGGGACTTGAGTTGCCAATCACTATGTCACGCACTGCTTCTTGTTCCTTAATCAATCACAATACAAAACCTTATCATTATATTAACATTTTAGGAAGTAGCATGCTGCATTTACATTTACAGATATTAAACATTTAGAGGTTGTATCTGTTGATTGACCACTTCTTTGTGCTGTTTTCCTTCAGATCCAAAATGATGACCAAACCATACGGAAAGAGCGGAGACATGAGTGAGCTGGTGAGCTCCCTCGGCTGGCTGGAGGAGGAGGACGATGGCAGCTCACAGGACGGAGAGGTAAGCCCAGAGATGAGGGGGCGCCATGGCCTGACCGTAGGGGGCCGAGTCCGCTCCTGCACAGAACTGGGCAGTGAGGATATTGAGGAAGAAGAGGAGGAGGATGATGATGAGGAGATTGGACCAAATGGAGAACAAGCTCCCAAAAGGAGAGGCCCTAAGAAGAAGAAGATGACCAAAGCGAGACAGGAGAGGTTTCGTGCCCGGCGGGTCAAAGCCAACGCCAGGGAACGTTCACGTATGCACGGGCTGAACGATGCCCTGGATAATCTGCGCAGAGTGATGCCCTGCTACTCCAAGACACAAAAGCTTTCAAAGATTGAGACACTACGGCTGGCACGCAACTACATCTGGGCTCTGTCGGAGGTGCTTGAGAGTGGTCAGTCCCCAGAAAGCCATGGCTTTGTGGAGATGCTGTGTAAAGGTCTGTCTCAGCCCACCAGTAACCTTGTGGCCGGCTGCTTGCAGCTGGGACCCAGTCCGATGATGCTCAACAAGCTGGAAGACAAGTGCGGAGGCCCTGGGGTGGGTGGCATGGGGAGTCAGGCTGGCCATCCCCTCAGCTACCCGTCTCCAGGCCTTCCCAGCCCCCCCTACGGCTCCCTGGAGGCTTCTCACCTCCTCCATATGAAGGGATTCAAAGGGCCTGTATATGATAACCCCTCCCCTAACGAGTGCAGCAGCGGCACCCCGCCATACGATGGGCCCCTTACTCCCCCACTGAGCATTAGCGGTAACTTTGCCCTGAAGCAGGAGCCCTCTCCCCGTGAGTCAGAGAGGAACTACACGCCCCACCCTGGCCACCATGCCCACTACCTCTCATCCCACCATTACCCCACTTCCACGGCTGCCGGCCTACCAGGGGGGCCTCAGGGCCACCCACTTTTTCAAGCTTCACGCTATGAGCTGCCCCTGGATGTGGCTTTTGACTCCTTCGCTCCCTCTCACCTGGTCGCCTCTCAGATGGGCACCATCTAAAGTGTGACCATGAACAGTTGAGAGGACCAGTGATTGACTCTGCTGTGAAAGCATCCAGGCGAGACACACTGCTCTTGAACGAACTGCTGTAAAAACGATGACCGTGGTACTGACTGTATAGAGAAAATGGTTTGCATTATGTTGTCTAGTACTCTGGGAGAGCACTGAATGCTCAGAGACAGACTCACCACCTCAACTCAATCTACCTGATACAAACATGCACCCATAACTTTTACTATTTATTATTTTTTTGTTAAGAATATATTATTTGGATTCTGATTATTTCTGAAGAAGTTGCCCCCTTTGGTTGCTACAAAGTTTATTATTTTACCAAATCTGACATTCACACAAGTGTTTCAAGTGTAGGAGTCGAACAAAAACAGGATAACGTTGTTAGATCTGCATATGAAACAAAATTGAACAAAAGGTCATAACCTAAATTGTGCACTGAGGCCTACAGCCAATGTCCCCCTGGCCATAAGAAAAAGCAATGCATTTATTTATATCTGTATTTAATATTTATTTTGATAACGTCTTGTCCTTTTTTATATTGTTCTCAGCACAGTTTTTGTTTCACTGTCTTCTTGGTTTGTTGTCAGTCACTTAGCAGCTGTACTGTATTTAATTTATTTATTTGAGGTCTTTCAGGTACTTGTTCATTTGGTGTCACATTTTTTGTCATACTGTACTGTTGTAAATATGTTGCTGTTTCGCACTTAATTGAATAAATATTCTTATATTATATGCTATTTCCATAGTAACGATATTTGCCATGTGTTTTCTTCTGTTATGTCATCTTGTCCTTTAATATCAGCTCAACAGAGAGTTCATGTCTCCCAGTGTAGCTGAGGTTACCAATATGCAGCTCCAATACATCAAGTAGATACCACTTGAATATTAATAATGTAGAAAGGTTTCCATTAAAATAAACGACCTTTTGCATTTTCCCCATTGTATTTACATTGTGATATACATGGCAGACCACATATGCTGCATAAGGCACCACAAGTCAGAAGAGTAATTTTAATTATTTTACAACAAAATTAAAAGTAATAAATTAAGTTACCATTACTGTTATCATACTTAACAGGGGAATAAATGCCACATCACATATCACACTCACCCTATTAAAGTTCCCTTTGTACACGTTCAGTTTCAGGTGTTTGTGATTTTACATAATATGGCAGCTATTAAGTGCAGGTTTCTAATTTTACCATGCAGTGTAAGAAAATCTCTTATCGTTATATGAAAAAGTTCCATTACACAAACATCAATAAAAAACTGAAGATGGAATCTCAGTGTAAATGAATGAGAAAATGAATGTTAAGTGGCTCAGTTTAATTTCACAATAACTAACATGGACAAACTAATATAAAAATGAAGCCTAAGTCGCTGGAGTAAAGGATAACTTTGTGGCAATATAGATCTGATGCAGGATCTTTGAGTGTGTGCGTGTGTGTGTGTGTGTATGACGTCATTCAGAGGCTTGCTGCGGGGTTTCTATCAGGTCAGGCAGGAGGCTGTTGTTATGGGCCATGGGAAAACAGCTCTGGGGAACAGGTGAATGTGTCACAGAGGCTTTTCTGAGTCTCCGCTGTTCGTTCTCTCTCCCACATGTCCCATTTTCCCATCTAGCTCATGCCAAAACACTGTAGGGCAAGAACTCATTTCCAAAGAATTCATCCACATTAAGAGAGAGAAGAGAGAAAAGCACCAGATTTCTGCTCGGAGACGCAGCATATCAGTGTTATAAATCAATTGGTCATATACTTTTTTCAGTATTATTTTGAAAACAGTGTAAGCTTAACTCACAGTTCATCACATAAAACCTGTTTTAAGAGGAGACTGAGGAGGAAAGAACTATATCAGCTCAAACTGGCAAGGTTCCTAACACATTTATATCACTCAACTAATGACAAAAGTCTCAGTTTTGACTTTAATGGTTGCGCTGAAGGACATGATTGCACTTGAAATTAACAAAGAGCAGGGTGGCAGGGTGTAAAGATGAAGAGGTGAGAGCAAGAGCTGGTGTGTTCGAGTGTGTTTATCATTGTGGTCCTTAAAGGCAATTGTGAAAAGGGGAAGGTGCCTCGGAGGCTGTTGTACAAGAGGACTCCCCCCGCCTCTTCAGCTACCTCTCCAAAAGGTTTGTCTTTTCCAGCTCTGGCAACAGTGCAGAAAGGCTGCAGGAGGAAAAAGGGAATGATTGTTTTACTGGGCGCCACTGGTCCATTGTGAACGCAGCCTGTTCTTTCTCTTGACCTGTGACCTGTATTGTTGCGGGGCTTCTCATTTGGGGAGGGCAGACAGCTGGGGGAACTGCGGGGGGCTGATGGACAGCTGGGCCAATTTGGGGAGAGAGAAGAGAGAGAAGAGAGTGAGAGCATGAGAGAGAAGGATGAGAGAGCGAAAGGGGAATTAGTGTGTTGGGGGGAAAAAAGGAGAAGAGGGAAGAGAAGGAGAGGGCAGAGGAGGTGACTAAAGGTCCTTGCTCCCCATTCACAGATTTGTCCTCTGTGCTCCCGTGTGTCAGCCTTGGCATAGGAATGACACATAGCTTTACACACAGGCAGACATTTGGCCTGTGAGAAAGTACCGGCAGAGTTAGCCGGCGTACACCCTCTTTGTGTCTTTGCCGTTTTGTTACGGCAATAACAGTGGGGGGCAGGGTATGTGGATTATCCTCCTGAGTCCAAATACATGAGTGGGTGGATATAGAAATAATCCACGTAAATTAACTTTGGATACAAGATTACAAAACACAGACATGCAGGACAGTCTATGGAGATTGGGGCATAGCCGCGTAGAGGGAGTTCGATGAAACAATTTAGGAAGATAAAGAAAAGAAACACATTTTATTAGCTTAAAATTTTATATTTAACTGGTGCAAAAAAAGAACATGCATGATGTTAAAATGATTTTTTAAAAAATGAATTCTGTCAAATACTTAAATAAGTGCTGCAAAAAAACCCGACTTCACAAGACAGGCCTAAGATTGTGTGTATCAAGTGGCTCTCATATATGACAAGGGCATGAAGGTCTCTTTATGGGAAGGGAACACATGCTCTGTTATGCCATCTTGGCCGAGACGGCAGGCAGCAGAGCGCGACCTGTGGCTCAGTCCCCTGGGGGAGTGAGGTCATGTCAAAAAGACATGAGAGTTAATGGTGAGGCACTCCAGCTCTTGATTCATAAACTTTTATGGTCTTTGTGGTTTTATCTATATACACATTCTACAGTAGATGCCAACAGCACGAGCCTTAATGGCAACATAAATAAAGCCCTTGATGTTATTCATTTTGGCAGAGGGGGTTGGCATCACAGACAAAAACGGAAACCAAATGTGAGATAAAGTTTTGAGGTTCAGAATGAAGCTTAATCACGTTCCCTCTCGCTCTCGTGTGCTTATATTTTAGTTTCTGTGTGCAGCATACTTAATCCACTGGCCAAACAAGAGTGTTCCCACTAAAATGAAAAGGTCCTGATCCATAGGAGCTAGATAGAGGGATAAAGCATTGTGATTAAGATTGTATTAATGGGGCCATAGGAGGCTGGAAGGCTTTAATCAGTGTCTGTGTGCCGGTAATCCCTCTGCCTTTAAGCTGGAGTGAACACAGTGATCCCCTCCTCCTCTTGGGCCACAGCGCACATGCACACACATGTACACACATACACACGCTTCGGTGGGGAGCGCAGGGATATGAGTGCCCAGGTTGAGAGGTGGAGCACCCCGAAACGGAGACGCCCTAGACTTAGGGGAGCAGCTGGTAGAAGAAAGACTGAGGAGATGGATGGAGAGAGAGATGTGGGAAAAGACAGAAGGAAACAATGAAAGAGTGCAGGGCCTGGTGCTATGGGAAAATGATGGGTTGGTCATGGTCAACATGGTGGAAGCAATTAAATATAAATTAATAAAACCTCAACTTTTCCTGAACCTGGCTCCATCTATTACCGCGTCACATCAGGCTAGACTGTCGTTTATAAAGCTGTGAGACAGGGATAAAATGAATTCCAGCTTTAAGAAATTAATATCTAAGGATGGTTTTCTATGTCAGCATCTCCTTTAATAAAAACACCCATGTCCTTCATGTAAAAAATTTAAGGAAAGTCTAAATAATTATGCTACTATGGTCAGAGATATAATACTAAAGAACATAACGTGACAGCTTGTGTTACCGATGCAAGAGAATAAAAAAGGGATGTACATGGGAGGGGAGGAAAGAGGGCAGCTCACGAACTCATTACCTATGGGAGTGGGTGTAAAAGGTGACATTGTGTGCATGAGGATAAGGGGTGGTCCTTCTCCTCCCAGAGTTCTCTGAGAGTATTAGGGTGTAGGAGTTAAAGAGCTTCTAATGGGATCTGGATGCTGTCGTGTTTACCCTGCTCCCCCCCCCTCCTGCACGCCCACTGCATTGTGGAAGTTGCTGGGCTTTGGGACACCACAATGGGCTGAGTGTAGGGACAGATGGAGGTCCCTTTCGAACAGGGCACAAAAAACAGCCAAGGTAGGAGGGCCGTGGTGTCTGAGAGCGCGAGCAGCCAGCGTGCCCTACTGCCAGAGACGTGGGAGAACATTAGGAGGTGGAGGAGGGAGAGGAAAGACTGAAAAGGGGATTCCTAATTATAATGCAAGGAAGAGTGTAACTTGGGAGACTCTTTGCTCTGGTAATCTGTCCGTAAATTCAGCGTGATGTAGACACATTTACACGGCTTTAGTTTGGGATCACTGTGCAGGCTTCTGTCAGCTGGCCTTTATAATCATTCATCCTGCTTTGTGTATTCTCATTAACACTTTTCAGAGTGTAACAAGCCAGCAGAATTAGAAAGAATTACAGTGAGGAAGATGTTTAAATCCTTAGTGCTCAGATGTGATATGCTGTTGTGATATGGCCACTATTAATTAAGGGTTAAACCAGGTCAGGCGAGAGGGTAAATGCTGATGTCACTCATTTAGGGCAGCGCAGTGTATGGAGCATCAGGGGAGAGGGTTTGGTGATAGAAGCTGATGAGGAGAAGCATTGGAGGAGGGTAGAGGGAGGTACCGGGCGCAGGAGCAACAGATGGGGCCTGATGGAAAGCTCAGGTTGTAAACTTTCTGTTGGTAACATCTGTCCGTTTGTCCATCTGCTACACTCACTATTTACAGTTTGTTTAGCAGAAACTCATTAATTAGAAAACTGCAGCAGAGGCCTCTGGTGCGCCCTTTGTCACAGTGTATTAATTAGATCAGAAGCAAACCAAATCCATGTGCAGCAGTGCAATGCAGATTCCTTTTAGCTTAATGACTAATTCTAAATACATTTTGATGGGTATATACTAATAAGCGCTATAAAACTGGGGCAGGGGAAAGACATATGAAGCTCCCACCTCCGTTATGATCCAATCAAATCAACAGTTTTGCACCATTCCCACAGATAAGCCCATCTATCACATCTGCGCCGCTCAGGATAGAAGTCACGCCATGCCGTTCTCTTTGTTCATTTTCTGGAGCACAAATGAATAAGTGGATTGACATGGGATGGGGGTATAAACCCTGATTAGAGTTACATTAGCAATTACTGTAAACACGCTCCTTATAATCTGCGTACTTAAGCGAATACCACACCACTTATCTATCATCTCATCAGTTCACCAATCAGGATTTTTATGTGGTACATTTATTGGATGTTTCTTTTCAGACAAGGCAGCAGCTATAATGAACACTTCTGGCAGCGAACTATGACAGAGAATATTTTGCAACAGCATCGATTAAAAAAAACACCCTGCAAAACTGAAGCATGACGGTTTCATTAGAAATGTTACATCACCTATGGGTATTTTACTTTTTTTGGCTAAAAATAGCCTCTCTTCATTTTGCTCTGCAGCGAGCGGATAAAGGAGAATTAAGCAGCTGATCTGGGCTCAGTGGCCAGAGTGTTACATTAGACATTAATCCAGAACAGTGGAAGGTTGGAGAAGGGATAGCATCTTTTAATCCTGCACTCCATCCACCCAAACCTCCCATCAGACACAGAAAGAGACTCACACAAACTGAACCCTACATCCTCTCTTTCTGCTGCATAAAAGACATAAAATTCCCAAGACTTTACACCAACTTCAGCAAATAATATTAGTGTTAAACCTTTGTACTTGAAATGTGAAATAAGAGCAGTGAAGCATTACAGTGTGACAGAGCTTTCATGGAGTGTTTACTGCATGAGCACCTTTTCCACAAGTTCTATTGTCAGCAGCAGCATCCTTAAGGGTTTCCTAAATCTCAGGCTTGCTTGCAGGGTTAGGCAAGTGTCCTGGTGAGCCCTCTCAGTGCACACTGTCCCCCTATATGTAACAGATGTTACTGGGGCAACAGTTGGTATTGAAAGGGAGGGGCTTCAGGCCATCTGTCCAGGGTCAAGGTTTGAAAAGGGGTGGTAGAGATGGTGGCACGTTCGGGAAAATGGTAAGTATTTGCTTGAAAAGAGGGAATATAGCCCACATTGTAATCCTACTCAATGTGCGCTTTCATTTCAGATTGCCTTTGTGAAGGTTTGGAGTAAGATTGGGAACTCCAGAAAGTGTGTCTGTGACTTGGGAGCACTGCAGCTTCAGTACTAAAGCACCATCTTGTGGTTAAAGACAATACTACAAGCAAAGTGTAATATTCCTCACAACTTTATTGATATTTTTAACTGCAATATTGAGTCAAGACTACTTGCTTGTGCCACACACTTATATTAATGTGGCAATAAAATCACAACAGATAGACAGGAAGTTTGATTTAAATCATATAGAGTCCAACCGAGACTTAAGGCTCTCGAGCGTATGGTCTATGTCATCCCGCAAATATGCCATCTTCTTATGACAAACCTTTCTCTAGGAAAAGAAGCAGAATGTGGAACAACCACTGCATAAGTATTTAAGCGTAACCTCACATCATAGCACACAATCTACACAGATAGGAGGCACACTTACAAGATAGACCTTCAGCCTCTCCTTTTCCATGTGATAGAATTCAGCCACAGTCAGCTCCGTGAAGTCTTTCTTCGTGGTTAAGAATCCGCAGTTCGGGGAGCGTTTCACGTGTTCAGACCTGGGCAGAGGAATTGTTATGGAAGAAATTAGCCGAGGGCACAACATCTGAATGTGGCACACTAAGAGGAATCCTTTGTTAAAGAGGAACACCAGCTTAATTAGGAATTCCAATGTTATTTCCATGGCCTAGGAAAGAACATGAGATGCTCTCTTCAAGTCAGAAACCAGAGAGGTAAGTCTCAAACGTGTGATGTCATCAAGTAGAAAGTCTGGAGCTGCTAGACAATGAAGGGAATGCTTGTTTTCTTTTTTATACCCACATGAACTTTATTCTGTTTTAGTGTTCTCAGTCCTGAAACAGAGAATGTACCCATACACTCAGAACATTCCCCTGGGTGCTCTCAGTGACATCTATAACATATTTCTCAATTCATCATCTATGCAGAAACTCCAGGCTTTATACTTCATGACATCACAACTCTGAGGTCAGCACTCTACTTTTTGCATTTGAGAGAGAGTTGTTAATGTTTACCATTATTTTTGCACCGTCTTAGGCCCTGTCTACATGTATACAGATATTTTGGTGAATTGATATTATCCTCTATGTGTTGGCCTCTCGTCACCACACAGCAGTTTTAGCTTACTAAAATGGAGATTTTTAAAAAGCCTTCTGAGGTGCAGATTTTTCAGAACTCATGTATCTGTATCTGTGTGGACGTGTGAAATGAAGCATTTGGGAGATGATGTCATTATCTCCTTGGTGCTGCGTGTATGAGCATGTACCAGAAACAGTAACAACAATGGCAGACCAACAGTTTGATACATGTTTTCAGCACTGCTTGGTCTATTTACTACTTTACACTTATACTTCGTACTGCTGCACCACTTCACAGACAAACAGAGCTGTCTGCTATGCTCATTGTAATTTGGTCCGCCAGAGAAGACGGTTTTGGATCAGGTCCATTTGAATCACCAGATGGTGGGACAATTCCCAGAGTGACGTGTGGGAGAAAAACTTTCACATCTCCAGAGCATCACTCCAATCACTGAGTGAGTTCCTCAGTTCTTATGTCTAAGGGGAATCAATGGTGATGAGATCTCCAGTCGTTGTTTCGAGGAATTATTCTAACTTTTACCCTCAATTTGGTCAATCTTCTGTAAAATCAAAAACACCACACAATTTTAAAATATTCTAATCTGGCACCATACAGATTAAGATTAATAAAGAGCTACCATACTTGCATCTTTTTAAAAATAATCAGCTTTATGTGGTAGCCACCTTTCATTCTTTACAGTGATGTACTGAATATCAAAATGAGTCTTGTAATGACTGTAGGCAACACTGAGTGATACAGATAAAGAGTCTCAGATCTGAAGCTATACTGTACTCCTTTACACTACTGGCATAATTCAAAGCTTACATGAAGGTAAGTTCAGTTAAGGTAAGAGCCTGTCTTGCTTTTCTCACCAGGGATCGTCATCGGGCTCCCAGCCCTCAAGCTCGATCAGACAGAAGAAACAGCAAGCAACATCAGGCTCATTCTCACTGGGGCAGTGGACAAACCCAGCCTTGGCCATCTGCAAAGACAAACAAAAACAGCAACAGGCACCTTAATGTCTGTCGCATACTGTACTGAACTACTGAATTTTATGAGCTGATAATCGATGACAAATATGACAAGTGCAGGAACAAAAGACCAGAGCTGCAGGGGGATTAATGTCAGTGAGAACGAAACCAGCAAATGACCTCCCCTTGGCTTATGGGGGGTTAAGAGCTGGTAACATGGCATATAGCGTTTCTCATCAAGTGAGGTGTCAGCAGCCCATCCATCATGACACGACTAGGATGGGCAAAGAGAAGTCTCTGTGCACTGGACACCTGATGCAACGAAACTGAATCTGACACCTGCTTAACCGTTTATCACGAGCTGTCACAGCGTTGGATAAAAGGCTGGAGTGTAAAAATGTGTAACTTGCGAGTGTAAACAAGGTTAGGGTATATCAATAATTACTCATCAGCAAAAGTCCTGCAGGTTAATGTACATTCAGGTTTCTGTAAGAGCTGTCTGACAAAGTAGAGAACACATCTCACACATGAGCCCAGACTGACCTCGGCTCTCTCACCTGTTAAGTGTAAGTGCCTTCCTGAGCTGGAATGTACATTTAGTCAAGCACTGTACTTAAGTACAACTTTGATGCACATGCACTGTTACGTACTTTACTTTATACTTCTATTCCACTACATTTAATTGACCACATTAGTTCAGATTCAGATTATTGGTAGAAAATATAAATCTACTGATATGTATTATGATGGAGTGAGCTACCCAACAGTATGTAACGCAGTAGAAAAAGTAGTACTTTCTCTTTTGGTACTTTTTGATGCCAGTGCTTTTATGAACTTTTACTTTTTAGATTCTGTAACAACATTTCTACCCTGTGATATTGCCACTTCTGAGTACTTCTTCCACCACTGGTGCTTTCATTGCAGACATATCCCCCTCTCGATTAAATAAATTGTGCCACTGCACTTTAAAAGTGAGCTATCAATCATTAAGATTTCTGAAAGCTTTTCATTATTCAACAACTGCTCTGAAGCATCAACACTACACAGGCTCTGAGCTGCAGCACAGCGGCCTTCTTACCTTTTCAGGTGTGCAGTTACACTCCTCTCTGAACGGCCAGTCTGCAAAGCTTTGCTCACGTAAATCTTGACTGTACATTTTGTCATAGGAGGAAAACCTGGTGGTCAAGACGTCAATACCGGCCATATCTACCGCAAAACAGGACTTAACCCAATTTCTTTCACGGTGTGGTGCAGATGTGGGAATGAATCGACGGCGCATGCGCGCTTCCGCAGGTGATTTCAGTTTTGGCTCTTTAAACTTTGCGCAGGTTCAAGTGGGCGGGGCTCTGATGTACGTGAGGTCACCGGGGCCCGTCGAAAAAAAAAGGACAAATCAGGCACAGAACAGCTCTCTGACTGCAACCATATCCCTTTTAAACTATTTTTGAAGTTGTTTCTTTTTAAATTATCGTGGTCTACTTCATTTCTACTACTTACTTCACACTTCAAACGTGTTTGGTATTTTCAACATGTGTGACAACTACAGGTAAGTCTGTTTCAGTGCTGCACTATAGATCCAATTGTTTTCATGAAGCAAAATACAAATGGTTTAATTCTACATATAACAGGAGCTACACCAGGGGTGTCAAACGCATTTTAGTTCATGGGCCACAATACATACAGCCCAATGTGACCTCAGATGGGCCAGACCAATGAAACCATCACACTATCATCACACCTATCAGTACCATCAGCTCCAATACCTTCCCTTTTTGGTACAAGTAGTAAGTGGTACAAGTACAAGTACAAGTGGTAAGTACATTCTGTAGATGTTCATCCTTTTACAAAACAGATGAACAGCCTGTGATGTCTTAAGAAAAATAAATGTAATTTCAACAGTATGTCTCAGTTTTTCCACATTCAGTCAGTCTACTTCTCACTGTCACTACATGTGCATTTATCCACACAATTCCCAATACAGATTCTTTTGAACTGAAGCTGCCGATTGACAATATTTTGCACAATGTTCAGTATCTTTAAATATCGTCACAGTAGGTCTTCATTGTTATATCACAGAACTGTATCAAGTAGGCAGCGCATTGTTTAACTTGCTCCTATAATCTGGCACCTCTTCGTCTACTCATCTAGTGGGCTGGATTGGACTCTTTGGTGAGCCGGTTCTGGCCCATGTTTGACACCCCTGAGCTACACCCTAATATGGCCAGGACATTTGATGAGTTGAAAATATGCAACACAGACATTATATTACATTACATGCAACAATGTGTATTCGGCTGCACTTCCAGTACAAACTGATCTGCTGATTCTAGCAGCCATCCTCTCTAGAGGCCCTCAAATATAAGACATCACAGTTATTCTTCTTGTTGGATCTCAACTCATTTCAGAGTTGTGCTTTTCCCTCTCTCTGTGGCATACCAGGGGCTTTCTCTGTCTCAGAGAACACTGCAGCTGCTCTTTGACGAAGTGTTAAATTTAACATAATGTCCTCTGACCTCTGCATGTGACATACTGTATGTAGATTGCTCTAGATGTACTTTACTTTTATACAAACTGTACCTAAAAACATTGTAAATCCCATCCATACAACAGGCCCATATACACATCAGCATTTTAATACATATATTACATAATTTTAAAAATTCTCACCTTTGAATAATTATTCTTTATATCTGTTTTTCTAATTCCTATATTTAAAAATATTCTAAACATTTTTTAGTGCACACTGTTTTAGCACAACCTCAAGAATGCCACCCAGCATTTCACACACATATTATGAGCATGTGACACATGAATGTTTCAAGTAAATCCTAAAACCCAAAGTTCAGCTAAAGATGATATGAGGCTTCAACAGTATGAGTTTGAAAAAAAGAAGCTGGTCCAAAGTTACAGTCTTTTTAGCACCAACTTCCCCTATCCTTTAGGATGCTGTTGTCCATAAGCATGAAATGACATTTTATCAATCACCTGCCTCTATTCCCTGAAGCAATGAGGTTACATAAAATGTGCAGCCCTCATGTAACACTGGGAAAGTGGAGGAACTTTACTCCCCCTTCTGGTAATTCAGAGAACATTAAGGATGCTGTTTGCTGTAGTGATGAAAACTTCCTTATTTCTCTCCTCCTGTCTCGTTCTGCAGTGACCTATCCAAAGGAGGCCATTAAAGTCTGTAATGACTTATTAATTGCTTTTACTCTGCTTCTTCTTAACATCTGAGACACATCTTATCTTAAGAGCTGTGCCTCATCACATGGTTTCCACTAATTCACAGACATGACTGTATTTAAATACATGACAAAGCCAGAGTAGGGACCAAGTAGGGTGGGCAAAGCCACAAACATGATCCGGCATTCTTACTGAAGATATTGTTATTGAATTTTCATGCTTGAATTCCAGTTATCAGCTGAGCAGTTTTATGAAATGCAAAAGAAAACAAACATAAAAGCAAGAAAACGCTCCAGTTTAATGGTTTATGGTGTTAACTTTACAAGCCTGTTTATTGCTGTGAGAGACAGGGACAGACCCGGTGCGCAGTGTGCCCCTGTAACACTACCCCTCGGGCCCCTGGGTGCTGAAATGTGCTTACAACTGTAAACTGCTGTCCTTTTCCCCTTCTAACCTTATCTTCCAGCAGAGTGCCTGGGGGGAGCGTTGAAACGCAGTGTGCTTGCTTATGAGACTGAGAGTGTGTGATTTTTATACTGTACATGTATCACACTTTATAGTCGGCGGTCCTTAGAGGTGATGCAGTGTCGGGGCTCATTGAGCAGTGTGCCTGGAGCGAATTGGCTTGTTCATGTTACCATAGCTCCAAGTTGCCTGCATGGTGGGTGGCTGCTTACTGAAGACAGTGCAGAATAACATCCAGCTCTGAATTTACACGCGTGTGTGTCATATACTGTACATACATTCAGATTTTTTCGCTGTTTTTCGCCGTTTGTCCTCTTTCAGTCCCACATTTTGAGCAGGAAGTGGTCGTCTAGTAGGTTTCACCAGTGAAAAGTTTTATGTAGTTGAGAGCTTCAGCAATAAAGGCCTATACAGTAAAGGTTGTTGAAAGGGGTTTAAAATGTTCTGTTACTTTCCCTCGCCCAATGGTTGGTCCTTTATGAGAGACAGTTTTGACCATCCTCTCACAGGCTGATATTCCTCTTCCCTCTGTTTACTGTATCTCACTTTTACTCCTCATGCCTTCATTGACATTTGACTCTTCCTCCCCTCATAGCCACCCTGCGACTGCCTTCAACTCCTTGCTCTCCTCTGCTTCTAATACATCTGCCGTCACTTTTTAAGCTCTGCCACAATTAGCTACTGGACTCTAGTTTTGTTTTCACACGGGGCTGAGAGTGAGAGGGAGAGGGCGGGAGGAGATAGGATGTAGAGAGGTGGAGGGGAGGCGATAGAGGCAATGTGTGTTTGGTCTCTATTTCCACATGTCCTGTATGTTGCCAGCGTGGGCGTAAGGCTGTGTTGTTTGCATTCGCAGCTCTTGGAATCTTTTCAAATTAATGTGAACAGTTGAGGATCTTCCTGGTCATTTTTTCTCTCCCCCCCTGACCAGTTTCATGCTGGGAAGGATTTCACAGAGGAAATAGTTGTGTGTCAGTTTGCCTGTGTAGGGCTGGAGATTGGACTCAGTCAGTAAGAACAGCAGGAGGACTAGAGGTGCGATCAATGTGGAGCACAGGTAAGAAGGGAGCCTATTACCATGTACTGCTGCTGTATCTGTCTGCTTGCACTTAAAATGATGCAGTGGTGTCTCTGTGGGGAGCAAGAAACACATCTCTTTTTTGTGCTCCCATGTACAGCCGGTTGATTATGTGCAAGTTTTTGGTGCTTTAGATATGCTTTGATACAAGAACGTGGGTTTTGTTTTAACACTGTGGGGGACACATATGAAACGGCAGTTTGGGGTCCTCCCCCAAGAAATTCTGAGCGTCAAACCCTGAATTTCCTGAATTCTGCAGAACTGTTTTGCATCAGTTTTTGCCTTCTCTTCATCAGCTTATGGTGGGAATGTATTTAATTTCATTGAAATAAAAGACCTCTGTTACTTTCATGTTTTAATTCAGTGGGACAAATGCACGCACACTGAGAGGGACATGTTCCCTGCATCCCCCCTGAAATCTACACCTATGCTTTGATCCTGAGCATAAATTTGCAGTTGCTTCATGAATGATTGGACAAATGTGTGTGTGTAAGCCATTGATCTTCATACTGAGTCTTCATCCTCGACTCATATATACATACATGTCTCTGTGGAGCTGACAACTGTCCTGACAGCTCCACCTGTCTACTGCTGGCCTCACACCCAGACTGAACACTGCATATTTGGGGTGAATCTGATCTTATCTTGTGTCAGTATGTGTATGTGTGCAGGCTTGCATACTGCACAGAAATTTGTTCATGTTAGTGTGCACATCATTTTTAGTTTGTTGCCCGAACAAAACAAGATAAAAATAGGACATGAAATGTCTGATAAGTGTGTGAAGAAGTGTTGCATGTAGTTGACTCTTGACTTGATTTTTTTTCATCTGCCACGTCACTCTCAGCTGAGGAATGTCTGAGCTTTAGCAACAGACTGTGATCTATGGAGGAGATAATTACTGCAAATTGCTGTCTTCTTGGATACACACAGCACTACATAATAACGACTAGGAATGTGTCAGTCTAAAGAATTTAGTCTGGTGACAGCATAACAGAAATGATTGTAGTGAAGTTTCAACAAGTACAAACTGCAGGCGGTTATGGCGTACATGTGTGATCTGAATGTGGTTGGAAAGAAGGACGCCCTGTCCTCTGGTGCCGGTGGAAAAGTGTCAGGGACGTGTGAGAGTGTGACAGTCAACATCAACATTCTCCATCTCTGTAGGCAGGCGTGGATTCACAGGACAGGCACACCCACCTGTATACACACATCCAGGAATCCTCCAAAACCATCAGTCTCCCTATTTCTTTTCTGTCTGTGAAGCTTTATTGATGGGGTGTTTTCATCAAAAAGCATGCTGCTAAAGCATATATATATGAAGGGTAAATAGGGCCCAACTAATGATTCCTTAATTCCGTAATTACCATCAAATGTTTGGCATATATATAAATATAAATATTTATATAATTTAAAGAAGAATTGATTATCAAAATACTTGTTGATAAATATTCATCTCTTTCTTTTTAAGTTTATTTTTTGTGGCTTTTTAGGCTTTTAATGACAGGATTGTCAGAAGCGTGAAAGGGGAGAGAGCAGGGGCAATGCCGGCAGCCACTGTGGCAAGGACACTGCCTTTGTACATGGGGCGCCACTGGATGCCCCAATAAATATTCTTTTGATTTAGTAATGAATGAATCATTGAATAAGAATGAAGTGAAACAATTAGTATCTGACAATACTTAAAGGTCCAGTGTGTAGGATTTAGTGGCATCTAGCAGTAAGATTATAAAGCTGAAACTACTCCCGTGTGCAAAGTGCATACGAGAACTACAGTGGCCAACGTGAAAACGTAAATGGCCCCATGTAGAGCCAGTGTTTGATTCATCTCTTGTGCCTACACACTGGACCTGTGAGAAACATACAGAAATCAGAAAAAGAAATGGGGACATGTGAAGGATTGTCTTTATTTATAACAACCAGTTATATATTCCTGAGGAAATTTGTACTTTCTGAATGCATGGCTTCCGTCAGTTAGTATACAGGGCAAGGGTGTCAAACATACGGCCCAGGCGCCAGAACCAGCCCACCAAACGGTCCAACCCGGCCCACTAGATGACTTTGCACACCTGATGTTGATGCACATGTGCAGACTGAAAGGTTTCAGGAGCAATTTAAACAGTAAGCAGATACTTCATGTAAAATACTGCCTCAGAGGCTTTTCCACTCTGACCAGAATACAGCTCTCTGAAATAACAATAGATACTTTCAATGGTCACAATTTGAGATACTGAACACTGTACAGAATATTGTCAACCAGCAGCTTCAGCACAAAAGAGTCTGTATCAGACTTATATCTTAAAATAATGTTAGTGGAACCCTGCTGCTGAGGCGATGACAAAACTTCAGATTGTAAATGGTTTGTAAGGCAGGGGACGACTTGACCTGCTTCTCCAGTAGCTTTCTCTTTTGTGGAAAATTATGAAGTAAAAATGTAATGAAAGTGAGTAGTAGACTGACTGAAAGTGGAAAAACTAAGACATACTGTTGAAACTGCACATAATTTTTCTGTCTTCCTTGTTTTGCAAATGGGTGACATTTTTCAGAATGAAAGAAAAATCTGAAGGGGTTGATATTTATAGGTTATTATGCAGTAGTTGGCTGTATGTGTACCCTGAACTAAAATGAGTTTGACACCGCTGATAGAGGGCAACAAAAATCCCATTTCATTTTCAACAATTGAAACATATGTATCTTGATTTATTGAAGTCTTTCCTGGGGAAGAAATGAGTGCACAGGAAACAAGCTGTAGAGCTGGCCACATTTCCTGCACATGTCCACACCTGATCAATAGTCTAAATTTAGTGAGATGATTATCCCTCACAGTTGCAAACTGATATGCTCAACTGTCAGACTTGCAGGCTCAGGCCACTTCAAGGGGAATGCAGAGGTCTTCTCATTCATACTGAGCTGGCTTGCAATGTGCTATGTGTGCTCCTAAGGGAATACTTCACCCCCAAAATGAACATTTATATATCAATAACTCATCCCATGTTACATTGAATCCTTGAAGAATACTTTGTTTTTCTTGCTTACCTCAAGAGAAAAGTCTTGGTAAATTGAAGTAAAAGGCAACTGCTTTTAACAACAGCAAAAATAAATTAAAACATCTGTTTACAAATTCTCAAACAGCTTATTAATCCAGTTGTATAATCAGTACTTCACAAACACATGAATTTTCGCTTAAATCTTACAGCATTTCCACACAAACAGCCTCAGGCATGGACTAGCAGAACACAGACGAGCTTGCCCAGGCGCTTACTCGTATGCCGAGCACAGTCACCTTTTACTTAATTTCACCAAGAATCATCTCTGTTTTGGATTCTTTATTCATCATGGAGGCCTGTGAGAAAAACAAAGTTTTGTTCAAGAATTCAGTGTTACACAGGGTGAGTAAGTGTTATACAAATGGTCATTTTGGAGTTGAAGTATCCCTGCATACCTCGACAGGATCAATATTTGGTGAATTTAGAGATGATTCCTTTAAAGATTTTATAGTATAATAAGTTGTAATTTATTATCTGTTAGTGTTAACTGCATTGCCACCTTATAAAAAGGAGGTGCACATATGCTGATGCCCAGTGCTGGCCTCACCCCCTCACCTCTGACCTTCATAGACAGTCTCTAAATTCACCACCACAGTGCCAGGAGACACCCAAAGCATGATATATGACCTAGGTGCAGACTCTGTATCAACAGAAACCTTTTTATGACACCACGCGAGCAAACTGTAGAAGAAGAAAAGGGTGAACTAATGTTTCTGGAAAGTCACACACTGCCTGCGGGCCTTGGCTCGTGAAATCTGAGTAGAATTTATGATCAACAGAAGTTGCATTTTGACACTACGTTTGAGCTGTTATGAGGAAGTGAGTTACAGTCTGCCTGGCAGATTTCACTGAGTGTAGATTTACTGTGTTTTTCCCCTGCAGGAAAGAATGAGGAAGACGGATCATAGCATTAAATGAACAGGGGAGTTTGATGTCGCTCTCCCTCAGGTTTGATAAACCTCTCGCAGGCTGTTGCTGCACATCAGCAGGCTTAGTCCTGATAAGTCCTTCATACTCAGCAGTCATTCACATTTGACCTGCTGCACTCCGGCTGTCTAATTCACCATTCTGTCCATAAAAACAGTTCCAGTAAGGATACTGGCATCAGCAGCTTTGTCAGGTCTGTTATACAGATAGTTTTCTGCATGGGTAAGTTGTTTCTGATTCAGTCTGACACATACCAGCTGTGCCTCATGTCTGTTCGGTCCCCTTATTTACCCCTATGCGTGCTGACCATAGACTGTAGTGTTGACATGTCTTGAGCATGTTAGCTTCTCAGTTTACATGGCATCGTTTTCCATTTTCCAGACTGCTGTCTAGTAGCAGGGTTTCTTAAACGGGAATATTTAGACAGATTCCCAGGATGTGTTTACAGGCTCACACCAGTGGAGGGCAGCACAGACTAACCACTAATCACCATCCAGGCTAGTGGTGGTGTCCAGAATATTGAGGCCCTTGTCTCTTAGCTTTGACACCATATGTGTTCAGACACCTCTATTAATTACACACTGGGACCTCACCTTTAATGTGTCTTCTATTTATTCAAGGGCTGGTTTCAGTGTTATGGTAAGAATTAGGCTCACATTAGAGGGGTAGTCAACAGCAATGACTTTTTCTAGAGATCATGACCTGGTTACTTAAGATAATCGACAAACCTTGTAGTGAGCAGTTTCATGTTGGAACTATTTTCTTTCTACCAAGCTACATGTATCACTGTGCAGAAGTGTATCGGCTGAGCTGTAACGTTAGCTAGCTCAGTGGTGCTAGGTGGGCTAGCAGTAGATGCATGCTGTCTTCAGCACAGGTGTAGTTTGGTAGAAAGAAAATAGTTCCCAGGGGAAACTGCTCACAACAAAATCTGTGGGTCATTTTGATTAACTGGCTCATGTTTTCTGGAGAGAGGCATTGCTGTTGAGCTTTTCAAATATACATTTTTTCATACCAAAACAATCTACATTGATAAATAGCACTACCGGTAGGAGGAAAGTATGCATTTTTGATTTTGGAGATAACTGTCCCTTTAAAGGTAGGGTAAAGGCCATATGGTGCATAAGGTCAAGCCCCCAGAGAATGAGTGTGAGTCAATACGGTGTCCTCACAAATTACAAAAACAGGTCTGTGTGTGTGTGGGTGGAGAGGTGGCTGAGGTGTAATGTGATGCTCAAGCAGCAGAGTGAAAAAGTCATGTATGTTGGGCGAAATCCACTGATCTACCTCATCCTCAGCATCACCTTATATGGTGCAAAACACCGAGGCTTGGATCAGCATGATGCTCTCCTGGTTGAATGGTCAGTTCACTCGATGTTGTCTAGTTTGTCTTGGTGTTTTTTACCTGAGAGCCACTGCATATTTATAATCACATAGATATGCAAAACACATACTTGACTGTGTCTCTTTTTCCTCTGCCTCGCAGTAACCTGTTTTTTATTGTTATGCTAAAGTAGAATGTTTCCTCTCAGTTTAGTCTACTTGTTTATTTAGCAATGGGGTGTCGATACACAGGGGGAACAAAAAAATTCCTAAAACCATTCCTAATACTACAAAATTGTCTCAAAATGATAAAGCGCTTTCTACCTTTTCCTAAAAAAGTTTACTGAAAATGTAAATTTGTGCTTTTATATGGAAAATAAAAACAGTTTCACTTAATTAATTCCTATATCTTGCTAAGAATTCTTTGGTCAGAGCAGAGCTGGTCAGCTGAACATGCAAAAATTGTCTTTATTCATCACACCATTGAATATATATGAACAATAAAAAACAAAAAGTTTGAACAGGGCAGTTCCTTAAAGGAGAATCCTGTTTTCCCCGTTCCTCTAGGTGCATATTTGGAAATTACAGCCCTGTAAAATAAAGCGTTACCATGTACTCCATTTCTCCTGTCACTTTTGAAGAGGCATTTGTGTGTGAAGTACCTCTAGCAAGTCAAGTGGATTTCAAATGAAATAATGTTGGTTCATTATTCATTTAAAATAAACCCCCAATGGCCACTTGACATGTGTCCCATGATGTCCGCCCATCCAGAGGTGATATAGGTCAGCACATCATCCTCTGAATGATTGATCTGTAGCCAAAGGCAAATGGAGGTACCTAATAGCCCAATTTCCTCCCCTCTCTCCTGTCACTCCTTCTCCAGTCTCTCTCCATCACCCCTCTGCTCCCATACCTGTCCAGCAATGCCATCTGTCCTCCCCCCAGTCGCCTTCGCCCCACCCCTGTCTCCTCACCCCTCTCCTCTCCTCTGCCCTGTCCTCCCTCCCTCTTCTTACCTATGGATGATACAGGATCTCCATGCTCCGATTTCACCCTCTCATCATGACATCCATTAAAGTGGCGCTGGGCCCTGGGCCCCCGTTGGCCCGACAGCACATTAGCACTCGGCCCATTGAACGCCAACAAGGACCGGCTCTGAATTATTGATACCAACACAACTAATGAGGAAACCCTATCTCAGCTCTTTTGCTGACACACAAACACACACACAAATGCTCGTGGAAGGACTTGCACGCATAGCTGTATTGATGATAACTTTTGTTCCAGCTCCTGGTGTCCCATTTTCAAAAACTAATATTCTCAACGCTCAGTCCATTTCCTGCAGACACTATGTGTGTATGTGTGCGTTTCATCCAAGGAGCCACAGGCTGAAATTCCTTCTCTAATCTGTGTGCTTGTCCTTTTGCACTATAAAATGTTTGTTCCACATCTGTGAGCTCATTATTCTCTGTGTACAACTGCATATTTTTATTACCGCTGCAGGTGTCAGATCTTGGTGGCGGCAGTGAAAGTGGGAGGATTTCTATGCACCTTTGTTAAGAGCCACCATATGCTCGCTAACACCAGCAGCTTTGAGTCGGTGGATTTTACCCGAACTTACAATCTGTAAGAATTTGTGTGGGTGTTTGTGGCCCCTAAGTCTACCAATGTTTACATACAATGGCTTAAATGTGTGCAGTGGAGCTGCTGTGCAGAGAGGTATTGGAGGTGTCAGCCAGCCTCCTTAGTATTCACTCCAACACCCTGTGACTCACAGCCTCAGCCTGAGAGCGTGAGAAGGGTGGGGGGTGGGGGGGGGGTAGAGATAGAAAAGAGAAAGGGAAAGAGAGAGCAGGACAAGAGGAGGCAATATGAACATCAGGCAGCATTTTCTGTAGCCCCGGGCTCACGTGTTTGTATCTGTGTGTTTGCAAGCATGCCCGCCCAGGGGGATTAATTTTTTGACAGCTTTGTTAAGCCTTCTCTTAAGCACTGAGCTTCTCAGTAATATTGTGGCTGTGTGATTTTCAAAAGTCTCTTTCTGGCTATCTTGCCTCCTCACAACTAGGAAGAGAGAGAGAGAGCGGTGCTCGGACATGACAGCAGACGTTGTTTGAGTGGCTTCATGGTGTGGAGGAAGTCGACCATAAGACGCTGGCTGTGAAGCTCCTCTTCACTGAGGGGCTGCATTGCTATGCTCCACAGTTTAATTCACTGCAGCCCCTCGTCTGTGTCCGTCTCCGTCTTTGTCTCTGTATTGCATCCTCCCGGTCGTCCCTTCTTGTCACTCCACGTCTCTTCATCCCTCTGTCAGTTTGTATTTAGTTTAATCTCTGCCCCTCCTTCTTCTGCTTCCTCCGCTCTGTCGCTTTCTATTTCATCTCTCCCAGTCTAAATTCCATCCCTTTGACGAAAACACAGAGGTTGATAGAATGCGTAACCTTGCCTGGGCAGGTTAAGAGATGGAGGGAGAAAAAGGGAGAAGGACAGAGCCACACAGATAAAAAGGTTAACCCTTTAACAAGTCCACATACACATGGAGTCAAAGGACAGAGAGAGGGGGGGTTAAACAGCAAACACAATGAACAGATGTGACAGTCAAGCTCTGCGTACGGGGGAGAGGGGTGAGAAGAATATGGGAAATCAAAGAGAGAAACATTGGTTGGGGGGGAGACGGCATTTTCAGTCAAGCTCTGTCTCTCCTTCATGACTTCCACTCTGCATGATGACAAGTGTCTGCCGCTGTTCCCATTGGTCGAGGCTGCCACCAATCAGAGCAGAGGCATGTAAGGTGCCTTTAGGTTATACCCAACCCCAAAAACAAGAAGCAGAGAGAGGGAGAGAAAGCCAGAGTGGGAAAGGGAGTGTGTGTTTTACTGAGAGAGACCAAAGCGTGCGCCGACTTTACAGTCCATTGAAGACCTTCCCTCTGAAGCTCCCTGTGAAATGACACACTTAAGAAGAAATTGCTTGTCAGCTGTCTGTTGGAGACCCCTGCAATTCCTCCTGGCTGCTGTGGAGAAGAAGATCTTGGCTTTGTAGCCTCCCCCTGTGATTGGTTGTCACACTTTAGGCTCCCCCTCCTCTCTCTGACTCCCCTCTCCTCTCTCTCTCTCTCCTCTGCTTCTAACCCCCTCCATACTGTCCTCAGGCTTACCTGAGCCACAACTGCAGAAACGCTGGACCCCCTCCTCCACACACACACAAACACACACACTCGTGCGCGCTCTCTCTCTCTCTCTCATACACAAACTCAGCTTTTCACCTGGAGAGGGCAGGCGCAAGAGACGGCATGTGCAGCAGCAGCAGCAGCAGCAGCAGCAGCAGTCTCTCCTCACATCTAGCGCTGCCTCTCTGAGTTGCCTCTTGCTGGAGAGTGGAGAGGAACTCTGAGAAGAGATTTTGGAGCCATTGTCCCTTGGCGAAAGCAGGCGAGACGGGGGGCAGTGAGGGAGCACTTGTCAACCCAGGGACACCAAAGGCAACACACATCATGATTTTGGGTGAGTTGTCGCTTCACGGTGCATGGGATTTTGGAGAGGTCAATCATGTTGTTGGATCACTAATCCCTACTTAAACCTGGCCACCAGCAGCTCTTATTAATAGTGTGCTCTGCTCGGTTTCCATTCCACACAGACATCTGTCAATACTAAGCGCCGGGGATGAACCTTTAAATCACGGTTAGTGTTTGTAATTACGATAATTGTGTGCCATTAATATGGCAGGTGTGAGTGATGACAGGGAAGGTCAAAGTGTTTGGATCTGGTCTGTATCATTATGGGCTGTTTGGTCACGTGACCCAGCTCCACCATTCTCATGTCCTGCCTGAAGAGGTGAAGTGACAAAGATGGTTTCAAATCAACATATTGGTGACTGATGATTGATTTCAAAATATTTATAACATTGAGAATACATGTATTTATTTAAGGGATTTGCTACAGTTGATGGGCAAACAGGTCATCACACAAATGGCATTTTTAAAAGAAAAACATAAAAGATTCAGTCGTCAGTTTGCAGCACAGTGTAGCTTTTAGTTATTATACAGGGTTGTTCTGTTCTGAGTCAGCCAGCACTTTCTTCTTTAGTATTCTGGTCTCATAGTGGCCATGTCTGACAGAGGGGATTCTGTGTGGTCTCAGTGCTCTACATACTCAGCTTGTACATTCATACAGGGGATGGGAGCTTGCCACTGTAAGTCCAGCGATATGACCGTCCCTGGGAGTGCTGCTGTGTGGATAGGAAAGGAGGAACGTGTATGTGCGTGTCTAAAATGCAACGCAGCGAAAGTGTTCTAGAGTCTTCTCATTTGTGTATGTCTGAGACTGTGTGAGGTTATTGTGTGTGCATTTTGTTTTAAGTGTGTGTGTGTGTGTGTGTGTGTGTGTGTGTGTGTGTGTGTGTGTGTGTGTGTGTGTGTGTGTGTGTTGCTATGTTCTCTGCCGGAGAGGCCACTTTGTTTTAACGCATGCCTGGGCTGATTCAGGCGCAGCTCTGCTCCTCTGCTCTCCCGGCAGGCATGTTTTTCAAGCAGACATCTCTAATGATTATAGGGAGTCATGTAGACTGAGGTGTGCGGGTTTTGAAGCGTGCACATTGAAGGATATGTATTCCTGTGAGCTAAAGCCTCCATGCGAGTCAGTAAAGTTCACATCTATAACAATTAACTTTCTCACTCTCTCAAGTTTTTTTTTTTTAATGTGTCTTTAACATGGTCATTTTGTGCCTGTCTGATTTTTGCGTTGGCTACATTTCCACTTTCTGCCACTGGTCAAAAGGGAACAATTACCTGACTTAAGCCTCATTTAACAGTTAGACAAGCACCGTCTTGATCAGGGTGCAGGTGGTAGCTGCTCCCGTAAATGATATTTGGCCAGGACGTGCCCTCAACCACAGCTGTCTCATGATAACAAACAGTAGGTATGCTTGCTTATAAGAGCAATGGCTTGAGCTTAAGGTAGCTATTACAGTGTGTGTATTGTAACTGTTTAGCACTGCAGTTGTGGTAGGAGTAATAAAAGATGGAATGTGACTTATGTTGTGCAGCACAGTGAATTCCGCCTTTGCAGGAATGCTGTCACTATCAGTTCACTATATCTAGGGCTGATTTTTTACTGCAGACTGAACGGTATTTAAACAGAGATAATGTACTGTAGCTCCGATATACCAAATCTGTGTGTTTTTCATCACATCTAATGGTCTATAAAATCTTCCGCCTTCACACCTGCCAAAAAAGCTGACCTAGACTTCTCCTCATTAAGTTGTCACTCAGATAGGTATCTCCCATTATTTCTGTCTGAACATTGAGATTTTCCAGTGCCTAACATTCTGCTCCATTTGCGTGATGATGTGGCTGCTGAGCGATTTGACATTTCTGGCTTTCCTCCTCTGAAAAGGGTAATGTCATTGTAATGACCTTTACAATTTTGACGCTGGCTGATCTGGACCTCCAATCAGCAAATTTCCTGAATCAGCTCGGTGATCTAAATCTGCAAGGTTGTGATAACATATCTCTGACAAATGGCAATATATATCATTAAAAGCAAATTAATGATAAAGCGTGTGTGTGTGTGCGTGTGTGATATGTTCACGGTGTGTGTATGACCGTGTAAACCACATCACCACATTACCAGCTGTATTTGTATGGCTATAAGTCTATTCCTGCCCTTTGTTTTGTATGACCTTGAGCAGACAACATTTCCCACTGCAGCTCTGTCCTTGACGTTGTATTCACAAGTCCATGATAACTAGCTTTGTAGGCAATCCGGGCCCCTGGCAGAGGTCTTTGGCCGCCGTGATAGCGATGACAGTCCTGATGCTGATAATGACAATGGATGTGTGGTTGTGCTGTACAGTGTGCTCTATACAGAGCTGTGGGCAGCCAGCTTAGCTCTCTGCCTGACATGGGCTCTGCACCAACTTAGGGGTATGGGGCTGCTGCTGATGCTGTGTGTGTTTGCGTATTAAAACATGTGCGCGCTATCTGAGCAGAGAACGGAGCCAAGCAGCGAGAGAACAATGGCAAGCTAATGGAGAACATGATCGCCGCGCTCCCGTTGACGTAGAGCCTCTTGACTGACTGTGGTGTAACTGTGATCAGCCGCCATGTTGTCTAAAAAATCCTCCTACGCTTTCAGCTCACTGATGCCTTGAGGGAGCTCCTGGTATGGAATCCGCTTTCAGATAAGACATGTCTATCACGTCCTCTCACTGTCACCCAAAATGCTGCGTGATGACGGTCTGACAAGCACGCCTGGGACATTCCACTTTGTTAGCTTCATCTCAAAGTTTTTTTTTTTTGGGGGGGCTCAGTCATGATCGGTTCATGTTTGGATGTTGTCTCATCTGTCTTGTCTGTTTGAGTCAGAGCTGACCTCCTGAGCTCAGGGCCATGCAGTCTATCTGTCTCTTTGTCTCTGTGTTTGTGTGCCCACTCTAGCCTCATCTGTCTTCATAAAGTCTGTCTCTCTGTTGACCTGTCTGCATAGCTATTGCTCATTCCATTCATCCAGCCATCTATCCCCTTCCTCTAACAGCCTGCACATACTCACCTGGTTCCAGAGGTCAGCTCAGAAAGGACGCCGGAGAATACGTCTTTGAGCACATCAGCAGTTTTTCCCCCCATTTTCTCCATGACTGCTTTGCTCTCTGTGTTTATGTCAAAGTGACACAGTAATTATAACTCCTTAATGAGCCAGATATTTGGTATGCATGGCACAGTTTGTTCCGTTAGGCTTCTTTGCATATCCAAGATATAACTGGAACGCTTCTGTGCAGCAGAAACTTGAGAAAGAGAAACACGCTGAACAAATTTATGCATGGCTACTTATTAATGCTTTGGCAATACTGAGATTTAAACTTTTATAAGAGATTAGCACCTGTGAAATCTCACTTAATCAATCTGCAAATGCAGCTAAATTGACTTTTTAGTTAAAACTCAATGTGCACTTTTTACATTTTCCTAGCAAGAGGGCCACTAGCTTCATATTTCATCGTGTTGTTTTGCAGAATATCCCATTTCTATTCAGTGGGAATATTTTTTTCTCCCAAGTGGGATGGATGGCTGTGACATAGTGCTGTGTGATGAGATAGTTCACTGCACTTGACCCAGTTCACCTTTCAATAGCTCCTCTATGTGGCACGGAGCTCGTTGAGGAAGACCTATTCCCATAATCGTAATTAGAACAGGCCACATATCTCAGGAGTGACCTAGGATGCAAAATTAATGTGACACTCATCTGAAGGGAGACTCTACTATGTGTGTGTGTGTGTGTGTGTGTATGTGTGTGTGTGTGTGTGTGTGTGAAATGATGTGGGTCTACGTATGTGGATCGATAAAAGTGGCAGTAGTGGCAGCAATCCTTCTCTTCTCTCCTCTTTCTCTAAGTCTTGCTCTCTCTTGGTTTGCGGAGAGGACTCCTCAGTCAAAAAGCCTCTATAACAGGTCTCTTCCCTTCTTCCCCTCCCTCCTTCGCTCTCCTCTATTGCTCCATTTGTTTATGCTGGAGTGACTGTGTGTCAGCAGGTTGTCAATACCGTCTGTAAGAGACTTTAATGAATAGGCCTGTTATTGGACTGGTGGGAAGGCAACCCATTGTGTCTGCGAGTGCATCTGTGTGTGTGTGTGTGTGGCCCATCAGTGTGTGTAACACTGCAGAGCAGAGGGAGGTGGAGGTGTCTGTTCTGCTCTGACTCCCACTGCTTCATTGGCCTCACTGCAGTGCCCTCTGTCAGAGACCATTCACTAAAAGTAAAGGCCAGAACGGCGCAAGACCACGCATGGTTTCATTTTGTGAATTAGAGTGATGAGGTCTTTTCTTACTCAGAACACACACTGAATGTAAACATGATGCAGCGCTCGCATACACTCGAATAAAAATGTACAGTTTACATGGCACACACCAGTGCTGGCACCTGCCACCACCGGCAGTCTGCTGCTGTTGCTCCGTGAAGCACAAAAATGCACCTGTGCGTGATTATGGTGTCACATTAGTGCATTCACCAAGGCAGCCTGGCTGACTACTTACTGGGAATCCTGGGGCTACAAGACACCTGGGAGTTGAAGCCTGGAAAATGTTCTGTATGCTTCAACAGTCACTCTGATCACAAAGTGGAAAGAGGCACAGATGATTCTTCACACTGCAGCTCTCTAGTGTTTGCAGAGAGGCACTGTTGCCTTTATCATGTTGAATATTTATTGTCATCCACTTCAGATGTCTTTGCACTACTTACACTTTAATTCTGATGCATCTTATTGACATCTTGATTGTCAATCGCCTTTTCTTTTTTATTGTGACATTGTTCTTTAGGACGTCCTATATTTCCCATGGGACTCACAGGTGCACTCTTTTGCCCACACAGGTGTTGGATTACCTTATGTCAAACAATTGCCCTGATGAAAGTCTACAGACGTGGCTTTATTACTTGGCTTTGGCTTTATTACTAAATGCTTGTCTTGCACCAAAGTGTGCTCAACCTTCCTTTCCTCTTCTCACTACAACAGAAAGGCCTTTTAGAGAGCTAGACAGTTGCGGCAGTCTGGTGTCATAGAGCATCTAGCATTTTATATTAGCATTTAAAGTAAAATATCAAATACTAACTCAAATAGAGACCAAAGACCAGCAATGTATACTGACATAATCAGGTTTAGAATTACACATGTCATACAAGTGCAGATGCACTGTAGCATTTTTTTTAAATGCAACCATCTGCTGCTGCATGGCTAGACATAGCACCATGTTACACAATGCTTTATGTCAGATTTATGAAAATATAAGAGATGCATGCTCAGTGAATCTGCTTTCTCCTTCCTGCTCACCAAATTTACAAAGTCAAATTGTTTAATTGATACACTAATGTGATAATTCAGTTACAGCGTTAGAGGGTGCATGAATAACAATTTCCCAAATAGCAGCAAAGCATAAAAAGGTTGAGCAAAGCTAACGTTTGGCGTCGATAGATGTTGCATTAATCATGCCTGCTCTATTTCTGTGTGCTCAGAAGAGAAGAGGGGTAGAAGAGGAGGGGGGAAACGAAAGAGAGAGAGAGAGAAGAGGGGAGAGAAAGGCAGACAGATAAAATGGAGTGAAAAGTGTCCTCATGAAAGAGAATTAGCTCCATCCAGCTCTGGGGAAAAGAGGAAATTCCTCTGAGTGCCGTTGAGATAGGGTTTCACACAAAGACCAAAAGAGAAATCAATTCTCCTTGAGATGCAGCAAGGTCAATTCATCGGGGCATGGCTAGAGAGGAGGAAGCTGAAGGGGAGGAGGAGGAGGAGGAAGTTGATGAAGCAACCAAAGAATGGGAGAGCGGGATTGAGCGCGTAGTGTAGGAGGAGAGAGACTTAAGGGTGCATTGACGGGATAAAAGCAGAGAGGAAATGAGCAAACAGCGAGAAGAGAAAGACTGGATATGGGGTGGGGTGACGATCTTTTGGTTAAAGCTGGCCTACGGGGAGGAATAGATGCAGCAATGCATTGAGCTGAAGTCTCTCTATATCATCTGACTCATGCAAAGGAGAAATGTGAGCAGTATGTCTGACACACCGTTGGGAATGTCACCCTACAGCCTTACATGAACTTTACTTATTGCCATAAGGACATCTCCTAAGTTGGTGACCTCATCTATCCCAACACCTCTCACCTTACTACTATAAGGTTAGCCAGGCACACAGACTGAATGAGTACGACTAGCTTTTATTTCCAAGAAGCCTTGAGCTAGCTTTTAATCCTTAATGTTACATGAACAGCTCAAAATAGCCTAAATCTCCACCCCTAACGCCTTCCCCCTGCGAACTAAATCTGTTCCAATGTGTTTTATTGGAGTGTGTATAGTGGTTGATGGGATGCAGAAGAGCTTGGTGATAAAAAGGTGGCAGTATGTTGAGCTCAGACCTGCCCTCTGTGGCGTCTTGCCCATTGACAGCTACAGTAGCTACACAGCTAGTAGAAGGCTTCTTTGGAAAAGGTTTAGCTCAGCGTTGGATAAGAGCCGGGGAAGCCTCGCTAGCAGGTAGTTATGGGATCCGCGTGGCGCGGAGCTTAGTGCAGGCGTCTGGTATGCACACCTGTCTCCACAAAAGTTCTTCCCTGAACAAGCGGCCCTGCCCCTCAGAGAGAGAGAGAGAGAAAGAGAGAGAGAAAGAGTGAGAAGGGGTTCTGCCAGGACCTGCACCACAGCTCCCTGCCCCTGCCTGGGGGAGCGGGGGGAGGAGAAAGGGAGGATCAGGAGGGTGAGGTGCCAGAGGTGTGGATTAGAAGGCTATAAGGGACACAGGGGTAATGTGGTATCTGAGGTCAGCCATTTACAGTATGTTACTATGTTTGTTGTGCTACTGTGTTTGTATCTTGTTTCCGGGTGTTTGTCATATGTTGTATTTTAGGCTCTTGATTTCCTTCAAGGTCAGTTGTCACCTACTGAACATAACCACCGTGACGTCACGCATTGGTTTGTAGATTTTTGGAGCCAGCTGGTGAGGAGGGAGGGGTGGATCTGACTTGGGCCACATCCACACTAATATACCTTCATTTTAAAACACACTATTGCTACATTTAGACCTAACTTTCGACATTACTCCGGAGTTTTGGAATCCAGGAAATGGAGACCTTTGAAAACACTGCTGACCCTGTTTTAGTTTAAAAAATCCAGGTCTGTGTTTTAATCTGAACGGGCAGCCACGCATGACGCAGACACTTAGAATCCCTTCCCGATTTGGCTCTCATCAGTCACGGCTTGTCAAGTCAAAACGTTATAGCTAGGGCTACATACCGTTTGTGATTTCATCCTTGTTGTGTGGGTATGCCTTTCCCATTGCTATGGCTTTGTCTGGCGATGAATAATGCTCCTTGACCATCTTACTTAGGCTTACTCTCATTAACAGCTCCATCTTGTCGTCAGTCCAAGCAAAGAGGTCTCATTTCTTACTTTTTACCATCTCTGTAGTATGTTCTGTAACTAAGCAACCAACCGCAGAGTAGATAATTTGCTTCCTGTTTACACCTGTTTACACAGTCATGTGATATGCGTTTCTAGGAATGTTAATTTGGACAGAGGTTATTTCTGAGGCAGTACTAAAACACTTTTGTGTGTGTGGGGATCGTTTTCATTTTAAAAGACTGTGTTAAAATGAAAACGTATTAAGCTGAATGTGGCCTTACAGCCTGTGGGAAAGCCTAGAAGACAGTCTGTCACTCAAAGTGCCCTTAATTATGCATAACTGTAAACTTTAATAACATTTAAATGGGCTAATTAGATACAAATTCACCCCCCATGCAGTTGTCATGAGTGTGGAAATTAGCTAAAGAGACCAGGCTGTAATCATGTTTATATCTGCTGTAAAATTTGCATTTTAGCATGGTGCTCTATAGGAAGTGACTCGCTTCCAGAAACAGCCTCAAGTGGCCATTTGAGGAACTGTGGTTTGCGGCATTTTCTTGTTAGCTCCATTTTTCAGCCCTGGAAAGTTGCTGCTTAGTTCTTACGCGCATTTAGTGGAGCGATTTTTATGCTTGAGGGTATATGAAGATCCAAGTGTGGAGATTGTAGCATCGACTTAAATTTCAATCCCCCACTGCCAGTGTCCCCTAATGCAGTAGCAGTCTGTATATTGGGATACACGGATGGATGAACTCCTGCTTCCACAGAGCTCTCAGCTAACACTGAAACTCAGACAGTGGCTGGTAATGTGGTTCAAAAGAGCACTGATGAAATGTAACAAATCGGAGGCAGAGAAGAAGAATGGAAACACACATTTCCATAAAATTAGCATAGTTGGGAGCGGTGCAATTGGCCCGATGAGACAGGAATAACAGCATAAACATAAGTGACTTCACATTGCATTCTTCACATCTGAATAATGTCGGTTAATGTTCGGGCTTGTAATGGGATTGCTTATTAATGTAGCATTGGGGGTATGGCAGCATGTCAGAGCACAGCAGTAGCCAGCTCATAGACGCTCTAACAGCAGTGTTTCTGCCTCCGTCCTAAATTTTCTCATTTGTGCCCATGATGGCTTGCGTAAATGTGAGAGATTGTATTTACAGTAGCACCGAAGATGGTTTTTGTCTCTGTGCTGGGCCAATAATCACTGGCCAGCCACTGCCACAAATCTTCATTAGAGGATTAGCCGGCAGGGAGACAGCTTGTGTTCTTTGGCTTTTATTGGTGGCCCTGCGTCCAGTGCTTTCAGCCTCAGCTTCTCCCATTCCTGTCTCCTCTGCTTAAACCTGTGAACATAGCCGTATGCTCACCTGAGAACCACACACTCACAACACATGCACACCTATGCATACAATTTCCCTTTGTCTCAGTCTTTACCATCCTCTCTCTATCTCATTCTATCTCTGTCTTTCTCCCACATATGCTCAAACCCACATGTACATAATGCTCACACATCCTGTCAGTTTGTTCCCTTGAGGTGCATCAGCTGCCCGGTGGGCACTCATACTCAAGACAGAACAAATTAAGGTCACAGCGGGGAGAGCCGAGCCAGCAAAGGACAACGGGATCTGCCAAGTGTATCTGTGTGTATGTGCGTGCGTATATTGTTTTGTCTCTTCCGACCTCTAAACAGTGGCATGACTCCAGAGAGAGCCGTTGTTAAATGGCTCCTGTCCCACTCAAAGGAAAACTGACCCTCATTGCACCATTTTGCGGGATAAAAGGTGCCACCCCCTCACTCTGAATTCAGGCTAGAAAAACTGAGTGAAGAATGCTCTTTTGAAGGCTCTTTGATATCACCTGATGAAGAATATGGGATAAGGTTCCCTCTTGTGCCTGCTGGGAGCGTTGTGACTCATCTAGGGCTGCTGTTGGCCCATCAATGCTGTTCTGATACCTGAGGGTTTCTTTCTTTTCACACATTTGGTGGTGAGCGTACAGTACACAGAAGCCACAGACACAAAGCTGTAGCACACTGATGTCTATTTTTCGGCACCATGATAAATAGATGACTTTTACATCTTTATATATCCTGTTGCCGTGCCAGCTTTGCTCCTTCCTACCTTTCAACACTTGACTACAAGTAGCTAGGTTATCATGCTGGCTGGTCCCGGTGGGGTCCAGAAGTTCCAGTGGACTCGTCTCTGCCAGCCCGGGCCTCAGACCTCCCCTCAAGGGCAATATCGTATTCTGCCTGACTGTGCGCGCCTGTGTAATCCATAGCTGCAGGGAGGGTGACCTTCACAGCAGGCAGCCTCACAGCAGGCTGCGACACAAGCACTCAGGGAAGAGGACAGGCGGGGCAAAAAGGGTGCTAGGGGCAGGACACGCCAGTTCTTAGATAATTACCCTTTCATATTACCCTCTCTACATGTGGTTGCTCTCTCTTTCATGCAATAGTTATGATGAATATTAGAGTGTTATTTTCCAAAAGGCTGTGTTTTAATTTCAAAGAGAAAAGGACACATCTGCATCAATTTAATGCCTTTATAACTATAGTGGATTCCGTTTTTAAATAAACTGACATTTTGACAAGTGCAGATTTTACTTGTATTTAATACTTTGAAAAGTTTTCTATATTAATCATTTTGTTAGTGCCACAACTTCTGTTGGAGTTTAGCTCAAACTTGAGCTAGAAATCTGTCACCAAAGATTCAGTGTTAAAGCAGCGTCCTGCAGCTTGCACCGTGTCTTGAAAAAACAAACAAAAAAAAAAGCTATTTATCACTGAAACATTTGCTGTGCATCCAGTGCACCCTGCTGTCTGAGTAAAGGTGAAGCCAGAGCCAGAAAAAGTTATTGACAGTTATGTGAGGAGATGACGCAGCCAAATAAGTCCCTGCTCATGAATGATGCATGTCCCCACCGGCCCTGATGGAGAAAGAGAGCGAAGCTGGATGACAGCTGGGGTGCTGTGTGTGCATGGTGCAGAACAAGGTGAGACTCTTTATGGTACAGCCCAGCTCTCTCTCTCTCCCTCTCTCTCCCTCTCTCTTTCCCTCCTTTCCATTCTCTTACCTATTGACTCACAAATATACACAAAATCGGGAGTTCTCAGAGGAGCTGTTACTCTCTACAAGTCTCCCCCGAGCCTGTGTAGCCACACAGTGACCTTAGAAATGGTTTGCTCTAATGCTCTGTCTCTCTTTCCACCTTCCATCCATTCTCTATGTCATCCTTTGACTCCCTCTCGCCTTCTCCTGCTCTCTTTTTGTGTCTCCCTCTCGCTGAGCCCCCTCTATTTTCGTCCGAAACAATCACTGTATTTTCCGTCTCACTGCCCTGTGCTGCCGCAGTCTGAGACTCTGATAGCAAGACGGAGAGAGAAGGAGAGAGATGAGAGTAAAGGGGGTGGGCGTGGGATGTGTGCAGCACGCAGGGCAGAAACAGGAAAGGCTACATAATGGTTTGTTGTCATCGTCACTGTAGCGTCACATCTGTCTGTCCTTTTAGCAGCAGCGAAGCAGCAGCTAGCACAAAAACGTACACTGTCTGCATCACCGAGGCTTTCCACCACAGTGTCAGTGGCCTGATGTACACATGCACAGTGACATGTACAAGCATGTAAACTGCATATACGTACTACATCATTGCCACTAAGTGGATGAGCTTAGAGTTGCTGCCGCGGTGCCTTTAGTTATTTGGCTACGCATGCCACACATACCCAGAATGAGAACATCAAGTTTAACTCTGATGCCATGGCTGTATACAGATGTGCTCAAATCTCATATATCTGCATGACATTTAAGCACAGTACACATTTTCAAAATCATAGCAACAAAAAACAGGGAGTGAAATGAAGACTCTGCGTGTTTCCTGTGGCTCTTTGACACAAGAGGGGTACCTAGAGGGTCATAGTTTGATGTGTGGGCCACTTAGTATTTGACAAGTTTGGAGTGAAAATGTGTTATACAATTTTGGGTGTTCAAGGATGGTGCGTCATGCATACTGTCTTTTCAAAAATAAACTTATGTTTTCACAGAAAATGAGGACTCATATGAGTACAGGCTCTTTTCAAAATAGCTGTAAACCAACCTTGCTTACCTTGTTATTAGGTTTAGGCAACAAAAGTACTTAGTCAGGTTTAAAGCCCAGACACCAAAATGACATCAAAGAACCAGTGGCCTCAAATAGCCTCTGTCTCGACAAAAATTTGCACATGAACACACATCAAAGACAACAGTCAATGGCCAATAAGCACGGACGTTCTGCACCTGCGTGAGAGGGAACGACTGTCCAGCAGGCAGTGGTAGTCATTAAAAAAGGGAAAGCAGAAGACTGATAGCATGGATTCATGATGTCAGTCAGCCAGTTTGCACATTAACAACACAACACTATCATTTGATGAAAAAACAAATGATATTTACTGTGCACTAGCAAACAGTAACACAAACAGTTATGAACCATTTCTACTAAAGACCTCAAAGGCTAAAACAAAAATCAAATCTAATATAGCAAGTTTGTTTTGATCTCAAGCTTTCTTAACTTCAGTCATTTGTTTGCTTTCATCACCTTTGTTTCTCTCCTCGTGCACTAAGCTGAACTGCAAATCAGAGTCATTTCATTTACCGACGGGCTCTGTTGTCTCCAATGCTGATTCAGCATGCTAAATTGGGCCCCCAAAAAAGCAGACAATGACCAACCAGTGTGAACAGCGCGGGACACACCACAAAAAACTAGGGCGACAGACACTCACCTATGGCCTGACATTGACCAATGGTTGACTGTAGGCTTTGTGCGTTCAGACCCTTGGGAAAAGGTCATGGTTTGGGTTAAAATACTTACTTTCATAATGTAACGTGAAGTATGTCACCTCATACACATCACAGACATTACAAGAAATACAACATTAGCAGTAAAAATAACTCAACATTGACTTTCAGTTCAACACGTGACACAAACAGCAGTTTTAAGGTTGAAAGTCCTGTGTTAGTTTGACCCATTCACCACCCCTCCCTCCCACCCTACGCAGACTTTCTTGCTCATTACATCAGTTGCTCGGAGCCTCTAATAATGACACAGCCTGGTGCGTGTCCCTACAGACACTAAATGGTGCATCAGTGCATCAATATCAGGCGCCAAGAGCTACTGATCAAGCGTCTATGTGTGTGACGCTAAGTTGACACCTATTTGATGAGTTGGGAGTGAGAATGCCTGGTTTGTATTGTTGCAGATACAATCCAGTCTACCAGCCGATCCTCTTCGTCCTCCTCTGTGGCCACATTCACAAACATACACATGTACATACAGTATGCCATCATTGGCCTCAGGGTCTGCATCAATATTCATCGAATGTGAAACTCTGACTTGTCCCATTTGCCTGGTCCGAGACAGACGAGAGAGGGTATTACTTGGAGAATAATTGCTGGTGATAAACTACCTCTTCAGACGTGGCTACATTGATTTGGACAGAGCGTTTGTGTAAGGGAAAGTAACAGTGATAGATCTCAACACTTTACAAACGGACCCAGCAAGCATTTGAATAAAACATTGTGCATGGGAACAACATCGTTGGGGAAAGCCATTAAGTCTCAGATTAGAAGCAAGTAGCTAATGCAGTCAGTCGGTGTGTAAAGCTGTGTAGCTCTGCACGGCTCAAACAAACACATCAATCTGACTAACAGTGTGTGTCAACATGCTCCATGATTACCATGCTAATCCCAGAGCAACACACGGGAGACCACAGGAGATCATTACAGTCAGAGAAGGGGACTCGACTGTAGTCTCATCTCAAATCTGTAGAATTCAATCACACAAATTATGACACACACACACACACACACACACACACACACACACATATTAACAATATTCTCCATTTTACAGGCCATTGGTAAAATGATGTTTTTGACAATCAGCACAATGTAAATGGGTGCTGAAGCTCCTGTTGTGCTTTGCTTGCTATCAAACACACACACGCGCGCACACACACACACACACACACACACACACACACAAACACACACACAAACAATGCACCTCTGCAGTTGCTATTCAGGCACCAATTTTGTAGCACTTCAGCGTTAATGTCATGTAAATGTGTTGTGAGTGTTAGAGATTTCATGGTGTATTAGTGGAGGAGGGGGTGCCTGCAGGGTAGAGGGGACTATATTGTGTGTGTGCATGTGTTCATGAGCGTGCGTTTGAGTGTGCCTCTGGTACACAGTGTTCAGGTGTTAGGCTCTTTTGGCAGCGAGTCAAGACCCCTTCAGTTAGTGCTTTGTAAAAAAAATTTTTTTATCATAATAGATGATGATTATAATGGATGCAACTGTGATTTTTTTTATACAAAGGAGAGCCGTAGGATGGTGAGGTGGAGATTTTCCTAAAGATGTTTGCTTGAATTAAATGGACCTGGTTTGACTTATGTGAAATGGCAGTGTGCCCGCATGTAATAATGTGTTGCTACCTGGCTTTCACACCTGATGTGAAGACACGTCATTGTGAAGAGCAAGGTCATTGTCATGTCTGGACTCTAATGTGTACCTCTTGGGTTTGACAGATACTGACTTGATATTCCTCCAGTTTTTGCATCCAAAGTGTAACTAAAGGTTTACTTCTGGTGTTTGCTTTAGTTTGTTTTGATCCTGTCATAAAATAAATATCATAAAGCCTATTTGTAATATCAACAAAAAACAGACAAATAAATAAGACACAAGCCGACATGAAACATGAGCATGCAGTCCAGCATATGCAAACAGCATATTAAATAAATGTGTTATGCTTAAAACTCAAGCATAACACAGGATAACAACATTGAAAGTCAAAACCTATTTCCATAGTGGTCCTGAATTGTCTATATATCAGCAGGTTTTTTATTA
Source organism: Epinephelus moara (assembly GCF_006386435.1). Classification (NCBI taxonomy): domain Eukaryota; kingdom Metazoa; phylum Chordata; class Actinopteri; order Perciformes; family Serranidae; genus Epinephelus; species Epinephelus moara. The sequence continues at coordinate 25,200,489 of NC_065521.1, forward strand.
TCTCTGCCATGATGGGGTCAAATGGTTGTCATTTTAAATCACGAGCATATCTGATTCAATAATGGTTTTCAATATACCTTTTCTCCTTGCTTTGATTAAGTGTTCTTGAATGATGTTGTTGGTGAATGTTCTCTTTATGTTCAAGAGCACTAGAAGGTTTCCTGGGTTTACTGCATGTGAAACTCACCGAGCAATTGGCGTCTGCATTTCTTTAAACTAAATTAAACTTAGAAATCCATATTTACTTTTATGAGGCATGTCCGATGGCGCTCTGGCACTGAAAGCAAACATTTTTAACTCTTAAGAAGAAAGAAGGACATGTTCATTTTTAGTTTGTCAGAGCTTTATGTGTGTTGGCTTTCAGGGTTGACACAAGGGACACGTCCCCAAGCGTATTTGTCCCACCCCCACACCCCCCACAATAAAAAACATTAAAGTATCAAAAGACTTTTATTTTGACGAGATTAAACATTTCCACCTTAAACTGATGCAGAAAAGGCACAAAGTGGTGCATAAAAATTCACCTGAATGCAGGAAATAAAGTGTTTGATGCTCAAGATTTCCTGGGAGAGGCCCCCAAACCCATTTCACGAGTGTCCCCCCTCTCAGTGTTGAAATGAAACCTACACCCTTGTGTGTCAGAGAACCCCAAATTACATTGTTCTACGTTGTCATACCAGAACTTGTCAAAAAATATATATATATCTGCAAGATTATTGATGGTTAGAACAGCTAAGCTGTTTTTGTTTACATAAACCACATTCTGATTAAAATAAATCTGTGATAGCAGCCTGCGGTTGACGGATTAAGCTGCTTTGTGTGACAGTAAGACCTGAAAGCATTAACCTAGCACATTAACTGTGTCATTAGTAATTCTATCCAGTCTATTTGAAACAGACTTTGCGACATAATGAGCTTTGTGCATTGTCGTTTCTAATGTGGCAGCCCCATCACTCCCGCATATTTCATTCTGCTGTGCGACGCTACACTTTATTTAAATAACTTCACACAGCAGCTATATCCGGACAGTTCACGCAGCGCCCAACATGAACTCCCCTTTTGCAATGTTGTGCAGATTTGGAATATGAGTACTTCTATGTGCTTGACATCCTTCATTGTCACCTGGTGTCCTCAGGATTTGAAATGTGCTGGCGCTGCACATCCCACTTTCACACACACACACACACACACACACACACACACACACACACACACACACACACACACACACACGCACACACACACACACATGCACACTTCACTCAGCATGGTACCGTTGGGCTGTCCTCCAATATTAATACACAAGGCTGACAATGCTGTGGGACTGCATACATGTCACACTGTCACAGCAGAGTAGAGGAGAACAGAGCGATGGGGAGAGGGGAGGAGAGGGAGGGGGGCTAATTTTGGATGCATGGCATGTGGAGTTAGGATAACCATCTTTTCTGCAGCTCTCCACCACACTGTTTGTTCAATTACCATTTACTGCAGAGAGGGGGGGTACAAAGAAGGAGAGGAAGAGAGAGAAAGGGAAGAGAGGAAGAGAAGAGCAAGGGCAATGGAGGGAGAGGAGGAGGAGGTGCTCAGTGATGCAGAGGATGAGGAAGTAGATGTGAAAGAGTTGGAGAGAACAGAGTGAGTACGAAAAGAGAGGAGGGAGTAAGAGGAAAGGCAAAAACATTCTGTGTACAGAGGTGGGGGGGGGGAGCAGAGGACGTGGGGTGAGATGTGGTGCAGAGCTGACAAGAAGTACAAACACACACTGTCACATTAAGGTGGCAGGTACAGTGTCATGTCCTTACAGTACAGCAGTGCATCTTCTCGTGTGTGCTTTGCTCAGGCTGGAACATTAATAAACATAAAATCTGTGCGACATAATTTCCTTGTGTAACAGCTTCTGTACATGTAGGGCTTCTGTTATGAAACACCACCACTGTTTCTGCTTTGATAAGTGTCATGAGCTGTAAGTGTAGCTTTAAAAAAAAAACCTCATTCAAACAGACTATTCCCAGCTCCCTGCATGGGGTCCCAACCGTTCCAAATTGAGATATACAGAGATGTAGCTCGATTCCTGCTTCCCCTCTTTTTAAATCCTAATCCCTCCCTCCCTATCTTTCCTCAACTCCCCCCTTCTCCTACAGTCTCTCCCTCTCTGGCTCTGGCTCCAGTATACCAAGCAATTACAGAGATGATATCCACTGTCAGTCAGCAGCTCACAGATGAAGCTGGGCCTCTTTAACATGCTAATGGAACGCCAGATTCAATCAGGCCTTTGTATGGCAGAGGGGAGGGCAGCGCTGCTCATTAAAAAATAAATCATAATAACAATGAGGCCCAGGCTGCAAAGGCAAGCAGCACCTAAGCCGCGGCATTGAACTCTTCCTCTCTTCCTCCGTGCTCTCTAAACATTTCAGGTCTATCGTCCCTCTTTTTTACTCGTCTTCCCTTCTCCAATAGTGGCGCTAGTGGTGTGGGGGGTGGATGGTTGTGAGGAGGAGGGGGAGGAGGAGAACAGGCAGGGTGCGTGAGGGTGCAAACCCCCTGAATCATTTGACAAACAAAAAGAGATTATGTCAAGTCAGCACTCTGTCCTGTCCACCTTTTTCAATCTTCCTCCCTCTGTTCTCACCGTCCAATAAGGCCTCTGTCCCCCAACCCTCATCCACACACACACACACACACACACACACACACACACACACACACACGCATTTGTATTCTTTCACTTCAGCAATTAGAGCACAAGGTCACCTCCAGGTCTTACATAAGGTCAAAACCCTGATGCACGCCTGCATACAAAGTTTAGGATTTACCAGCAGGAACTGTTATTTGTTCGCCCACTGAGACACACTTAAACACTATATTTACTGTGTGTCTATAAACACTGAATCACAGTGCTCAAAAGTCAGTGATACCAGGTGTTCAAGGTTAAAAGAATAGTTAGACATTTTGGAAAATACATTTATTTGCTTTCCAGCAGAGAGCAAAATGAGAAAACTGATGCCACTGTCACGACTTCCTGGTTAGTATAAGGCTACAGCCAGCAGCCGGTTAGCTTAGCTTAGCACAAAGACTATAAACGCTCTGTCCAGCAATGACAAAATCTGCCTGCCTGCACCTCTAATGCTCACTAATTAACACATTATATTTAATCAATACAAAACCTGTGACCACTAATTTCCCAGAGTTTTTGCTGGTTGCCTAGCAACCTAACCCCCCCCCCACCACCACCACCTTTTATTACTGATTAAACAAACCAGATAAACTGTAGCCTAACATGTTAATTACAGAGCTTTCCACGAGCAAATAAGGAAATAGAAGGATTCTGTTAGCATTTAACAGAGCCAGGCTAGCTGTGTCCCCCATTTCCAGTCTTGTGCTCAGCTAAGCTAACCCACTTCTGACTGGAGCCTCGGCTTCTAGTGGTATCAACTTTCTCATCTAACGCTCCACCAGAAAGCGGATGCATGTATTTTCCAAAATCACAAATTATTGCTTTGGTGGACTCACAAGAGACAGATTGAAAAAGAATGGTCAAAATTTATGTAGTAGAGGCATCCTGAATTTAAGCTCTTAGTATGGGTCCAAAAACATATTTTTCCCATAACGCAACTTAATCATCCTTTTATTGGACCCTTGCGGCCTCGTCTATGTCTGCATGCTCCAGTCTCTAAGTAAACCCAAATCCAAACCCGAAATGAGATCTCGAGTCTCCCTCCAGAGCCACAGAAGATGTTTAACATTTGCAAGAGCGTGGCCTTTGCTTTTGCACACATATGAAACGGGGGGTCTAGGGGTCCTCCGCCAGAAAATTCTGAATATCAAACACTTAATTTCCTAGCCTGGTGAAACCATCCTGATCTTGCGAGCTCATATTCGATTTCGCTCCGCAGATCAGTCTGGCCATGCAATCATTAAGGTGAATTCTGGCATTGATTAAAGCTTACCGGGCCAATCACATCCATTTATTACTTTGGGGCGGGTTATTTGAAATCACGTCATCAGTATTGGAGGGACAAGGAGCGGAGTGAATGTATTTTGTAAACAACCAACATGGCTACTGATTTTGAAACTGCGATGGTAAATGTGTTGAATGAACTGGAATGTACATTTTCTTTAAAAGCAGAGCAAATGGCTGCACTGAAAGCTTTTATTGAAATAAAAGGACGTGTTTGCCATCCTTCCTACAGGGTTTGGTAAAAGTTTAATTTACCAACTGGCTCCCTTGATCGGGAAAAAGATGGGACTCAGAGAAAACCCAGTGGCTATTGTTGTTTCTCCACTAGTTGCTCTCATGGAGGAGCAGGTCAGGGAAGCGACCAAGCTGGGAATCACAGTCATGCAACTCCGAGTCCACAGTGAGGAGGAAATCCACAAAGACGGCAACACTTTTTCCCAGACATCATCACAGCTCATCTCCGCTGCAGCTTGCTGGTCTGTTTGCAGTGGCGTTGTGCTAGCCTACGTCACACGTTTCGTTTACTCTGATTGGTTTTCCGTCTTTCCAATTGTGTGAAGGGGCACTTTGAGTGACAGCCGTTGATACCGCCCCTCGGGAATAGAGGAAATATGCACTCTGTGTCCAGACCCATTCGTGTTTTGCGAATTGGGTCTGGACACACCAGGCTATTAATTTCCTGCATTCTGGTGAATTTTTATGCACAACATTTTGGAAGGGACAAATGCAAATGTACTTCTATTAAAGGGGATGTGTATTCCCACGTGCCCCCCGAAATTTCTTTTTCTTGTCTTTCGGCTGCTCCCCTCAGGGGTCACCGCAGCAGATCATCTGCCTCCTGATGGTCTTTGACCAACAGTCGTCCAATTTCCTCAGGCAGTCATTGTTAACCCAGGCCTTGACCGATCCGGTATGGCAGACATGTTTGTTTTGCGCATTATTGTTTTGGCACAAGTTTTACGTTGGATACCCTTCCTGACGCAACCCCCACCATTTATCCAGGCTTTGGACCAGCATCAGGAGTACACAGAAAATGCCCCCCAATGGCTGGTTTTGTCCCCCGAAATTTACACCTATGTATAACTGTATTCACAGGCTGAGTTGCCCTTTAAGCCTCTTTGATCCTATGATCCACCTGCTATGGACCACTGTTGCCCATCGCCAGGTGTCCCTGCACCTTTGTTGTAGGCTTTGTTATGCGTGTGAACACTTCTATGACCGTGTCTACAGTACGGTGTCCTGAAATGTCAATGCGAGCCGGGGAAAGGTTTGGCCATGGGACAGAATATTTGCTTCAGCAGTGTTTTTGCTTCACAGGGGTGAACCTCTGATGTAATTCAGCTGTCACATTAAACAAGCATATTGCACCACGTTCGTCTGATATCCTCATTACTCTCATTACCATGCTGCTTTGGATAGCTTTTCAAAAGCCCAGCGCTCCTTTCATCCATGGTACGCTTTGTTTAAGATCTCTCCACGGGGGTGTGATTCATAGATGCTCACTTCCTTTTTATTCATCGTGCATCAACACTGGAGAATGCAAGTTTCTGTGTGTAAGTGTGTGCGGGTTTATGTCCACGTGTCTATAGACCGCGGATTTATTACAGCAGAGATCAACCAGAGCTCACTGAATAATGCATCACCTGCTATCATGGAAAAATATGCTGAATACGCCTCAGCTGAACTTGAAGGTGTGGGAGGAGGTATGAAAAAGCATAAAGCTTGCTCTTGACTTAGCTTCTATGTATGAGACAACAGAGGGAAAACACTGCTCTCTACCTTGACAAATGAGCTCAGGTCTGGTTCAAGGAGGTTTCCTTCTTTCATATAATGAGCTATACCAGGGGAATTAGCATCCATGGGGGGACCTTTCTGCGTGTGTTTCACTTAAAAAGTCTCAATTATGATATGTTGGCGCACAATTTCAACCCAGCGCTTTAAATTTCAGATGTAGTTTTAACCTTTAAAAATTCTCTGTGGCATGCCCTAAGTCTCTGAGCGTGCACACCTCCCCAGCTGCCAGCAATTCTTTTGCAAGGGGAGGTGATGGATGCTGATTTAAACAAAAGTGTCATTTGTGGTCACGCCAATGACAAGTGACATTACCGAAGAGACCCCCTAGCACTTAAAGAGATTGGGCTGTGGTTGGATTGCCCAGGGATGAACAGAGAGCGCCGTGTTAGAGGACATGCTCGTTTGTTGGGCTACTCCATATTCATAGACAATACACTGCAGGGCTGAAATGAAAGCAGTGGCCGTCAACCACAAAAAGTCTCCTCCCCCACTCTATTAGCCTGATAGAGGATTGCCCTCTACCCTCCTTGGGGAACAGAAGTCAATGAAATGGACTGGCAAACACTGGTCAGGGGTACATTATGGGGGGTTTTCTTCAAAGACTACAGGTATATATTTTTTTTAAACCCCACATCCCCCTTCCAACCAACCCGTCATTCCTCCTTCTTCTCCCTTCCCTTGGCTAGGCGGAGTGGAGGGGGTTTATCTCAGAGAGAATCTGGTGCCTTTGTTGCGATCCCTCAAAGTGTATTTGGGTTGATCCACCTGTTTGTGGCTGAGTGATAGAATTCCATACCTGAGGGCACAGCTTTCTGGGAGGTGCATGGGAATAAAGTCGCTGGCTATTGTTCTACCTGGGTGTGTGACGAGCGCCTCGAACATGGGAAGAAGGGGAGGAGATGAGGGAGAAATGTGGGCTTAGGTGGGGGCTGGGTGGCAGGGAACAAGAGGGAGTGGATCTGAACAGGCTGCAGGGAGGAAAACAACGGACAACAGAGGACAGGTGGATAGAGGCAGAACATGTTCTGGTGTGCTGCCTTCTCAGGCGAAGAATGTCACCTTGTCCTCTTTCTTCCCCTCTCTCCCTCTTTTTTTTCTGGTTTTCTCCCTCCCATCTCTTTATCCCTCTGTTCCCCATTGCAGTGTCCTGATATACAGCCAGCGTTTTCCCTCCTCTTTCTACCAATGCCATAAGTCTAATCTCCCTCCACTGCAGTGGATCACTGTCTTTCAACAGACACAACAAAGCAATGCTTTGGTTCCTCCTCCTTCGAACAGTCCATCCATCACTGAGTCAGACATCGCCTACAGCCAGAGACATTCAGACACATCTCCACTGGACAACTCTGTGATCATCTTACACACCTGACTGGCCCTCGGCCAAGGGAGGAGCATTCATTACAAAAGGAAAATACATAAAAAGATAGAAACCTGAGAAAGAAAGAGAGCAGACAGCAGGGAATTTAAAAGAGGACAGAGATGGAGGGAAGGCCGTTTCTCTTTTTACAGTAGCTGCTGGATGATAGAGTCTGTCAGTTTATTCCCTACAAAGGTGTGGTTAAAGAAGTTTTTCACTGCTGGAAATAAGTTCTTTTTAAAAAAAACTGGCTTGTCTATGCAGTAGAAAGATGCAAATACTGGAACTGGTGCTACATGACCTGAAAAAAAAACCAGAGAAAAGGGCTGTGGCATTCGCTAAATAGTTAGAAAACCAACAACTACCAGAATGGTCTGCACCCAACAGGACCAATGAATACTCCTGCTGGTGGGTGACGAAATGTGAGCTTCACCATTTTGGCACAGGAACAATATGGCGGCCAGCTGCAAATGATTTCCCATTATAAGTAATTTAAAATATGTTTCTGAAAACATTTAAGATAAGAAATAGGCAACACAGTGACTTAATCTTGGTTTGTATTTGATCGGCACTGCTTTGGGGCGGCAGTAGCTCAGTCCATAGGGACTTGGGTTGGGAACCGGAGAGTAGCCTATTCAAGTCCCCGTCCGGACCAAAAATGTGGAGCGTGGACTGGTAGCTGGAGAGGTGCCAGTTCACCTCCTGGGCACTGCCGAGGTGCCCCTGAGCAAGGCACCGAACCCCCCAACTGCTCGGAGCGCCTGTCATGGGCAGCCCACTCTGACATCTCTCCATTTAGTGCATGTATAGGTCCAGTTTGTGCATGTGTGTGTTCGGACCTGTGTGTAATTGACAACAGAGTGTAAAATTGAATTTCCCCTCGGGGATTAATAAAGTATATAAAATTAAAAAAAAAAAAATTAAAATTAGTTTGACTGTTTGATCTCAGTATTTTCAGCCTCCGCTTTTACAGTACAAGAAACAGAATGGTACCCACTCCCTGTTCACAAATCCTCATATTACAGCCAAGCGATTCAGTAGAATATGTTTCTGAAGACATTTTGGGTGAGAATTGGCAATATAGCAACCAAATCTTTGTTTATATTTGATCAGCACTGCCTAGTTTCACTGACTGATCAGAGTTTGATCTGAGTTTTAGAGAGAAAGAGAGAGGCGGGTCGCTCTCTCTCTCAAAGTACAATCTGTATTTTGAGCAACAGCCCTAGAGCCAGCAAAAATGTATCATCCAGCGGATTTGAGCTGAGAGATGAGCAGGGAGATCTGGTTGCTTGTAAGGTGGAGAGAAGTTAACCACAGTTCATTTTCACATACCACCCACAATGTTAGAATACAAAGCTAGCTGAAAATCAGAAAAGTATCCCTTTAATGAAACCGGTTGCTGGACAGTTAAAGTAGACCTAAATCCATGTACATGTAACACAATTCACCCACATAATGTGTAAAGCCCTTTTCCCACTGGACAAAAACCCACTAACACCCACTAATATCTGGCTTTTATATTTAATGGGGAAGGTTACAATTGGCATTCACTCCTGGGACAAATGACTCTACAGTAGTGAGGGAATTCTTTGGCTCCAGCTCTGATTAGCTTCAATCGGCAGTCATGGAAATACGACACCTGAGTAGATGTGCTAATTTCAGCTACTGTGATGCTGCGATGCAGTGACGGGCCGCCACAAAATACCGTCCATCTCTGTCCAAGCAACATCGTTCAAAATTTAGGCCCTGATCATCACACAGAAAGTGTTTTAGCAGTTGCAGGTGACCTTTTGTAATTGTATTTAATGTGAATGAAGCTTTTTGCTTGTGTTTATTTGCATTGCGACACGCCTCGTGTTTCTGCACTCTAAGCGCCTAACATTTTTGCCAGAGCGCTCTGAACTCCTCAAGTTGAAAAAACTTCAACTCAGAGCGGAAAAGTGCCGCATGTCATCTCTGCTTTTTTTTTCCCCATTGTCCAATTGGATGATTGCACAACAACAAGTTAACAGTTGGTAAACAATGGAAGAGAAACTTGTGGTAGGAGTTGCTGGATACCCAGAGCTATACGGCCTGATGTTGGATAGCAGGTTGTCAAACTGCCCCCGAGCTGTCCTCAAATGTGCCTGGAAACGTCCATCATCGAGGTGAAGCTCCTGGACCAACTGGTGGTACTCCCTGTGATCCACCCTTCTTTTTTAGTGTCTTGTACCCACGCAGATCTCTATTTCCCTGTGCCCAACAAACTATTTGCTGACAGCCTCTCACCCTTTAGCCAGAGCTACAACAAGAACCCTCTGCTTGAACATTTTAGGAACTAGCTACTAATTAATAATACTAATTACTGTGAAAGAAAAAAAAAGGTAGATTGATTACACAGGAAGGGTTAGTGTAAGGACATGATGTGGTGGTTGCCTGGCAACGATAAAAAGGTGCAGCAAGCGTTTTTCTAGTCGTGGCATTCAATTTAAAAAGAAAAAAAGGCAGTGTGGTGCGCCTCACATTTTGCAACCTGCAACCAGTGACTGGGGCCTTAGTTGGCACCAATTTGGAAAGAGAGAATGAATATGTAAGTCCATGCTCCTTTCTACTGTTTACTAACCTGTTAATAACCAGCCTATCCATAACATTGAATGTGACAAAAAAACAACAACACAAAGGCATATCTACTATCTATCTACTCGCTTATTTTTAACAAGTTTTCCCACAAAAAACTATTACAGTGTGTGTTCCTGTGTTTGTGTGTACCCTCCAGTTACCTAGGCTGTCATATGTGTGGAAATATAGAAGAGACATAAAGGAAAACTCCACTGAAAATCTTATGCATATCAAATACTTCTCACCTGTCACTTGCTCCTTTGCAGCTTATATTGTCAGCTTAAATGCACAGAAGCTACAATGTATTCCAACAGTGAGTCACAGCAAAATGTATCAGATGTCCATAGAAACTTCTCACACCACAGCAAAATCCACTTTCCTGCCTCCTACAGCTGCCGTTCTCTGTGAAGAGAAAGCTACAAACTTGTCAGAGCTTCTTTTCATGCCTACAGGCTATGACTATTTCTAAGAAAGTCATACATTCTTTGGGGAGTAGGTTTACATTAGATTCAAGGTTTCATAAAATAAGGTTAGCTATGTAACCATGTGGGTCAGGGTTAGTGCTTCGGGTTGAAGTTAGGGAATGGATGTAAGCCAGTGCCCTGACAAGGGTAACCACACAGGGGTGTGTGTTTGCGCATATTTGTGTGTTTGTTTTGTGCTCTCATTGTGACCCTCTCTGTGTGAGCACTGTAGCAGCGCTGTATGCCTTGTCTCCACAGTCGGACTGTGTTGAGCTGCGCTGTGCTGTTCTCTCTGTGTTCCCATCATCCCTGGCTGTCCCCTCCCATTAGCCCTGACAGCTATTTGTCTGTCATTACTGACCTCAAAACAGCACAAACACTCTCCGTCACCACACACACACTCACACGCACACACATACACATACACAGGCTGCACGCTAGCTGAGTCTTGCACTGCAAAATCATTTTGTGCCTGCGCTATAGTTCAAACTTAATTATATGGTACGGTTTCATCACGCGAGGTGCTATGGAGATAAATATCACATTGGAATGTAATGAGACTGAGGCCAATTCAGACATATTTTCATTAAGTCTATTAATCCTGTCCTGAATGGGTTGGTGCAAGTTGCAACAAGAAGCCCAACATACGGCTACTCTCCCAAAGTATCATCATTATCAGAGCTGCCATTGATTTAAGGTGGAACCAGAGTCAAACAGGATATCAGTCATGAGGGAAGGAATAGAGCTGTGTCATTTTACCGGCCCACCTTTACTGCCCTTGGATGAGTAGATAATACAGATACTGTGTAAAAAAGAAAGGGAAAATTACTGAGTCAAAGGATTTGGCTTTGCAGTGCTGATCGCTGCAACATATCTACAGTATGAATCAGGAAGGTCACAACCTACTCAAGGGAGATCAGCCCACTAGATCCATGTGCATGTATGTGCATGTCCCTGTGTTTGTGTGTTGTACCAGCGCACAATCCCTCACCCCACAAGTAACAAAAGCCAACAGCCTCCAAAAGTTCAGTTGCTGCCGGACGAGGAGCCAGCAGGAGATTTATCTGCAGGATTAAAGGGGCGTGCATCTGCTTCTGTGGCTCAAGCACGTGCATTGGCCCTGGTGTGTAGTCTGGACACTGTGTATTGTGGGGTTGACAGGCAAGGTAGGCAGGGGTATCAGAGGCAGGCTGTCTTCACCCTCATTCCATCCCATTATTTTTGCATCATACCTCCTGCCTTAGCTCCCATCTTTCTTCTCTCTAGTCTCTCTTGGAATCCCCAGTCAGCTCCTCTGTGTCTACCAAAGAGACAGACTGGCAATTAAACCCTCCCAGCCTTGATTTAGCTACTTAGGAGAGATCAAGGTAGGATCTTTTGGGGGGCTTTTTGGGGCATGCCACTGTCATATTATCTCACTAGGGTGTCATTACCACTCCATCCACTCTGTCATTATGCACAATATTCCCCTTTGGGAGAGACTGAAGGTTTACTCGGCCTTATCTGTGTGTCGCGTGTATATGAGTGTGTTTTATTTTTGAAGAGCTGGTGCGTGTCTGGTGTAGTTCGTTACATGCAATAATTTTTGGAAGAGAAGCGGCTCTTGAAATGGACCTGTCTGGAAGTGAGTTCTCTGATCAGATTGCAAAGGGCAACAGATTGTGTGTGTGTAAGGATGGGAGGGGGACGATGAACTCACACTGTCCTTTCACCTAAAAATGTAAACTATGCATGTGAGACTTGAGCTGTTGGAGGCTTTGATCACTCATTAGAAACTGTTTTCACTTTGTCTGACCTTCTTGTTGTTGCCGTTTTGAAATCCCAACCACCGAGCATAATACCACACACTCTGCAGTCTGTACTTTACTTGTACCTTACAGCACAATGAAATTAGTAAAATTGCTGTTCTTCAAATTGGTAGGTTGGGTAAAATCTGAAAGACCTACAATTAGAGGGGAAAGTGTAACACCCGCCCTCTGATGCATAAGTATGTACACAGACGCAAACATGTTGCCTGTGCAGTGAGCTTACACTGACGTAAACGAAAAAATGTCACAAACAAAGCCAGTATTCATTTGTAGGCCATTTATATAGCTCATTATGTTTCATATCTGGCACCGCACTATACACTATGGGGTTATTTGCAGTTTTATACGTGTGTGTGTGTGTGTGTGTGTGTGTGTGTGTTTAGAAGTCTCACTGCAGTGCGTACATTTGGATTAAGGACTGAGACATGTTCTGACTAATACTTAGCACTGTGCTAAAGTCTTGAGCAGCGACCCCTGCATCATTTCACTGTAACTAAGCTCTCATAACTGCTATCTGACACACACACCCGTGCGCACACACACACACACACACACACACACACACACACACACACACACTGTCAGACAGAAAGACACAGACACATACCTTACATGCAACATGAATGCAAACAGAGACGCCAACTGGCATTTGAGGCAAGGAACCAAGTTTCAGCTTTCCTAGCTTTCCCCCTGCATAATCCTCCCATTAAAGCGTAGCATAACACCAGCAGTTCCAGGCAGCAAATCAAACAGATCTTTATCTGCATCCACCTACCTTGTGTGCATGTATTAACCTTCATAGGAAGCTAGAAATTAGCATACCATGATTAGAAAAGATGGGGGCGATAAAGTTTGATAGGAGCATGCGGTTTTTATATTTCATTACCATTTTTCAGGCTCTAAAATAAGAACTTGAAGTGGCTGCTTTGAAGTTTACAGAGGGGCTCGGCAGCACACTCTTGTGGGCACTTAGAGTCATACCTGCTTGGGTTTTGGGGGGAGGTTTTGCATGCTTGGCATGAAGGTGGAAAGCTTCACTGTGTGACTCCCAGCACTGTGTGAGTCTTGTTGCACCCAGTGCTTTCTCTGATGAAGCGCATCACTACCTGTGAGTCAGAGGCTGTGAGTTTATAATTCATTCCTAGCAGAGGCTGAGGCAGCTATCTGCTGGAAGGCTGTGAAGGGGAGCGTTCAGGAAGGTAAGCAGCTCAGGATACAGCCGCCAGACAAACACTCAGGGCTAACGACCTGCGCAGTGCTCTGTGCTGCAGGATCTTGAGGTGACAGGTGAGGCATCGGGCTGCTTTAAATGAATGTGAGTGTGTATATGTGGATGCGTGGAGGCAAACTTAAAACGGAGTCAACTGCTTCATGATGGACCCAGGTTTAAAGGCAGAGAGACATGTGAGTCAGAGGAATGTTGCCTTTCATGGGCCTGGCTGGATAATCCTCTATATGTGTAAAAGTGGGTGCACTGAGGTGTAAGGGTGTGCTAGAAAAAAAGTGAATTAAATCTTTTGGTGTGTGCACATACTTCTGTCTTTGATGTGTGTGTTCATGCACTTGCCTGTTATGTGTGCGTGTATCTGCCGACCGTGGTGTGTGAGTGCTTTTTTCTTTGTGCATTTGTGCAGGGCTTTTGGCCAGGCCTGTGATCCTGTTGATTGCGCTTGTGGTCAGGTGAAAGGGAGGCACACAGTCCTGCTGGGCCCGAGACTGGAAGGGAATACTGAATGGAACAGGGCCAAATTTTCATTCTGTCTCCCTCTTGTACCCTATGTCTGCTCGCTGCCTCCGCTGCTGAAATGAATTGGCTATTCCTGTAGGCCTGGGCACAGCTGTGTTCAGCCCGGAATACACACTGAGCCGATCATGAGGGAGGCAAGGAACGGACGATAGTGAGAGATGAGAGAGAGAGATGGTAAGAGAAATGGAGACAGACAGACAGATGGCCAGCCATTTGTCACACGCTACAACCCATATGAAACAGCAGACACAGGGACATAACAGAAAAATCAGTCAGCTTCGCCTGACCACAAACACTGTAGTAATAATAAGCCAGTCATTTAGGTCACGAGAAGTCCCTAGCTCAGTGGTTATGAAATTGTCTGGCAACCCCAGTTTGTATCTCTGCCATTAGCTAGTCAGTGTGCAGACAGCCACCATCCTCTGAACTGTCAGACTGGGTCTGAGGAGCTGCTAATGGTGTTTCTACTGTACGACTCTGATGTACTCTGTTCTGTGTGCATGGCAGAGAGAGACATAGAGAGATCGAGAGAAAAAAAGAGGTTTGATGAGGGAGAATATGTTGGGGGATATGTTGAGGAAGCTCCCAGTGTAACCCCCCAGTCTCTTTAAATCATCTAACTGACTCAGAGTTCTCTCAATAATGTATACATAAGCCAAGGGCAGGTTTTCTCAGGATTTAGAGCCAGCAGTTAGTCTGAAATCTCAATGCGGCGCACACACTAGGTCGATAAAGTAAATTATGAACGCTGCACAGATAATCACTAAAGCTGCTGCGCGGCACAAAACTTTGAGATGCCAAAATATATTTCTTAGTTGTCATTTCATTATGTTTATCCCAGTCAGGACCTGTATTATCAAATGTATTGAATCTTATTAGCATCTCTGTCGGTAATATTCCCACATCAAACAAATCACCAGCACCAACTATAGACTGAGTATGTACTTCTGATGTCACCCTCCCCTCTGGGCCATGTGGAGGACAGGTGCCTGCTTCACGGCCGGGCAGAAAGGCAAGTTGGCAGCCGGACTGCTACCACCTTCTTCTCTCTGCCTCTGCTGCCAACAACCCTGGCACATCTGTGCCTGTCCAGCGTGCCCAGTGCCAACTACCCTGCTCCCATTGTTCTCTCCTGAATGCACCCAACGCCCATGGGAAAGAAGGCTGAACACAGTGTGGCACAACCTACACAGCCTGTTAGATAATCTCAAGACATGAAAAGATTCTCTTAGCCTAGATTCTAGAAACAGCTTTTTTGTCTTGCGTCGTAGACAAGGAAAACACCCGATGGTGATGTTCATAAGATTCCTCCTCTATCAGCTTCAGTTTCTAGTGTCAGACATTCACTACAATCCTGTATGAGCATAACAACATTACATAGCATTGATGAAATAACATTTTTTTAATATACAAAACAGTATATTGCTTTCCATGTGTGATTAATTATGCGGCTGTCTCTTAGTTTGGAACAGTGTCTGAGCTCATCATGATACTGCATCAAATCACGATCATTGCATGAGGTGGGAAACACAGGTTCATCCAGGAACCATATGAAAATGCTATGATCCTCCATCTGTTACTTACACTTTAACTGCAGGTTATTTTCCTCGACTTGTACAAACCCCCAACACACACACTCACATAAAGTTAGGGAATTAAAATGTGTCACATGGAGAAATAGGATTTGGGAGCACTGATTTGTGTTTATGTGTGTATATAGTATATGTATTTCCCAAGTGAAGGCGGGGATGTAGCCAATAGCAGATTTATCAGGGCCACGCAGGCTGGCGAATTATTCCAAATAGGAGAATCAGTCGCTCCCGCCTTTGATCTCTCTTCTGCCTGCTCTCTAATTTTAACCCTCCTTCTCCCCCACCCTACACTCTGTGTATACTGCACCAGTTTCCATCTTTAACTCTTTCCCCTCTGCCTCCACCTGCAGATAGCCTGTTTTGTCCTTTGTCGGTCTCTTTTTCTTACTGTTCTTTCATAGTTTTCTCAGTATATGTAAGGACAGTGTAAGCAAGCCTTTTATTCTCTTTTTTATTGGCTTTTAAAGACAGAATGAACAAGAACCACAAAAACAAAACACCATATGAACGAGCATGGGCTTTTGCCTGTTTGCCTGTGAAAGTGTGGGTGCTTACACACACGCACACATACATACACATACATACACATATGTATAAATGCTTCTATAAATGGGAGGACATTAACATGCATTCACATTACAGCTACATACCTCACCCTAACCATAAACCTAAATCACAATTCTAACCAAAGAAGTCATTATTTTCAAGGCCCAAAATCAAAATGGCCCTCACAAAGATAGAACCATTAAAGCTCTCACACACACACACTTCAAGCAAGCCACTGGCTGCAACACCGAGCCCTCTGGTGGTGTCCCGCAGGCCGTTTAAGAGCTCTGATTATGGCCCCCGCGAGCCTGGTAGGATTCCTGGCGTGTCAGAGGGTTTAACAACATCCAAATCACTGTCCGAGTCCTCTTAGCTCTTGCAGACCAGTCTGTCTGTCATTCTCTCTCCCACAGACATTCACACAGATCAGGCTCCAAGAGCCAGCAGGGAGAGCAGAGAGAGGGGGAATGTGGCATTACATGGAGTTAAGACTTGAAGGCTTATTTCTATGTGACGGTAATATAATCTGTAATATTTTTTTTGATCAGTTCGTAGAGAATTGTCTCCCACAGTTTTTAAAGTCAAGGTTATGTCTTGTTTGTTTTGCTTGACTGAAGGTATTCAGTTTGCAGTGATATAAAGAGAAATCCTCACATTCAAAAGGTGAGAACAAGTGAAAGTTCAGAGTTGCTTATTACTTGATTATCTAATGTGTTGTCAATTAATCATCTGTCAACTGATCAAAGGATCCATTCAGCAGTAGTGTTACAGTCAACCTGTAGTGTGTGTGTGTGTGTGTGTGTGTGTGTGTGTGTGTGTGTGTGTGTGTGTGTGTGTGTACAGTAGCGCTGGCTGTGGTTTTACTGTGTCATATGGTTATCTCGTTCTGTTGTCACAAAACAGTCTCTTATAAAATTAAACACTTATGACTTAACATTTTATTAGCTCTGGCTCTAATGCAAGATTTTGTCAATGTGCAGAGTAGCGCCTGGTGGGACCACAAACTGTACAAACACACACTTATTCACACACACACTGCACAAACACACATATGCGCAAAAACTTGTGCAGGTCACACAGGCACAACGATTTGTTTGATTTACACTGTGGGAAGGTCCCCGAAGAGAGGTTTAAATTAATGGGGTAATTATACACAGGGAGAAGAAAGCAGCCACACTCTGATTTATGCACACTGACAAACACACACATGCCTCCACGTACACGCACGCACACATACGCACACGCACACATAGTGTCCCTGATGGGACAGATTGTGTCTTTGCTCCAAGGACAACTGCTCCTCTCTCCTCGCTGGTCTTCAGCTCCATTCACTTCGTCAGATCTAAGCTCCCCCTGCTGCTGCAGAGACATGTTCTGTTCCCCGGTCAGCCAATCTCTCCGTTTGTCTGCCTGCCAGAGGCTGGCTGACCCACTGCCAGTAACAGTCTCCATGTTCAAGTGCAGACTCACTGGGGAGCTACAAACATTACTGCTGTGCAACTTCAGCTAACAGTGTCACTCCTTCCAAGCAAAACGCACACACATGCACACACATGCTTGCACAAAGAGTCACAGACACAAACGTAGACCATGTATCAACATGCGGTATAGTGTCACGATAAATGCAGTCAAGAGGCATTGCATTAGTCATGTTGTTGGTGGTGCAGCCCTGGAGGAGGAGCTGCCCTCATCAGTCATGGAGGTGTAGGAGAGAGCAGCTACAGGACCTCCCATCCTCCCTCATCACAACAAACAGCATCTAGGAGGAGCTCAGCTTAAAAAGACTGACTGGATGTTTGTTGTTCTGACAAATTTCTGACTGTGCATACTTCAAAAGAAAGCACAACAAATTCTAATTTGGAAAACACACAAAATATTACTTCTCATAATTTATACTGAAATGTTAAATGCTGAGTCAGCCTTCGATGATGAGACGATGAGTACGATCCACCAGCTGGAAAAACAACAGGCACTTGTTTCTCATGGTGTAAGAGTAGTTGCATGTCTGATCATGACTTTATGCATTCATACATGTGCGTGCATGTGTATATCTGCGGTTTATTCAGTGGAAGAAACTTACATGCCCAACTAGAGATAATGATGCAGTGCTCTCCACCTCGAGGCCCACAGATGCGCCGCAGAAGGCAGCTGGGCTTCAGCTGAGACAGCACTTTCACTCAGTCTGACAAAGTCAATCTCTCTCCCTCTATCTCTTTCTCTCCCGCTCCCTCTAATCCAAACTTTGGAGACTGCATCTGCTAACACCATATTCCTCCGTGCGGCAGCCATATTATTTTCTCTGATCGCAGTCCGTTGACGTAAAGCTTGATGAAAACGCAGAGGTGTCAAATAATGCACCAAATTACCATGTGACAGTGTTGAAGCAGGTAGAAGGGAGTTGCAGCAGGAAGCAGAGCGAGGGACAGCAAGTAACGGAGCGAGAGAGTAGCTTAGAGCAATCCCAAAAAGGAGAGCGGCAAAGCTTTAAGTCTCGGGGGAATTTGAAAGCCACAGAAATCCAGTTGCGGATATTAAGAGGCTTAATCTAAGAGCTTGCTGAGGCTGAGTTTTGCTGTGTGGGCCCCATCACTATCATCCTTGACAGAGGTTAAAGAGGAGACGAGGGGGGATAAGGAGGAGAGGGAGAGAAGGCAGATGGGAGCAACGACGAGAATAGGAAGCCGTGTATCATTATGACAGCCTTGCATGCTTTTAGAAGAGAATTAAACATTGAGGTAGTGCACAGGTGTGTGTATATTTGTGTGTGTGTGTAGGATACCCTTGCAGTGACTGTGTGTTTTTTAAACTCCTGTGAAAATCTGCTCAAACAGCATGTTGGATACAGTCAAAGCCAGGGAGCATGTGTCAGATGTGAGTAAAGGAATCAGAGTCCATCATGATTCATTCATTCCATAATTGGACACAACCAAGTGATCCAACTCTGGTGCAAGAGTCAGGATGACATAAAGCAACGCACGCTGAGATGAAAGTCATTATCATCAAGCTGCAGATGTCTCCCAGGAGAGGAGAAGAGAGGAAAGTGACAGACAGATGGATAAGAGAAATCCCCACAGCTTCTGTGGCATTCTTTTCTTCTCTGTGGCATTCCTGCTTCATTTGATGTGAACGTTTTAGTATAATGAAATGCTTCGGTGATGTGAATACTACAAAGCCCAGAAAACCCTCAGTATCACAGTATTTGTGCTCAGCAGTGCTGCTGCACTATGGCGCTTCAGTCTTGTCATCTTGTCAGGAAAACACAGAATGTGTGTCCACAGCAATCATTCAAGCGTCCTTAACGGCCCAAATGCTGCCTTTTCTCTCAGTTTAGAGATTATGTGTTCCACTGGGGTGCCACATAGTTTTGCTCTGTATGCAGAGAAATAATTGCTTTGCAGTGCAATTATGGCGCATTGTGCTTTTTGGAATTCAGTGGCAGACTCCAGGAAACAACATCACGCAATCAGTAATAAGCTGCACAAGTCATTTTTCTCTCTCTGTCCCTCTATTTCCATTTTATACTTCATTTAAATGGGTTACCAGGGACATTTATCACCAGTAACTGTCAAAACAAACATGGCGGCTGTTTTAATTAGGTTTTACACATGTGAGTTGTAAGAACATGTCATGTTTATTTATCTATCTCTCTTTCTCTGTGTGCAGGAGGTATAAACCGGGCCGGGGCGGCGGTGCCAACGTTCTTACGGACCCCCACAATGATCCAGCCCCACCTGGACATGAAGCCCTTCCTACAGTTCCCCATGGAGACCCCCCCTCCTCCGCACAGCATGAGCCTCTTCCACAACTTCAACACGGTGAGAGCTGACACAGACTCACAGATATAAACAAACAAATATGCACACACTGCAGTTTTTTAAAGGAATACTTCACCCCAAAATGATCATTTGTATATAAGTTATTCTCTCTGTGTTACGCTGAATTGGTGAAAAAAACTTAGCCTCGATGATGAATGAAGCATCTAGAAATGGAGAAAGTTCTTGATGAATTGGAATAATTGGGGGCCGCATTAAACAACAGCAAAACTATATCAAAACACTTGTTTACAAACTCACGCAACTCATGCAGTGTAGACTGAAGTCACAATAGCAAGAACAAGATATTTGAAATCTGCAAACGTCCTTATTTCTGATGTCATTTTCAGCCATAACTGTGACGTTTAAAGATAAATAGTTAAATATGATGGTCCGAGCTAAGCTTATTTTATGTGCCATGTTGCTTTGCTAGCATCTTCGATAAACCAGATCTACTGGCATGGAAGCTAAGCAATGTACTGCTGTACATTTTGGCTCCAGCAAAATGTATTTTATTCTCTTAAAATAATCTTCTCTCTTAAAAAGATCAATATCGGGGCGTCTGTAGCGTAGTGGATAGTGCCGGCGCTCCATGTATAGAGGCGATGCCTCGCTGCAGCGGTCGCAAGTTTGACTCCGGCTTGCAACCCTTTGCTGCATGTCGTCCCCCCACTCTCTCTCTCTCCTCCCCCCACTTCACACACTATCCTGTCCATTAAAGGCAAAACGCCCCAAAAAAAACATAATCTTAAAAAAGATCAATATCAGTTTAATTGTTGCAGAAATGTTCAATTTTTGCAACAATTAAATTGTGTTGTATGTCGCAATATTTCTAAGCATTTTTTGCGATGAAATTGCAGGAGCAAGTGAAAATTGTACAAGTAAATTACAATTACATAGGATGCATATTTTGATCATGACATGATGCATTAAAATAAAATATAAAAATAAATTATAAAAAATCTAAATATAAAATATAAAAAAAATCTTTGCTGGTCTAAGGTCATATATATAAATATATGTCATAGCCAGTCAGGAAGATTAAGATGGCAACAGCAAGGACAACAAGGATGAAACAGGCTGATCTGATTATAAAAACAGTGATCAACAGGAAGAACAGGCTACATTACAGACGAGTAGTTCTGGCATCAGATGAGAGAAAGACTATCATGCGCTGTGCATATTAAGCATCAGGTGAGTGGGAGCCCTGGATCCTGCCCCCTGGCAGCTTCACTGCCAGGTGAGGGAGAGCCCTTTTTGTCCCTGACAGCTTGACAGTGGTTGTGACACTTTATAGTTTGTACAGTTAAAAAGCTGCAACAATTACTCAGTTCAGTAATCTCTGTCCAGTGTTCTACAGTGGTTTGTTAAATTTTGTTATGCGTTTGAAATGATAAGCATCCTCACCATGGGAGATATTAAAATTTGCCGTCTCTGTGCTGCAGGAAAAGGCCTCGCATGTTTGCATTAAGGTGCTGCTCACACTGACACAAGAATGGCTCAACTAAGTCATTACACCATGTTAATAAACGTTAGTAGAGTGATGCTAACTGTCATCGCTGTCACTGTGTGTATGTGTGTGAGACTCTTTCCCAGGGGCAGCAGTAGTCTCATGATAAATGATAAGAGACAGAGAAGGGTTTAGTGGCTCAATATGCTGCGCACACCCATTTTGAACTGTCAAATTTGCAGTAAAGTTGCAGTGATCGGACAAAATTGAAAGGTTGGGCAGAATTGGCTGAATTTGCCCCTGGAGGGACTGATACGTGGAATATTTTCTATGCTTGACCTTACACACTAAGTGATTGAGGCAGTGGTACCAGCAACTCCCGTGTTCTGCAATGTAAAATTACTGTTTTTGTCAATAGAGTCTGATAGTTAGGCTTTAGTTCCCTGTCAGAAATCACTGTCTGAGGGCAAAGTAAAGCGGTGGAAATATTCTAAATGTGGCATACACCTAAACTGATATTGATTATTCTAGGTGGGCCTTTCCTTAGGTGGCTAAAAACTATTGAACTGAGGCAGTGTTCGCTCAGCTGTGAATTTATGTACATGGTGCAGGGGTTTTCTACAAATCCGGACAGATAGATTTATTTGACAGTCATAAAATATACATAAAACTGCTTCATCCAAAGACAGTTAACACACATGTACGACTATCAAGGATAAATTACACAAAAAGCCATAGGTTCTATTGTGTATATGTGATTTTTTCATTATTGTGTACTATTATGATTCGCTCTACAATCAAAGTCACATATGAATTTTCACTAAAACATTACTATTTAAAACAGGCTTAGGCAGGAATGAGTAGCATGCCTGGGCAAGCACGTGCATTTGAACTCTGCTTGTGTCTCCCAATAAAATCCCACCTCACAGCTCGTTCTTTGGCCAGGAGTACTGCTGTCACTCACCCATGCCTGTTGCTTCCAAATGATGCATTTGGGGGTGAAGCATTCCTTTATCTCACCCAGTGCAATAAGATAAACACACAAGAAGGACCAGGTTCTTCACAAAATCTGGTAGATGTGTAGACATATATTTATTACAAGGCTTTAAATTGTCTTTAAATTTCTGAGGTCCTGCTGTTTCTACATCAAGAATGCATGTTGTGTCAGACAGGCTCACTACAAGGNGGTGAAGCATTCCTTTATCTCACCCAGTGCAATAAGACAAACACGGGTGAAGCATTCCTTTATCTCACCCAGTGCAATAAGACAAACACACAAGAAGGACCAGGTTCTTCACAAAATCTGGGAAACTTGTAGATGTGTAGACATATATTTATTACAAGGCTTTAAATTGTCTTTAAATTTCTGAGGTCCTGCTGTTTCTACATCAAGAATGCATGTTGTGTCAGACAGGCTCACTACAAGGGAAGCAGGGTATTCCTAAGACTGTATTATTTCATGTAAACACGCTCAGTCCCATTCCCTAATTCAAAGCACAGAATGAAAGAGCAGTTCTAAGGCCATCCTCATAGCTGTGTACTTCAAACACCGCAGCCTGTTTGATGTGGTATTTATTTTAACGGAGAGGGATCTTCCTGTTTCCCCAGGCCCTGACTAACATCTTATCATTTAGATTAGACCGTAGAGACACTTAGCATTTCACCAACTCAGCATAATGTGCCGCCTGTTGCTCCAGACTCCATTAGGGAGCGTCAACACATCTCTTGTCAGCAATATGTAAAATCTGTGAACTTTGTATGTACTGTATGTGGGGCGATGCTATTCTCGGAGCATGTCTGCAACAGAGTTATTCTCTGCGTGTGTCTGCTTGGTATATTTGTCTGCAGTTTGGAAATGTGCGACATAGCAATCATCTATCACTAATTGGAAATATCTGGCATATGCTTTGTACGTATGGCACTATGGGGATAGTATCAGGAGTCCAGACACTGTTAAACACATTTTAACGATACAGTCATTTTAATAGCCCTCCATGGGCCATGACATAAGTGGAAGCATTCTCACTGATGTTAAAACGGCAGTGCACCCAGCAGACATGGATTAATAGAGATACCGAAATTACGCAGGCACTCAGTTTCCACTCTTGCGTCTGCTAGCACAGCCCTGAAATCACTCTCTTTCTTCATTCTGTCTCGCAGCCCCTGGAAGACTCCCCCTGTAACTCTCGCTCTCTCCCTCATTCGCTAACACCGCTCTGCTCCCCATCCTCCTCTTCAGAACGTTAACTGCATCTGAAGGTCCACAGGGACGCTGTGAATGTTAATAGCTGTTGCTGCTGATGACTGCGAGCCAGCAATGGGTGGTGTTTTACAGCCCTGTGGCCAGGAGATGGGGCCATAGGAGAGGCTTGGAGGACAGTGTGACCTTATAGCTCCACTGCATATTGGCACATACACATGGACAGTACTTTAATGCCTTAACTGCACTGCATTAAAACAATGGAGAAATGACTTACTGATATGCTCACCCTGATAGCACAGTTGATATTTGACTGAAAGGTCTAGTAGAAGAGCATGTGATGCCTGAAGCATCAGCCTCAGTTTCTGTATCTGTGGCATGCATAGTACAGTATTAGAATGCATCTTTTATATATATATAAATGCAAACATACAAGATACAACTTGCTGCTGCTAATGAGGGCTCTGTCTTGATGTTTTCCTACGCAGGAAGTCATGGCCCTCAGCTTTCCCAGAGTTGTTATGCTTATTTTAGTTTACAGGAAGACCTAGAGTAATAGAGTAACTGTTTGCAGCTCTGTTTACATCGCTGACAATATTTTATGGCTTCTTTGGCTTTTAGGCAGAAGAATGTTTAAACAATCGGAGCATGACTCTGCTTGAGTCTCATCTCTTTTATTTATCTGTATGAATGGAGGGTGATCTAGGATTATTTCACATTAAAGGTACCATTTCCAGCGTCTTAGATGCCTCCCGGTGCCTGTCTGCACCAACACACTGATAAATATATGATATGCACACTATTCAAATGAAGACACAGCGTTATAGCAGCAGTAACGCTGAGAAATGTCCCTGCACTAAGCTAGCAGCTAGTTATTCTATCATTGTCTCTCATTAAGTGATCTGTGCTGAGTTTGTACAGTCTTAATGAGACTCACATTGAGGGTTATTAGCCTCATAGCAGAGGAATGGCCCCTCCTGAAGCCATATACAGCTTTAATGGTCTTCTAATGTGATTTGTCCTCTACCTGCCTGTCTCGCCCGATGCGCCTCTAGACAGTGACATGGCTGAATTATTTATCCGCAGCAGCTGGTCCTGATATAGACGCACTCTCACACACCTCTGAGCTGCGATGCATGCCCTGATGTAGGCGCGCTCAGGCTGCATAGTCAGGAATTTCCGATGAAGGCGTGCGATGATGCAAAGTCATGTGCAGACTTGTTGAATCTCACCTGCTGTCCGTACTCCTTTTATGCCTTCTTTCACTGTCCTCCTAAAAAACGCGTATTCTATAGTCTTATTCCAGCAGATTAATAAACATTTCATCACACCTGTTGCCTCTACAGGTTTCAGACTCAGGTTCAGACTTAGGTTTCATTTCAACATAAGGGAGGACACATATGAAATGGTGGGTTTTAAGGTCCTCCAGAAGACATTTTTGAGCATCAGACACTTAATTTCCTGCATTCTGGACATTTTTATGCACCAATTTGTGCCTTTTCTGCATCAATGAGTTGAGTTGTACCCCTCAATAAAAACATCAAAGCAGTAGAGGACTTTTATTTTGGCAAAATAAAAAGTCCTCTACTGCTTTGATATTTTTATTGAGGGGTACAAATGCACATGTTCTAAATATTGAACATCCCTCCCGAAATCAACACCTATGTTCAGGCTAATAGTAATTATTTAAAGTGTATTTTGGGGCTTTATCAGATCTCATGCGTACTGATGTCTGGTTGCAAGGCATCACATATGTCTTCAAACCAGTGTAGCAAGAAACCAGAGAAGAAGAGTATTGTTTGGGTGCGTGTGTGTTTTTGTGTGTGGTTCAGTTGGGGGTTGGTGGGTCGGGCAACAGCTCCAGCGGCGGATGATGACATTTGATAGATGGTGTGAACTTGGGGAAGAGGGGCGAGTCGAGCAGGAGGAGTGCGGGACACACAACCCAGGCTGCATCTGGACAGATCGAGTATGCATGAAGACGAGGGAGAGAGAGAGAGAGAGAGAGAGAGAGAGAAGGGGAGGAGAAAACTGGAAAGCGGGCTGAGGGAAATGCACTACGGGGAAGCGTGAGGCAGAGAGAGAGAAAGCAGCTGAGAGGAGAGGAGAGGGAGGCTGAACAAAAGGAAAAGGCACTTGTTAGGTGATGTGTCAGTGAATAAAGAAAGAGTGAGGCAAAGATTTGAGAAAATCTTCACAGCAGACACTTCTTCTCTTGCAGCATTTCAAAGAGAAGCAGAGAGCGTGCCAAAAGAGGGAAAACAAAGAAATCGTAGCTGGCAATGCATCACTAGGCACAAGTCCTGTTTTCTTAGTGAGTTAGTTTGTATTCAGCATTGACAACCAACCAGGGGGCTGAATGAGTGAGGAAGGTGCACCACACACCCTCAATCTTGCACATGCTGAGGCTCAAACACACACTTTGGCCGGCAGCACACACACAGGAGGACCAATGCAGCTCCAAGCTTCTTCAGATACGGAGGAGAAGAAGGTGAGTACCTAAATGCTTGGAGCTTCTTTTTCGCTTCACCCAACTGTGTCTTAATCTGGGCACGACTCAGAAGTACTGCAGAACTACAAGCTTCAAAGGCTGTTTTTATCTGGCACAGTGCAGACAGCAGTGTGATTGCCAGAGTGGTCCCACTGAGAGTCACACAACAGTGCATTTCTCGTTGCTGGAATTCAGCCCCTCCAAACGTTTTGTTGCAGAGAACTGATCAAACACAGTAGAAGAAGAGAGCAGAAACAAAGACAGCATGAAAGACTGAAAAATGAGAGAAGTGAGCGTGAAAGAAAAAGACTGTTAAATAAAGAGGATGTGTGTGAGTTAAGGTGCATGCTGTTGTGCGGTGCCAGGAGATGCTCGGCTGCTCTTTGGGGCTGTTTCTCCACAGAGCAAGCTCTGTGTTAACAAAAGGCATTAGTGTGTTTGGGTCTTAAGGCCCCGTGAAGCTGTTGACGTGACCGCTGAGTGATGCTAAAGTCAGTGGTCTGTGTGGTTCACTTACATCTGCCAGGGCTCTAACCGCATCCAACAGCTCCATACTCTGACATGTTTTCAAAACTAACTCAGTTATTAATGATGATGATGATGAATATTTTGTTCTAATCAGATTACAGAGTTTAATCATAAGCTATTAATGCATGTAACACTGCCAAAGACAATTGGATTTTCTCAACATTGGTCAACTTGAGTGAGTTTTGGAAAATCCCTTTTCAGTTACATCACAATGCTGGGCTCCTATTTCATGAGGACATGTTTTGGAGAACATTTGGGTAAGAGGCCATGTGAGCTGCTGTCCAAAAAGGCTTGTTGGCAGCTGGGCGGTGTTTTTAACAGCTGAATAGACTAGATGGATCGTAGCTGACCCACACCCAGAGTACTGTATGACTGGCTGGGGAGAAGCCCATGATTCATGTGTACAGTAACTCCACGAGCCTGTTGAGCTCTTTGAAATTGATGATGGGTCACGGCATGGACAACCATGTTCAGTATTCAGAACACAGGTCTTCAGGTGTGTTTGCTTGTAATGTTGGAGTTGGAGTGACACTGGACAGGAGTTTAAAAGATTTGACAAAATATATATATGTTTTATGTGTTGTTGTCTTTAGCTGGACATGCATAGTCACTGCTGAGGTATTCACGCAGTTGCTCAAATAGTATTTGTCCACCATCGTCATTGCTCAATATCCGCCCCCCTCTTTCTATCCATTTGAATTCACAGCAGCAGTGGAGCCTACTTTAAGGCTGTTTCTGGGGAGAGAAACAGAAGGAGTCATGGAACGTGGAGTATGGGAGAGACAGCCAAATGAGATAAGAATGTGCGATGTTAGGATGTCCGGCATCTTTCTCCCTCTCGCTCCCTTCTTTCTGGGCTCTTTCCCATTTCTCCCTCCCTTTCTCTTTCTATCTGTCCCAATCCATCTTCTTCTCCCTCTCTCACTCATTCGCTCCTCCAGATGGTGTGTCTCTGTACCGTCCTGTCACCCAGCTAAATGTCTCGGGCCTCCTCCCCATTTCTTTTCTTTCACTGTTTACCCTGTTTCTTTGCGGTTGCCGAGTAACAAGCACTGTGCAGAAATTCAAACCGTTTGTGCTTGAGTTATGAGAGTATTCATTTTAGCCGCTCTTTTCTCTCCGCCACTCCTCAGGCCAGAATCTTGAGCCATTTGCGTTTTAGATGGAGCTATGGCTCTGGGAGGAAGACAGCTTAAGGGGAAAGCTTGGTGATTAGCCAAATTAAATGTAGTGATGAGCCAAATTGAGTCATTTACAGTCTGTCAGGCTCTCCAAACCAACAGGCTTGCATTAGACTACTTGGAGGACTCTCTGGAACATTCCCTCACTGCCTTATGAATTCAAAACACACAGCATCATATCCATTTTTTTCCCCCAGGGCAGGACTTTTGTTTCTCTTCATTCCTTTTGCGCACCCATACAGTGCCACATCATCTTATACATTTTGCCTGCTTGAGCTGTACACATAGCACCAGACAACTGTCTGTGGTGGAAATCCACATCAGCCATTGACTCCAGACTAATGCAAAGGTCAATTACCAATGATCACAAGATAAATTCAGCTTCAAACACAGATAAATAATTGGAATGGGGCCCTTTCTAGATCAGTACATGCAGGGTACTTTGTGTCTGGGACAGAGTTTAAGTGGGCGGCTTAGCCACCGATAGAGCTGCTAAAGCAAGTCAGTTAAATTTATATGGAGGTGCTTAACACCACATAGATGATGGACGTCCCAGCTGAAACAATCTGCTCTTGGACAATGTGAAGCTACAACCTGGTCAGGGTCAGAAGCCTGAGCTCGGGTAGGATGCAACAGGTGTCTTGACTGTAGCAACACACTGTTGATCACTGTTTGCTGAACATAAAGACAGACATACTGTCCTCTGTGTCAGAGGTGGGAGTAAATCACACATGTGCAAATCACAAGCACGTGTCAAGCCTTAACATTCACGTCTCAATCACGTCCCAAGTTACTGTGGTGAGAATCAAGCAAGTCACAAGTGAAGTCATGAAATTCTGGTGATCTGGTCAAATGTTGGCTTTCTGGCTAAGTTTGACCAGCCAATAAGCTAATAAGTTAACTAAAAAGATACATTCATGAACCTTTCTTTGTGGGTTTTGTAGTGACAGATGAAGTTGGATGTTGTGGTGGTTGTCTCGCTGATTTTTGAGCTTCAGACTTGCATACCACTGTTCATTTTTTACTACCTTCATCACTAAATAATCCTTGAATCCAGTTTTATTGTTTTTGGATCAGCCTCCTCCATGATAGCTGCCTTGTGCGTTGGCCTGTGCTGGTCTGCAGAGTCCTGGTAGGTTGCCAGGTTTGCGTGCATTGCTCTATAATCCCAATCATGTTTCAAAAACAAAACAGAACTTCTCAGAATCTAGAAAAATGCAAATATTTAATAAACAAATGTTAAGTCTTTTGAGTCATCTGTCTCAAATCGAAACTAAGTCTCAAGTCCTCAAATTTGCCACTTCAATCTGACTTGAATCAACTCATGTGACTTGCGTCACATGGTCTGGTCTTTGCAATTTACCCACCCCTGCATGTGGTCAGTTTGACTTCAAGGTTTAGTCTCTTGGGCAGAAAAAATGTAGACCTCTCTACTCCGCATTGGCCTCTACCGTCCGAGACAGAGGGCATGACACATTCACCCATTACATAACTGGGTCCTCTGGAGCACAGAGCTGTAGTAGAAGTAGTAACTGAGTATGAATTATAGATTCCTCTTTCTCCTCCCCTGTCATTTTCTCTGTCAGATGGATCCGGTGCAGAAGGCCGTGATCAACCACACCTTTGGAGTTCCACTGGTCAAGACAAAGCGACCAGTCATCTCCTGTAACGTCTGCCAGATCCGCTTCAACTCAGAGGTACAGAAACAGAAAAAACAATCTCAACACATACACAGTGTTTCTTTCCCTGTCTTTCATAATGCCTCCATTTCCCATGTGGCATTAAATATGCTGTATCTTGTTGTTTATACACATACACCTCTCACCTTGTACACATTTTCTTTAGGCATGGTTTAGGCTTTCTATCCTGTTTACTCTCCCGAAAGCGGGTATTGACACGGAGGATGTGGTACATTTGTTTGGGCTGTGTTTTGGCAGTTGCGACCCGGTTGGAATTTATTCAGACGGTGTGGAGTTAACAGAAGCAGTAATCACTGCAGCACAAAGTCTCAAGAGCTGCAGCAGAAGCAGAGGGAGAGACAGAAATAAGGCGTTTGCCTGCGTTTTCAAAGGGATTTTCTCGTACCTTGCCCATCAACGCTGACAAAGCCTAATTAAGATCTTCAACATGTGGAAAGTTAATTTTACACAAGCATGCTATGAAGACAGAATCTCTTTAGAATTAACTGCAGCAAGTTGTTTGTATAATGTTATCAATTCATTTCAAGAGCAGTTTCATCTGTTCGCCCATATGGTGTAGTTTATATATAAACTCATAATGGGAGTTTAATGGCACGTTACACCCATGGGTGACTTGCATACATGACTGATGACAAATTAAAGAAAACAAAAAATCATATGGAAGTATTTTATGTGTGTTGATGCCAACCCATTTAAAGTCTTTTGTCCTTGCTGTAGATGAATAGGATAGACACATGACATCAGTGCCAAATGTCATCTGCGCAGCGTATAATTTGGCTGTGATGCTCCCTATTCAGCGGTGCAGACTCCAGGGCCAGGGCGTACATCCATCTACAATACACAACATTAAGGAGTGGACCAGTGCTATATATACTCCTCAGGTCTACAATCATGGTTTCTATGTGGTCAGGGATCTGCAGGGCTGTAATCTTGAGCCTGTTTCTTGCAGAGTTCTCTGCTATATATCTTCATAGGCGCAGGAAGCAGTTAGACAGAGATGTTTATATGATGAAATACTTTGAGCGCCACAGCTAACAGTCAAAGAGTGGCTTCTCTACTAAAGACATATCCTGATGGATAATGTTAGGATGTACAGTAAATCTGAGAAGAATTTAAAGAATTCAAATATTTAACCTAATAGTTAAAATGTTGTTTTAGTGACAGCTTTAAAGGAAGTTCCAAGAGATGCTCCTAACGTGTACAAACTCTGCTGTATTTTTGCCCTCACATGCAGCCCGAAATATAACCAAATACTGTTTATTGTCAAGCAAGGCAGAGCATTTCTGACTGGAGAGCATGCAGAGAGTGGGGTGATATGTTTAGAATCAGAATCAGCTTTATTGGTAAAGTATGTGTGCACATAAACTAATTTGTTTTTCCAGTATGCTGCACGTTACCTCTCAAAGAATCATTTCTGATTTTTGTCATTTTCTGACATGAACCTGTGAGTGATATCTGACCATAGTCTGGCCCCATCCTGGACAGATCCCATCTACTCACAGTGCCAACACTAGGAGTCACTTGGCAAACGGCTCCAGATATGATTGGCTGAGTTTTATTTTTAGTTTCCTTATTTGAAGGTCCAGTGTGTAAGATTTAGGGGGATTTAGTTGAATCTAGTGGTGTGGATTGTAAATTCCAACCAGCTGAAAGTTCTTCCGGTTATACTTCCTTCAGTGTTCACTGTTCAGGAGGTTTTTATGGGGAGTTGAATTATCTGCAGAGGTCTCTTTCATTTCAAAACAAAGGGACCAGGTGATTAAAAGTGGTAAAAACACTAAATAAATCAGTTTCATGTCGCAAATCAGTGTTTCTCCTACACTGTTTGACTCATCAGAGACAGGCCACTTGCCCAGCACCTGCTAATTTGTGCTCACCTTTTTTGTCTGATAACTTAAGATCCAGACATCCAGGAGGTTTTTACCAGACGCCATATTATCTCTTCCTCTCCAAAACAAATGGACCTGGTGATTTAAACCAGTGAAAAAAATGAATAAAGCAGTTTCACGTTTAAAAAAGCAGTGTTTTTCTGACACTGCACATTGCAGGGGGCTGCTGACTATGGTAGCCGACGTAAAAATACAAATAGCTCTATCCAGAGCCAATGTTTGGTTTGTGAGTTCTTGGCTACAGACCCCATGGACGATGACCCACTATGTTGATGTAAACAGTGCATTCTTAAGTAAAAAAAATACAACTATTCTTATTTTCAGGTGATTATACACAAAAGAAAACATAGTTATTTTATAATATTCCATTTCTGCCAATACACCCCCCTAAGTCCTACACACTGGACCTTTAACAAGGAAAAAAATCTCATTAAGATGAAAATCTCAATTTCAAAAGAAACCTGGCCAATAGGGCATCATAAAAAATATTGTCAAAACAATAAAAATAAGAATAGAATCACATGAAGATAATTACTGTGCGACAAAGGAGTTTAAAAAAAAACAGTTACTGTAAGATGCATAATGGTATGATTTTTCAAAACTATCTAAAATAAAGAAAGAACAATAAATGTGAAAGCAGAGTTTAAAGTTTTAAGAGCATTTGGTCTCCCCACAGGAGCTTATGTCATGTTTATTTGTGCACCTGTGTGGGAGGTATCAAATGATGACATGCACTGCAGCCTTGGTGGCACAGTGGTGCAGTGGTTAGGACTATCACCTAACAGCAAAGGGTTCCAGATTCTGAGTCCTGGTGTTTGCACGTTCTCCTCAAGTTAGGGTGGGGTTTCTCCGGATTTTCCATCTTGCTCCCACAGTCCAAAGACAAGCAGATTAAGTTAATTGTTGACTCTAAATTGCTGTCTGTCTCTGTGTCATTGTCTGGTGACCTGTCCAGGGTGTTCCCCGCCTCTCACCCAATGTCAGCTGTTACTGGCTCCAGCCCCACGTGACTCTGAATGGGATGAGCAGTTACAGATGATGGATTGATACTGCAGCCTTTACTTATCTTCTGGCTCCTGACAAATAAAAGATATACACATCACACATGCACACACTTTAGCTTTATGATATGCAGGACTACACCACCCCTCTGCTGTCATTGTAACTTTCACTTCCAGTATACACTCGGGGAAAAAAGCACAAACACTGCAGTACATCAGCAATGTCAAACTTGCAGCAGGCTGTGTGTAATTTGTGCTGTCCTACTAAGCTCAACTGGAGAAAAACTGTCCTTTATGTTGCTATAGAACAACTCCCCACCCACATTGTTCTCTTTTACATAATGTCAAGTCAGGATGAATATTTCATGGGTGAAAATAATACAGCGGGAAACACTTCGAAAAATCCTGTGCTGCATTCCCCGCTTCATTTTTCCAGTCTGGGGCTTCATCTTGAGAGAGAGAGATTATTTTGCCCTTGATTTTGACATTTCTCCATTTTTATCTGCCATCTGTGGGTTGATTGGGTTGTTTAGGTCAAAGGAAGTGATGGGGGCTTACGATGTAATGTCGTGATCAATGTATTTGTCTTCAAAGGATGCAGTTCTGCCTTCCTGCTCCCCATGCTCCCCTCATTTCACGCATCATTTTACCATCATTCATGCATTCCCATTTGATCTTTCTCTCTCTGCCTCTCTCTTTCTCTGCTTGTCTCTCTCTCTCCCAGCAACCTTCTCCCCCTCTTTCTATCTGTCTCCCTCTCTCATGCTGCATTATTTACAGTGTGGAAATGCCTAAAATTGCCTGCCACTACTTATTATAAGATGCATTCGTCAAGGGCATGGATTAGTGTCTGGCTCTGACAGCCCCAGTGCATCTTGGGAAAGTGGGAAATGGGGAGACTTGGAGGGGAAGGATTGGAGAGGAGTAAAGGATCTGGGGAGGGTTTGTGCCCCACTGTTCCTGCGTCGTGTGGTGGCGTGAGGTGTTAAACGGTGGTTTATGCAGAATAACCTTGGTGGCGTACTGCATTAGTGACGTCACAGGCTCTGTCGCGCTGCATTGACCAACGTCACAGCTGCTGCAGCAAGACCATAGGCTGATATGCATCCCTTATGCTCTTCCTCTCTATTTCCCTGCAGTCCTCCTTTTTTCGCTCCCCCCTCACTCTATTTCCTGCTTGTTTATTGTTCCAGTCGATCTGTTATTTTCTCTCACTTTTAACTTCCTCTCCTTTTTTTCTTCCTCTTTGTTTCATCTGGAGCTGCAGCTGTAGCTATGCTGTAACACCACGGCTTTCCCCTCAGAATGATAGTCATGCTGGAAAGCACTTGTTCAGTTTGAACCCTCTGCATAATGAAACACAGGCATCGCAGGCTGATGCGCTGCAGCTTTTCCTCTCTCTGAAATTTTTGCCTCTTTTATATCATTCCCATTTTCAGTCCAGCTCTTTACATCACCTTCCTTGTCTAGTAGTTCCCTGGGTGTGCACCATTTCTCCTTCATCTTCCCTTGATTCTCTTTCCCTTCTCTCCACCCAGGACCTCACACTGATACTCAGCTGCTTGGCAATTGATCCCCTTGGCTTGGTTGGAGAGGTTAAGAGAGCCTCTGTGGCCGCTTCGCCATGCACCACCATATACCTTTCTATCTCCCCTCATTCCCTCTTTCATCTGAGAGATCACTTCTCCCCCGACCTCCCCCCCTTTCGCACCCACAGCTCTCTCCACCTTGATCTGCAGGCTTTGCTAAAGCAGCTTCTTAAGACCCCTTTGACAGGGTACAGTTACAGAGGGTCTGCTATATCTAGAGCCCAGTTTGTCACCATGATTTACAAGAAACATGTGATCCTCTAAGCTACTGTCCCTAGTTTACTGTGCCAGCTCACGTCCTGGATGCCATCAGGCACATAGGCTACATGTAGCAAACATACACAACTGGGCTCATGAACATTACTCATCACCCCCTGTCCCCTGCCAATCTGTCTCCACTCCTGAGCCTGTGGTCGGTGCGATGTCCTAAGTTTTCAGAGCCTTTCAGCACCTGTGACAGCTGTTAGCTGCTCTTCAAGGCCATGTCTCTCCCCGGCTACCAACTGTAATCCAGCCACTTAATAATCGTCTTCATTATTGGCCCCTTGATACAGAGATTATTTGGCCAGCGCAGAAGAGTACATGACACATCTGCTCAAACAACATACTTGTGGGGACAGCAGTGAGCCATCTGACTCAAGTGCAGCACTGATATAATGTGTCTGCACCAGTAAAGAGCCTATTTGTGTTTTTATTTGAGGGACACTTAAACCATGATAGAAGGGCGATAAAGAATGGAAAACAGATGGTAAATGGGCTACGTGAATACCCCCTGCCCACCTAAGTGTGTGGGCGTGTGTGTGTGTTTGCTCCACAGTCACCACACTGTGAAACTAGACCGCTGACGACAGCTCAGTATAGCAACCCTGCAACTCATTCGCCATGTTGTTTCACACTCACATTCCTCTGACACACAAACATACACGGACTAGAGACAGACTCCCCTGATGTCCTGGTAGTCTCCTGACGAATGACTTGCCTCTGTTGTTTACTCTCTGAACAAACACATTAGCTAGTAGCCAGTCTTTCATCATGAGATTAGCTACATTCGCTTCTGTAATAGATCTCTGTGCCATTGTTTTAACTTTGCAGGAATGCAGGATGATATCCAGTCCTTGAAAACATCCAGACTCAGAGTACGCACCCCCACTTTATCTTCCTATGAGATATTACAGACAATACCATGCACATATGTATAAGTCAGGGGCTACACAAGGGCCTGACCCTCGTCAGTGAGCAGCTGAAGGCATTCACAGTATTTATGTTGTAGGAGAAAACATACCCCAGCCTTCCACTGATAATGTATGCTGTGATAATGCTGTTGTTGTTGTTGTAGTGGGGAGGGTAGTGTCAGCGCGGGACTTATGGGCCCTCCAGGCAGATAGTGTGGCATCTCACTGACCCCTGGTTCAACCTTCCTTGGCATGTTTGTCAGTATGACTGTAGTAATGAAAGCTGGAGCCAAGAACTGTCAGGGTGTGGGTAGAGGTTTAGACTGCGGGGGATGTATGTCAAAACTTTGAGCTGAGCAGTTGTGCCTTATGTAGACAAATGGATAATCCAAAAGGAGATGTGTTGTTAGTCTGAAGATACCACACGATAATTTATTGTTAATTTAAAAACCTGATAATAGGATGACCAAGGGACAAGGGGGACGGACAGGTCTCACATGTCTCCATCACTGCATTTTTTTGTTCCCAAGCTTGTAATCCATTTATCCATCCACTGTAAACCTGCCTGCTGTCTGTGGCTCCGGTCTCCAGAGTGTATTGAATAACATGCGATCATAATGACATGCATGCATGTGTGTGTGGCTGTCACATTGAGTCTAATCCAGCCCGCAATGTTTTATTCACCTGTTGGCATTGGTGTTCACTTACAACATAAGCATGTCTTTTTTTTCCCGTGTTCTATAGAGCCAGGCAGAAGCCCATTACAAAGGAAACCGCCATGCCAGGAGAGTCAAAGGCATCGAGACCTCTAAGAGTCGTCCTCAGGAGGGGGACAAGCCTCATACTGTGCCCCCCACCTCCTCCCCGTCTCCGCCCGGCGCCCCTGGCACTGCCCCAGACAGCGAGCCCAGCAAAGCGGGTGAGACAGCAGAAAATATTACCAGGGACTGGAGACAGAAAAAGTGCTTGTGCAAGTTTTGTTGTCGAAATAATCATTTCAATCCTTGCAGGATGTTTAGAGGCTTATCATTTTGCTGGAAAAAAAGGAATGGAAAATATGTAAGAATAACAAAGGCGTCTAATCACAGTGGCTTTGCAGTGTGTTGTTCTTCTTGAGAGCATCTCAGCTCTCTGTGTGGTCTGGCGTGGTTGCGTCAAAGCTTATGGCCGACAACACTTACACACATCTTCTTTGTCTTCTTTTACATCACCTTCTTTGTTGTCTTATTATTATTATTATGTTTTTTATTTATTAGAATTATTATTTTCCCATGTTTATTTATTTATTTTCAGTGTGTTCTATCTGTGTCTTTTTACATTATGTTTGTCTATACGCATGGATAGATTACTGAAGGGGCGTACTAGACACAGACCCAGGGGCAACATGTCACTTAAATTAAAATGTACCGCCCAGGAAGAGACTCAAAATGACCACAAAGAGAAAGAAAACAACCAAACAGTACACAAAATTATCTCAGAGGGACACACAATGACCAAAAAGACATACAAAATTACAAAAAGATGCCCCTGAGAGACACAAAACAACAACAATAGAGGCAAAATCACCACAATGTCTGTGTGTCTTGTAGGAGAGATGGTGGAGCCTTTTGCATATCTTCTCCCAGGGACCTATTATTTTCAAAATATGCCCATGTTTATATGGAAATAAACGTGGCAAAACCACATATTGTTCTCTTTGAAAATAATGTTTCACAATAAAAACACTTGAAACAACAATGTGAGATAACTATTTGTAATATTATTTAAAGCGTATTTGAATTCAGAATACTCAGGAAGTTACTTTAAAAGTGGGACACAGATGGAGCAATACGTTTCTTTCTTTAGCCCTGGACACACCAAATTACATTAAATTAACTTCAAAGCTGTGGGTGCAAGTCAGTCTAAATGCAGCTACATTTAGAAAGTTCTGGCAAATGCTTAACGAAAACAGCTGATGCTCCGATGACTAAAGGGAAGATCAGGCTAAAAACAGAAGTAGTCTGACCCCATTTATTCAATAAGGTTGAAAAGCCTTTATTGAAATGCCAGCACAAATTTAAAGGTCCTGTGGGTAGTATTTAGGGTGATATATTGGCAGAAATGGAATATAATATAATAAGTATGTTTTCTTTAAGAAAATAAGAATCGTCATGTTTTGTTTTGTTATTTTTACCTTAGAATGAGTCGTTAGGGGAGCAGTTATAGGGAGCAGGTCTTTGTCCATGTTGTCTGCCATGTTTCTACAGTAGCCCAGAATGGACAAACCAAACACTGGCTCTAGTGGCTCCATTCACGTTTTCATGTTGGCCACTGTAGTTAGCAGCCCAGAAACTACCTGGTCTGTTTGTTTTGTCGAGGAAGAGATCTCTATGGATGAATCGGCTCCTTGTAAAAACCTCCCGCACGTCTGGATTCATACATTGGCAGGTGCTGAGCTAGCAGCCTGTCTCCGACAAGCCAAACAGTGGCGGAGAAACACTTATTTGTAAAGTGAAAGTCTTTACTTAGTGTTTTTACCAGTTTTAATCACCTGGTCCATTCGTTTTGGAGAGGACGAGACCTCTGCGGATAATTTGGCTCTCTGTAAAACCTCCGGAACAATAAACACTGAAGCAATCCAAACCGCGGGAAGTTTCAGCTGGCTGCAATCTCCACTGCTAGATGCCACTAAATCCCCCTAAATCATACATGCTGCTCTTTTCACCAAATTTACAATGTTCAGTATGTATTCATTGCATGTACTATTTACTCATTCAGTTCATTGCGATCAGTATGTGCTAGAACACAAATCATGATAGGGTATGTACAGTAGCACACACGAATAAATAAATGTTCATTCTTATAAAGGGTATTTTTGCTTTATTAGTTTATATCACAGCCTTTTTTTGTTTTAATTTACGACAATAGTGATGCCAAGACACTGCCTTTGATTGATCTTTTCTAGCTGACATCTGAGTAGCACAGAGAGGAGTAAACTAACCTAACCAGACAGCAGGTGTCCCGCATCGTGACAGGTTGATCAAAGTAGAAGCATTATCACTGTATCAGCTGGGTAATGTTAAACTAGTTCGGTGTCCATCCATTTAGACTGTGAGCAGGTGAGTTGGCGCACACATTGTCATATGGCAGTTTCTTGGCATCTGTTCATGGAACCCCAGTGTGGTGTGCATATGTTACTCCTGAGTGAGTTATTGAGAAGTGCAACACCATTTGCCACAGAGTCAAAATAGATGTTGCCTGAGCGCTGGGTGGTGGTAATCAGTGCTAAGACTTATAGAGAAAAAATAAAGATGACACCACTGTGGAAGAGTTCGACCAGAATCTCAGCCAGCATCTGAAAGGACAGAGACAGCAGCTGATTGGACTTTAATGAAAAGTAATTCACTCTTGGAAGATTCAATTATTAGTTTATAAGGACCCAGGGCATGATCAAGGCGCGCAAGCTCTTTCTTTAGCAGTATCTCTTAAGCTCTGTCTCAGTTGTCTCAGTCTTACTTTCTCTCTCCCTGTCTTGCTCATCTTCCTATTTCAAGCTATAATTCGGAGACTGCTGTGTGCCTCTGCCCTTCTCCTTCCTCCACCCAGAGTTTTCCATTCCCTCAGTGTCACCGCTCTGTCCTTGGATCAAACACGAGGCAAAGAATAGACCGGCCATGTTTTGGTGACATTTACAAAGGTTTCTGGAGCTGACTGTTTACCAGACATTTCCACCTTATTGACAGGAGGGCGCAGAGCAAACATGATGAATGAAAAGATCAAACACAGGTCCAATAAAGGCCGAAATACAACAACACACCAGAGCAAAAGCCTCAGTATTTCACTGCCTTTCACTATTTTTTAGTGCATTAGAAAATAACAATAGTAAGAGGCCAGTCCTTTTCACTCTCCTTCCCTCATGGGGGATCTGAGATCAGCTCCAGGCGTGTCGCCATTAGTGAGACTTCCCGGGGCGAACTCCAAAAGCTTGAGGAGCCAAAACAAGCCTGCCATGACCGAGATCTGAAAGTAGCAACATGTGAAAGAATGCCTTTTTCCATCCAAGCCTCTTTCTCGTGACCCTGGAACCTCGTCTCTTCCTGGTCTGCCTGCATGCTCGCTGGCTTGCGAGGTCTGTGTGACTGTGTGTGTGGAGTATGTCTGTCCTCAGTGAGATCCTGTCCCTCTGCTCCATAGCAGGGGGATAGGATCTCAGGCAGCTGTGCGTGGCCTCAACTGGGAAAGCAGAGTCTGGAGGACGGACACTGTGGTTTGGCCGGTGGATGCTGACACAGGTCACACTGGGGCAGTTACTCTGAAGACACATAGGCTGTACACGCATGCACACACATATGCACACATAAACAGTGTGGTCAGGCACATGCAATCATACAAATGGAGGGGCGAGGAAAACATTTCCCACAGTGCAAATCTCTCAAAACACAGAGAAGTATTTGTTGTTGAGTTATTTTTCCTGTGAATGGTCTGTTTGTTAATTTGGGATTTTACGCAATATTACCATCCTCTGATACATTTAGATATAACACAGAGGAAGTACAGTCTAGCATTGGCGTGATGACCTTCTCTTTTATACTGCATCACTTCTCATTAACATATCAAATGCAGTCAACAGTGATGACCATCAACAGGACACACTGACACCTTGCTGAAGGCTAAAACAGTGAAAGGTTAGTGATGGCTTGGTTCCTTAACCTTATGTCTATGAGAGCAGGCCATGAGTTTTATAGCCCTCAAAGGGTTTGCGGTCAGAGTAACCCCCAAAGAGGAGGCCCTTGGCTTTGGGGGATTTGGCCTGGTGAGCTGAGGGTTTGGCTGAGCCTGCGGGTGATGGAGAGACAGCTGTTTACTTGGAGAGAAGCTCTGTTCTTCCCTCCCTCCTTCCCTTCCTCTTTATCCCTCTGCTGTCTGACACTCCCACTCTAATGAAGGGCCCTGTTAAAACCACCCTCATATTATGGCACTCTTTAGTCCACACAAACACTGGCAGGCGCGCACACACCCAAGGTCAATTAAACAGATGACTTTCATGTGAGGGCTAGGGTTGCATGGCTGTGAGGTGACTATTGTGTCGAGTTAC
Source organism: Epinephelus moara (assembly GCF_006386435.1). Classification (NCBI taxonomy): domain Eukaryota; kingdom Metazoa; phylum Chordata; class Actinopteri; order Perciformes; family Serranidae; genus Epinephelus; species Epinephelus moara. The sequence continues at coordinate 25,240,440 of NC_065521.1, forward strand.
ACGGAGTTGATATGCTTTTCATGCTCCGTCTGTGTTTGTTGTAAGTCTTGGAGTTTTCAGGGAATCCACTATTTTTTTTTTCTAAGTAAGCTATTTGATTAAATCAACCTGAAATAACCAACACGAGTATCTAATACACATAATTGTGTGTCTGTGAATGTGTGAGTGTGGTTGTGTGTGTGTGTGTGTGTGTGTGTGTGTGTGTGACTCAGAGTTCGGATGCAGGCCAGACTTGTGAAAAAGAACCCAACTGCATTATGAATGAGGGTCTGGCTCTTGTAGGGCCAGCATTGGGTTTCTTAGCTCGTTAATCATTAAGAATGGGCATTTGGGTGATCTCTCACACACACCAACACACACACACACACACACACACACACACACACACACACACGTAGGACCATACCCACCTACAAACTATCATACCCACACACTCAATACGCCAGTGTTTAATGTCCAGTGTGTTAAATTTAGGGGGATATATGGCCAGAAATCGAATATACCATGACAAATATGTTTTATTTAGTGTTTAATCACCTGAAAATAAAAATCATTGCATTTCTATTATCTTAGAATGAGCCATTTTAACCTACATAGTGAGCGTTTCCTCATCTACGGAGATCGCCATTTTACCCCACCATATTTCTACAGTAGCCTATAGTGGACAAACTTAACAGTGGCTCTGGATAGGGTCATCTGTCTGGTCCATTTGTTTTGGAGAGGAGAAGATCTCTGTAGATAATTTGGCATCTGATAAAAACCTTGTGCTATCAGAGAAAAAAGATAAGCACACATTAGTAAGTGCTGTCTGCCAAACAGTGTTGGAGTAAAGTCCAAAACACACCGATGGCGTCACATGAAGGCGGCGTCACATGGCGCCCCCAACAAACACAGAAAGTGTCGCGCTGCGGGGCATCAACCGGAATTCTATTGCACACTCCACTCCGCTAGGTGGCAGTAATGTGAGTAGCTGGTTGCCAACCGCCAATTAGAACAAAAGATGAGGAAGAAGACGCAGGAAGAGAAAGAAAACACACAACGCAGGATGCTCAAATATACAACAACCGATAACAACAAAAGTAAAGCAAATGATAGATGATGTTAGATAAAGTTCTTCTTCTCTGCTCTTCAACAGAGCTGCTACTACAGGAGCTGGGAAGTACAAAATAGGCTTTTCTCTGAAAAAGAAGCACTTTTTCAAGGGCGGCGACGCTGTGAAATAGGACAATAGCGAGAAGTGCCGCGGCGTGGCACCGGTGTGAGTTTGTAAATAGAGAATACTGGGGGCATCTGTTTTGACGCGCATCATACAGCGCGATTGTGTTTTGGCCTTAACACAAATTTGTAATATGAAACTGCTTTATTTGGTGTTTTTACCGGTTTTAATCACCTGGTCTGTTTGTTTTGGCGAGGAAGAGACCTCTGCACATAATTCACCTCAAGATGACAACATCCTGATGACCATTTAAGGACTTCTATCCAGGGGAAGTTTTAGCTGGTGGCACTCTGCTATCCTCCCCCTAAATCTTACACACTGTCCCTTTAAACCTTCTGATATGTTTGCTGGAACCATATCTCACAATAATCAAGACTCACAATAATCCAAGCCTCTGTAATCTGTTTAAATTGTACCACATTCATTCAACATTTGAGATGTACAAAGCGCACCTCCTTTTGCATAATGTTCCACCTACACCCAGGATTGATTAAAGCAGTAACTCTGTTGTTCTGCTTACAGCTTTACATTTACATAATAACAAAAAGATCACTCATTGTGTGGTTCCCGACCCTTATGGAATCACTTACATTCTTTGTACAATAAGAAACATTTGCTTGCATAGGCACTCCTTAAGACACTGCCTTCCACTGTAATTCTGCAGTCAGATGTTTTCTTTTCAATTCCAAGAAGCTATCGCAGACCGGAGAAGATTTTACACTCACTCAATCAGCATGAACTTTGACTCTTGCAGCAAACAACGGAAGTGGTTTTGGTCTGAATTTGAATTAGTCTATATTAAATCCCACGGCTTTATCAACAAAACCTCTCCCCATGGACTGCATACTATACATAGCTTTAATTTCCTGAGGTGGATTATGGCAATGCAGACACACCAGGCTATAGTGTAAAGCATCTGGACTGAGTTATCTCCCTCTGCTGACCTCTCCCAGTGAATAATGCCTTCTTCTGTTTGGCTATGAGGCCAGCGAGCAGGGGAGAAGGTCAGTTAACTGCCTTATCAATGTTTAATTAGGCTTACAGCACATCCTCAGTTTCTGGAGATTCAAGTCCGTCAGTGGGATTCTCGGGGCAAGAAAAATATAGCAATTTGTCTCCGCTACATGGAGAGAATCGCAAATCTAGAATGAATCTTTCATGCTTTCCATTTTAGTCAGTAAATATGATAGAAAGAGAGACTCTGCTGCTCAGAGGGATATTCATAATTTTGGTTTGCTAAGATAGACAGTGAATTACTGTGGCTGCGGAGGCCCCGAGGGGGTTAGCCTCAAGCTGAACTTGTTCTAAGGGGGATGAGTGTAGGAGACAGTCACTGTGGTGAAACAGTGACTGGATGTGTTTGGAAAGGCAGACCTCCAGGCCATCATGGATCATGAAATCCCTCATTACTATTTGGCCAACCACCTCTATTCCTTCCCACTTGATTTTAACTCAAACCACATGTTATGGACGTTGTGGATTCTGGGTTTGATTCTCGGCATTGTAACGAAGTCATGTGCGTGTTTATGTGCCTGCGTGTGGGCGAAATTCAACAATAACAAAATAGTTCTTTGGAGAGAGCTATTTTAGCTATCATTCTGCCTTCCTGTACTTGTAGGTACAATCTCCTCAATCAACTTAACCAGCACAGGCAGTGATGTGGCAAAGTAAGCATATTATGAGTCACAAACCTCTCCAAAAAGCACTTACCCTCACATTGCACTTTGATGCAGACCTGCTTTATGGACTCCTCGATGGCATATAGTCAGAGAAAGAAATATTCTTTTTTTTTTCTTTTTAACAAAACATCTGTTTGACAAACGCTATGCAGTCAGCAGCTTTGCAGCTGGAAACTTCCAGTATGGAAAGAGGGAGTTTTGATCTTGGATAGCAGTGGAATGGAAAGCATTCACAATGGCATCTTCATCAGAGATGATGCAATGGAGTAGCCTGAGCAATTACACATTGCACAATTGATCATATTGTCACATGAGACTAACAGGGTGGAACCGAAACATAAATATATCATGACCCCTATGGACTCTGCCATGTGACAGAATGACAAAGCATGTGGGAATCCCTAAAAGGAAATTGAGCAGTTAAAGTCAATATTTGTTTTCTTCCCAGAAATGCTCCATGTTATCCCTTTAATACTATAATCCGGTGGGGCTTTTCCGTTGCCTGCCCTCGGCGCTACATCCTGTGGAGTTTGGAGAAGGGCCTGCTGGTCCCTGCTGATGGGGGGAGTTCTGAATATCCCACCCAAATTTAGGGGGGTCTTTTTTCAGCCAACACCCACTGCTTAGTGAATACCGAAGGCATTGCGTGGCTGACCAGAAACATGTGTCTGGAAATGTATGTATAAACATGCTATGTGATGGAAAAAAGAAAAAGTACAGACCGTGCAATTAAACACAGGCAACAATAAGAAATTAAAACTTCAGAGAGCAAGCACAGGGGAACATGAGCCAAGGGTGAGTTCACTTAATGATATTTACTTTGCCCTGTGACAAAGCAAGTGCCACTTTGCTCAGCCAAAAACAACAGGTGTGTTGGAAAGAGTCAAAACATTCACAGGCTGTGGTATCTGTTTCCTATTTCTCCCTTCGGAAACATTTCAATAAGATGAGACCACATCAGTGACAGACTGATTCGAAAACTTCAAAAAGCCTAGAAACATAATAAATACTTGTTGTTGCTTTTACGCACATGGGACATACGTTTTCCTCCTCTGATCCACTTTATACAGTATGTAATTTAAATTTAAAGGAACTTTTTGTTACCAATTATGGCCTATACAGTAGAAATTAAAAGCACTTCCGTCTGCAAGCGCTCTGTGTTGGTTTGTCTGATCTACGCAGCAGACCGTGCCCTCTACATTCAACTGGGAGTGGTTAGCGATGTGGTTTGACATAGCAGAGAGTTTATGTCAGAGGGAGTTTGCTTCAGCGCTGAGTTTAAAGACGATAAAGTCAATAGTAAAACACTTTATTGTTTCAGTTATTTACATTTTGGACCACAAAATCAGTTCTTTGATTTTTTTCTGCACAGCATTTGACATTTATTCCATGTCTTTCTTTGTTTCTGTCTTGCAGATGAAACACGGCCTCTGACCCAGTTAAATGGGCCGCTGCTGGCCCCGGGGCCCCTTCTCCCTCCTACCACCCCACCTACCCCACCCATGGACTCCCCCGTGCCCTCAGTGTGCCCCCTCCTGCCTACCCCCACTCCTCCCCTGATCCCCCCATCCTCATCCTCCCCAGGCTGCGGCACTGGCAGCGCCAGCTCAGAGCAGCCCGGATCTGGACCCCCGGTTTCAGGAGCCGCCGGCGCCACGGCTTCAAGCAGCCCGTCCAATCCAGAGACGGAGGAGGACAAGGCTAAGAAGCTGCTGTACTGCTCCCTGTGCAAGGTGGCTGTCAATTCCTTGTCACAGCTGGAGGCCCACAACAAAGGTGAGTTAATCTGTGAGCTTTGATACACTGAAGTTGCTCTACCACTTCTGCACTTTCCAGAAATTTACTGGCAATCAAACCATGTTGGATTAACTGTGACGTTCTTGGATCTTCAGTTGATGAAATATGTGTTTCTGGAGGTGGAACTTTTCCCTCATTTTTTCAGCTACAGTTGGCCTCTTCTCTGTTTACTCAAACCACACTGTTGTTGTTGTTGTTGCTGGAAACAAAATGTGTCACATCCTGTGTCTGAGAGTTTTGGCCACAAAAGACCGATGAAGCAACTTCTAAATATTATGACTGTCTAAAGTGGGATTTAAAGGTGCAGTATGCAGGAATTATTGGGTACTGTTTGTAAACAGTGTTGCCAGGAAAAAGTGAAAGTGAAAGCCAACCCTGGCTTTGTCAGCTTGGCGCTTTGCCTCCGTATGTTTGCGTTTCTTCAGTGCTGTGTCCACGATTTTTTTTGGAGCTTCCTTTTGAATGCCGGCTGCTTACAGTCTGGCTGTCTGCGCTGTGCCCGGGAACGTCTCGAACATAACAAAATAAAAGAAAATACAGGCAGAGAGCAGGATGTCTGCAGATAAATACACCACCACACACTTCATTGGGAGGGATTAGCCCTACGATTGTAGGAGTCTAGAGGCCATGTTTTTTTAGGAAAATCCTGCATCGTGAAAAGTATAGTAAAAGTATATTAACAAAATGTGCAATGGTTGTTAATGTGATACACTTCTAGATACTGTAAATACAAGAAGACACCTCAGAGAAAAACCAAATACTGGTCAATGGAAAAGACAAAATTCAGTGAAAATCACAGTTTTATTTCACAACATTAAAAGATTAACAGCACTGTGTTGAAATGACGTGGGATATCTACATAATTGAAAACAAGACATTTACTTAATAAAGAATATTACATATTGCAACCGCAGATTTTGTAACATTAACTCTTCATAATAATAATAGCATTCACTATCACATTCTCTCTTGAAATTATATTTCTAAGTCAATATTTTATGTATATCTTGTATGTATTTTTTAATATTTTACATCAGGATCATTATAACATTTTACACTCCTAAAATAATAATCATGCGCACCAGGGATCACTGCAATTGCTGCTTTTAAGACTATTTTAGAGCATGACTGAAGGAAGGATACTTGTTTTTTTAATGAGTAATTATAGTTGTTGCAATACCAGGTGTCTAGAACAATGTAGCTGTTTTTAACAAACTGTGTGGAGTTTGAATCATCTGTGTAGCCTACCTAAAGGTCCAGTGTGTAGGATTTAAGGGGATATACTGGCAGGAATGGAATATAACATAAGCTAATATGTATGTTTTCTTTAGTTAATAATCACCTGGCAATAAGAATCGCCGCGTTTTCATAACCCTCAAATGAGCCATTTAAATCTATAGGGAGCAGGGCCTTGTCCACGGAGTCTGCCATGTTTCTATGGTAGCCCAGAATGGACCAGCCAAACACTGGCACTAGAGGGGGCCATTTGTGTTTTTGCACTGGCCACCATAGTTAGCAGACCCTCTGCAACAAGCCAAACGGCATTGGAAAAACACTGATTTCTACAATGACGCTGCTTTATTCAGTGTTTCTACCAGTTTAAATCACTAGGTTTGCAGATATTTTGACTGCTGGTGAAAGCGTCCCAAACATCTGGATCTCAGGTCATCAGAAAGAAAAAAATGGACGCTCATTAGCAGGTTCTGGGCTAGCAGCCCGTCTGCGATTTGTCGATCAGCGCTGGAGAAACTCCAGTAACGTAAAACTGCTTTATTCAGTGTTTTTATTGGTTTAAGTCATCCTGTCCGTTTGTTTTGGAGAGGAAGAGACACTTACTCTTGTATAATGCTACACAAATTAGGCTCCTCAAAGTTGCACAAAGATCAGAATCAGAATCAGAAA
>NC_065521.1:25247048-25259693 GCF_006386435.1 Epinephelus moara
TAAACTGAACAAGATTATTTACACAAACAGAATATATACAGTCAGGGTGAATGGGGTTATTGCACAAGTTAAATTAAATTATTGCAGTGTGTGAAAATGGAAAAGATGCACAAATATACCTGACAGCCCGTACAGTAAGTGCTACCATCTCTGTTAATGACTTGACTTCGCCCCAGCAGAGGGTACTGAGAAGTACACTGATCAGCAGATAACTGATCTGTTTGACACTGACGGGCTCGACCTATGTAACCGAGCACTGATCTCCTGGTTTCAGGAGCTCTGTAATAGTGCCTCACCTGTGTGTATGTGTGTGTGTGTGTGTGTGTTTGTGTGTGTGTGTGTGTGTGTCCGCTCTCTCATGCAGCACTCTGCCAACACACCCCACTTTCTTCCCCCACACAAGACATGATTATTTAAAATAACTCCCGCACTCAAAAATTCATGATTTGTCTTGTCATTTGCAGCACGCAGCACAAAAACTGTTCCACATAGCCCGAAGCCTTCCACTTGAAAAAGTTGTGGAGGAAGATGGTTAATGCGAGTAACCACTGCATGAGGGAATAAGAGAAAAATATGTTATGTGGATGAGCTCACCACAATACCAGCTTCAACAGTCTGTCAGACAGTGTTCACACATGACGACACTTTTTCAGGGCTCCAAATACCCCTAAGGTCCCCGCTGCCTGCTTTAATCCTTCATGCCCTACCAACTTAGCTCTCCCTGCGACCTTGTGTCCCTGTGACGACAGTTTGTGTCTGCTGACCTCCACTCTTTATTATTTATACACTCTCCTACACATAAAGAAAAACTACAGAGACGCCACAGACAATGAAGGACTGACCTCACATCAGCGTAACTGTATCCCATTTGCTGTGAGTAATGCTTGGTGCAGCCAGCTCAGCCATGAAAGCAGCCAACAAATACCTCTTAAGGTTGGATAAAGTATTAATCAATACAAGTGCAATCTCTGCCGCCATTATTGTTAGATTAACCTCCAAAAGGCTTTTGGAATTCATGCCTTATCGTGCGCTGATTAATTGTTTATCAGTCTACCAACTACACAACAATAAATTTCCGTCACATCTGCCTGCTAGCATGTTTACGATGTACACGCCCATGTAAGTATCAAAAGATTTCACACATAGTGTATAACAGCTTCTAAACATAACCCCGGGCCACGGCCTGCTGTCTGCTATTTGGCTCCAAAGTTCAACCCCTGAATGACAAAGAGTTGAAACAGTTGAAACTCTAGGAGGGAAACAATCTGGAAACAATCACCCTCACTCATTCTCAAAATCAAAACTGTGCATGTTAGCGTGGTTCAAAAATAAAAGCACATGTCATGCAGACACATGAGCAGCGTGCGTGGCACAGAATGAACAGCAGAAAAGACCAAAAGAAAGTGAATCTAATGTTATTTCAACAGTTTCCTGTCAGCACGTTGCCTATTTTTGTGTTTTCAAATGTGCCTTGTCTGCTTGTGTGTTGGTGTAAACTATGAGTCAACCTTACAAAGACAAAAAAAAATCCACTGGGCCATCCATTGTCAGACTGAAATAGAACAAAGGCAAAAACAGACAACCCGAGAGCACATTTCTGGCCACGAGCGAAATCCGTCATTCCAGCCCCTTCCTCCCCAGCGGAGCCCAAAGCCTCCATGTTCCCCACCCTGGCGATTCCTCTCTCTTCTGTAACCTTAACTCTGTTCAAAGGGATTTCAGAGAGTGACTCAAAGTCAGAGCCAAAGACGGTGGGATGCCTTACTTTGGGAGCAGGGAGGAGCAGGGGTCGATAGGGGGGCGGAGGACCATGACTAATTTTTTCAGCCAAGAACAAAATGTGTGATTATTTAATGAGGAAGTATTTTGCCGCACTCTTTGGTTTGCTGCTTTGCAGACCACTTGAAAGGGATAGTAATGTGCTGGAGAACCTCTCTGTATGCCGTCTACTCTGCAAGTTCAGCCCCCTGGAGTGGGATTTTTTTAAATTTAGAAAACACTGCGTATAGAAATATTTCATGTAAGTGTATGAAACATGCATCCCCACAGTTTAGAATCTCTTGTGACTTGTTTTTGTAGATGGTCATCTTTTATTGACAACATCTGGCAGAATCTATTTTGAACAGCTGAATATTTTCTTAGTATTTATTCTGGCTGGAATTGACTGGATTAACAGCAGGGCGTTGGGCTGACTCTGGAGAGCAGACCATTAAGAGTTCACATGTAACTATGTACTACTTAGTTTTGCCAAGAAATAAATCTGTTGTGTTTCTGATGTAACTGTTTTGTGTGACACACCCATCAGCAATGACATAAGCTCCTATTTTGATTGTTCAGCAGCAGTGTTGTAGTACTCGAGATCAGTCGTGGTCTTAAGACCGGTCTCAAGACCACTTTTTAAAGGTCTTGATCTTGTCTCGGAATCAACTGTCATTTTTACACGGTCTTGTCACAGTCTCAGACAAAGAGGATTTTGTTTCAATACTGGTCAAGACCGCGACTGCAGTGATATCACTAAATTGCCTGTGCAAAACAAAAATAAAAATAAAAATTAAAATTAAAATAAAAAAAAAAGAAATGCTTATTTCAGTTCCTTAGAGTTTGTTTGTGGAAAACTCATGGTAACTCATGATGCTCATGGACAACAAATGAAAATTCCCACACATAAAATTCAATTCTGTAATGCCTGTACAGTGTATGGTAATAAGAGAGGTGACTGAAGCGTAAACTTCATTTATTTTCTTCGGGTGTTTTTATGGGAATGTGGTTCTTTTAGATTAATTTGAGGAGTTGCTGTGGTTTGTATGTTCTACATTTTATTGACATGCAGTGTGAGACTTGCTCTGTACTAGTCTTGGTCTTGACTCAGTCTCAACCCCCCAAAGTCTTGGTCTTGTATCGGTCTCGATACACTCTGGGCTTGGTCAGGACTTGGCCTTGGATAAAGTGGTCTTGATTACAACATTGCTCAGCAGTATTAATGGTTCTCAAGTGTTCAGAATTTACACATCTTTATTTGTTCACAGTAAATCAAAAGATATAGCTGTGGCTTTTATACAACCTGTTCAAATTAGTGCTGTTTCATCACATAAATATTCACTGAAATAGTAAAAGGTACAGGTGTCATAATAAGCACAGAAAATGTCTGACTGCAAATCCATCCTAAGACCAAACGAACCTGCTTCTCATAATAACACGGCCTTAAATTTTCAAACTTTGACATTTACAGCTATAATTATTGGTCTTCACAGCGAGGGTTCAGCAGTCCAGCGCTGTCTCGGTGTTGGCACATGTGGTGATATAATCTACTACAGTGCACACTGTATGATCGTATCTCACCCACTCCACCGAATCAAACATCATCAACCGGTGACTGTAATATTAATATTAGAGGGCTTTGAGTTCATCTACCAGCTGCACATCTGTCTGACTGCAGCCCTCTAGTGGTAAAAAACTACCATTACAACTTCATACAGCAACATGTTCTTTATGTTGTGCATATGTGGTCAGTCATTGGAAAATCAAGCAAGTGGTACAATTTCTTTTCTTTCACGCTCTGATATTTGTCAATGTCACTGTTTCTCCATCACTGTTATTTGTCCCAGAGAAATGCTGTCCAGGCTAATTTTATTTCAGACAGGTCGAAGCGGCATGACTCGTGTTATAAATAGTGATGCATCTCCTCTGTATTATTTCATTCTATTCTATTAGCTTCTAAATATGTAATTTCATCTTGGGTAATGGAAGTGCTGACCCGCGTTTTTGCCTGTGTGTGTCTGTCTGCCTGCAGGTACCAAACACAAAACTATCCTGGAGGCACGAAGCGGGCTGGGCCCCATCAAGGCGTATCCTCGCCTAGGCCCCAAGCCCATTGGAGAACAGGGAGGGGGGCCGGTGGACCCCAACACTCAGGAACGAACCTTCCACTGTGAGATCTGCAATGTGCGGGTCAACTCTGAACTGCAACTCAAACAGGTATGGAGGGAGAAATGATGCCTGTGTATGCAATTATACAGGTTTTGTTTTAACATTGAGGAGGACACATATGAAATGGTGGGCTTGGTGGGCCTCCACTAGAAAATTTTGAGCATCCAACACATAACTTCCTGGCTAACTGGCTTTTTTGTAAGTCTTGCAAGAAGCATTTTGTGAGAGCATTTGTAATCGCCATGATAACTGAATTACAGAACATTTTCATTAGGGGACATTATCAAATCCAGAATCTCAAAAATGTTCGAGAGTCTCAAGATGTAATCAGTCCCAACACTGTGCAGTCTAATCACCGTCTAATATGGGAAATATTTATTTATTTTATGTAAAGTTAGAATAACTTGTGCTCTTGTGTTGCTTCCTTTCAGCACATATCAAGTCGAAGGCACCGGGACGGCATGGCGGGCAAGCCTAACCCCCTCCTCAGCCGACACAAGAAGCACAGGGGAGCTGATCTGACGGTAACCTTTCACTGTTGTATTCTGACTCCTCCTGTGACACAGTCAGCAAACCTGAGATCCACAGATCAGATAGACAGTGATAATCAAGAACATGAGGTCTGCAAAGCCTTGGAGTGCTTAGAGTGTGTTTATTTGAGCCCTACAAAAGCCAGCCAGTTGTTCTGGTTTTGGCTGTGTCCTTCTCCTGAAAATATTAACTCAGTTGGCCTGAAACCTCTGCATTATGATAGATCAAAAGAGTCTGGAGACGAAAGTCTGTATCTGTTTCCCCTCCATGTGCTGACCTTCTGGAACTAATCATTTTATCCCCCCTCTCTCTCTCTCTCTCGTGTCTTGTGTCTTTTTGCGCACCCTCTTCTGTTTGCAGTCTTCTTTGACCTTCTCCAAGGATCTCACCAAAGCTTTGGGCGCAGGGCTGTTGCCCAGCCCCTTGGCTGTTGCTGCAGCAATGGCCGCTGCAGCTTCCTCGAACCCACTGGCTCTCCGCGCAGCAGCTCCTGCGCCCCACCCGCACCATCACCTATTGCAAGGCCCGCCTCTCAGCCACGCCATCCTGAGACCCGCGCCCGGGCCCATCCGCACCACCCACGGGCCAATCCTCTTCTCCCCTTACTGACACATCACCCTCTGACTTCGGCCAGTCAGGAACAGCCACTCCAAAAGCACACTGTGAAGATATAAACATGATCAACAAACAGCAATTGATAGGGAGGAAAAAAATCCAACCATTTAAATATTGAACTGAGAGAAACACAAGGCAAAGGAGCAGCAGAAAGGAGTAGAAGTATATGTCTTTCTTCCCTTTACCTGAAACTCTCCTTACATTTCAAAGACTTCTGAGTGCTCCGCAGGTGGAATGAGCAGAGGAGAGATTTTCATTATGCATTGAACTCCCTTGTACATCTCTCACCACCCCTGGCCCTTGTCCCTTGCACTGTGGCCCTGTCATGGCCGCCTCGATAGCCACAGAAGAAACACATGCACATCTTTCTAGAAACATTAAACCACATGTAGTGTTACATAATTATTCTGGGCCACGTTGGTTTCCTCCTGTCATCGTGGCTCAACGTGTTCTTCTCATCCTATGCACCTCGAAAACCAAGACAATAATGTTATGTCAGTAGGGTAGCTGCTTCAATCGGTCTTTGCTGTATGCGCCACATGTAGCTGTGGCGGCCTCCACGGTACTGTACGTGTCCCCTTCTGCGCCAGAGGCCAGCGACTCTTCAGTTTGTGACACTAGGTCCTCGCTAGATACAACATGACTTGGGCTGACAGGCAGGTGGTAGCCGCATCTGAACATGTCTGATGGTTGGGGGGAGGTTAAGAGAGCAGAAAAGTGACTGTGGGGGATTGCACTCCCCTGTCATTTCCTGAGACAGTGAGGTGAGAGGAGGGCTGGCATGGGTCAGTGGATGGATTGACCCCAGGCAGCATGCAGACACACACAGGCCCAAACGAATCTGTGTTTTAAAATAGACTGCACTGACAAAAAACGCCACAGGGCACATCTGCCAGCCTCCATATCAGTCAGAGAAGGGCCTCACTAAAGGAGAAAGGGTTGGGAAAAGCAGCAGAAGTCACACATTGGTACATACTGTACTGCTGTATCTGATACATGCCCCCCTATCTTCATCTTAGATTGTGTTTGATGGCAATAATCTGTTCCTATTTACTGTTATGAGAAATACTGCACTGGAGAGAGCATAGTTCATGTATTTGGTGTGACTTCTGTTCACATTAAGCCATCACAAGGACAGATATCGACATCCTGGTCTTTATTCACAGGCTGATTCACTGTGTAGGTGGGGAGGTATGACTTAGGTGCGACCCTATGTACTCATGTATTTGTTGTTTCTGCATGCAGCCTCACAATAAGATCCTGCAGGGTCAGGCTTCTGCATCATTGGGTTGAACTCTTCCATTGCTGCCCTATCCTTCCTCCTCACCTCCCCCATCTCCAAAGGTTCACACGAGTCTATAGCAGAGGGCACGTCGACGCTGGCAACCATAATGCTCCGAGGGAACACATTAAAGAGAGAAAGATGAAAGCCAAATACATTCTTGGAGAAAATGATCTTGAGCTGGAGTGACAACCGAGCCGGGAGCCCAGCGAGGCCGCCCAGGGCAGGGGGCCGAGACATCCAGCTCAAGGCCGATAACTTCCCGTCTTACAACTGAAAGCCATGAAACGCACCATGATTTGTTTTCTCTTACAAAGACTGGTGAGCACCTTGTTTTGTTTGGTTTGGACTGTTGGTTTGCATTTATATCACACATTAAAAAAGAGCAAAACACAATAAAAATATTTTTGTAGGTAGGAAAAGTTAATAACCACATTCATGAAGGGATAAGAAGACTTTTGGATGGTGGATTATATAAGTGTTGACTCAGACAGACTGACAGACCAACTGACTCAGCGGGGAGCCACAAAAGCTAGCTAAGCAGCAGCAGCAGCAGCAGCAGCAGACCTATCTTGCTCGACAGCTTGAAAACTATCATCCTTTTCTGAACGAGATGTACACTGTGCCCTTTCATTGAGAAGCAATGAGCTCTAATGTCTTACCTTTGTCTGAATATTGCAATGCAATGAGCAATTTTTATCAGAGTGACTTGTTATCATTGTGACATGTTGTGACATGTTGTCTGGAGTCATGTGTAAACTGGGAGCACGCCAGCTGACAGACTTTTCTGTTCTTCCATGAGGAGTACAAGCCCTTGAAGGGATTGAGCGAGGGGCAGAGAGAGAGACAGAGGAGTAGCTGGGCTTAGGGACCGACCCTTCATATTAAAGGGCCTTTTTACTATGGTAATCTCTGCTTGGGGAACAGGGTACAACGCCAGGTATCAAGGGATTAAAGTTAGAATTGTTCAACAGGCTTATTTTTTTTTTAGTTGGACTTACTGAGTTGCATTATGTTTTTTTCTGTGTGTGAGAAATGTGTTTAAGTGAAAATCCTGAGGAACATTATCAATGCCATTACTTAAAGACGAAGCTGGCTCGGTGTCAGCTTCCACCGTTGTGCTCTTTTTTGTTGCTGAACGAAACCTTCTTTGCAGAGTTCATTTTGTGAGTGAGATACTATTCCAGGACCCGTGCTCTCCTTCCAGTTGGTGTGTGTACCATATGTATTCTAGTGTGTGTTGGGACCTGCTCTCTCCCCACTTCCCACCAATCAGAGACAGAGGCATCCTGGAGCTATGAAGTGGCCTAACACAATCATGGAGATAGAAACCTGCACATGTTTGGTTTGGGAAGACTGATCAATCGTCCTGGATTCTAGCAGAGGTTTGATCAATGACCCAACCTAATTAAAGTATTGCAATATTGTCCTTGGTAGGTCAGTCAAGTAGCACACCACAGATATGTTCATACTGTGGTCATCTCCACTAATTCATCCTCATTATTCACGTTTGGGAAATAAATGTTAGATTCCTATTTTCTGGGCAGGTGTTTCATGTTAGCTGTGTTTAGGCTACTAGCCTTAGCCTTATTCTGCCCTCAGCCTCTCCCGGAGCAGAGAGAGAGAGATGGAGAGATGGAGAGGCTATGGTGTAATTTTGTCTTGCCAATAAAGTTATTTTTGAATTTCATTGTCAGAGGGGACAAAGAGTTTGTATGGCGAATTGTAGCAATACCTGACTCATTCTGGCTACTCTTGTTTATTGCAATAAGAAAATTAAACAATAAATGTGTATGTGAGTAAAACATTATAAATGTAATTTAAATGAAAAAGAAACTTTATGGTAAATACTATTGGTATCAAGAGAAACCATGGTGGGAAAAAAAAGTAAATGTCAATAAATCATTAAATGAAACAAACGTCGTCAGAGTTTTTATGAATCATTGTATGGTCCAACACCTTTTTATCAAATGTCATAAAGAAAAACACAAAGAAATGTGTCAGACAGTATCTCTAACTGTTATAGTACACACATATTTCACTTATATATATTGTGTTTCATTAGAAAGTCCACCATAAAACAGATGAACATAGAGTTAGTTTGATTATTTTGGATGGTAAAACCTCAAATAAACAAACAAACAAACAAACAAACAGCGATTATGTCATCTGTCTGTTGACAGGAAATTAGTGACTGACTTACAGATGTTGTTTTTAGAGTGGCATCAAAAAAACTGAATGCTGTAAATGCAGTCCTTCCAGCTGTGAATTACAAAATACCCATGAACTCACCATTACTCTCATAAATTAGTGAGTTTCTTTATTAATAACTGTCTATGGGAAAGCTTTGGATTTGTCCCACGATGATGTCATCACCACAATCCCGCCTCTGTGCATTTCAAACAAAGAAGAGATTGTTGATCACCCAACTAAGTAACACCAATGTGAATTTAAAAAAAAAAAAAAAAAAATGTATTCATTTTCTTATACATCAGTGATACCCAACTTACGGCTTGCGGGCCAAATCTGGCGTGCCGGATGGCCCAGCAACCATTTTCTAATTCACACTGAAAATAAACTGATTCACACTGGAATATTTTTCTGTACTTTGAATGTAAAAGAAAAGGTGCCAGGGTGCATAAAATGCATCAAAAAAGTGCCAGGTGAGGATGTTCTGGACCCCCGACAGAGGTGTACTCAAATTCTAGAAATGACCCTGCGTACACCTGACATGTGCAGGTTGTCTGTGCGGGGCTGTGACTGGATTTGCTTGCTGAGATGAGATAGGATAGCACACACATGCTGTATTATATGTACTGTTAAAGATAATTAATGTTTGTTTATTAACTGGCCCCTGGCCTCCTGTCATTTTGCAAACGTGCCCCCCAGGCAGAGCCAGTTGAGTATCTCTGTTTTACATTAATGTCTCCCCTAGTTGTCTGCAAAGCAGTGGCTCCTGTAGTGGGTTCCCTCTAAATGTTCACAAGATGTATTCGGAGAGCTCGCAAGATGATTAATGGGAGGCAAAAGAAGGTGAATTTTATTGTCTATTTTTTTTTTATTAGTGAAAGTATTACCTCCCAGGCCATCTAAAAGTAATTTATGAAACTCTCAACTCATAGATGGATTTAACCTGTAGGCAGACACTGCTTCATTTTAAGGGGAAACCAGCCAAAAAGGTTGGTCATCACTGCCTAAAGTTTAACTTAAGGTAAATAAATACATTTCTCGCACACTCTTTGGCAGCATCTGCTTTTCTTCATGGAAATATTCTTAATGTATTGTGCATCATTTTATACACATTCTTCAACGATTCAACCTCACATATGCACGCTTTCTTAGATACACCTGTACAATCTATACATCTATAATGTGTATCTTATTACAATTGATGAATAATGTTCATTTTTGGTTACGTTGTTGGAAATGTGTAAGTTCAGTTATGTTTATCTCTGAGGTCATAGTTCAAGTTTTGCTGGACTTTTTATACAGGAAGATGTTTTTAATTTTTTGTCATCCATATTTACATACATGAGAACACCTCTCAGTATGATGCAGTTCAGTACAAAACCATCCCTGACAATGACCTCAATGCTAAAACATATATTTTATGTAGCACCTTTATGACACAAAAACTGAACATTATAAGGCACCATAAAAGAAGAATTATGGCATAATAGGTGTTCCTAACTAAGTAGATACCATTTGTACTTGGTATTAATTAAAACTTTGGGATCTTTACTACAATTTAAAATATTTTTAAAAGTTTGAACAATTGAGTATTTGTTCCATTTGATTATATGGCTCCAGCTGAAACATGAGCTCAAACACTGTAACTTCTTAAAGAGTCATTCTCATCTCAGTTGCAATCAGGCTGAATCTCCCTTGTGAGCAGCAGATGCAGCTCGCAGGAGTGCTGGCTGACTGGTGCTGCATTGTACAGTCTGATGAAGAGCCGCATTGTGCTGTCTGGAGAATGTGGCTGACTTCCTGTCATATTGTTCCCCTGAGATTTTTTTCTTTTTTCAAGCATTCCCAAACAGAGTGACAGCTTGCCAGCAGTTCTCTGCATCTTGTAGCAACGCACAGCTCGACCACTAGATGGTCCTACTGTCATGGCTGGGAAGTTGATCCACACTGAAACAATGTAAGCTGAAAAAGAGCTGATCATTCTGCAAAGTATAAGCAGTCACAGTTATTCACACAGCGTGCTTCTGCACCACTACAATGCTTAGGATGTAGCCTATTTAAATACTACAGGCTGAGGTATTCTGTTATATATCAGCCTATCCTGCTGCTAAACCAAGCAAAATCTGTGCTACTAACTGTGTTTGTGTTTAGAAAAAAAGTGTCACATGTGTAACTGTATGTTCAACCTGTGCCTTAATTTATTGAGGGAACTGCCTCAGGACACATAATCTTCAGGGCAAACTGGCAATAAAGTTGTATGGTATCGCAGCCATTCTCAACCAGTCCTCCGAAGGCCCCCAGGGGTCATTTAGGGAGTTCCAGGGGTTCCACAGAAATATGGAGAAGTTTAATTTCCCTATTTAATTCCCTTCAGAAGTGAGCCCAATGTGGTTTCATTTCCACCACGGGTAGCTCCTCAGCTGCAGTCGAAACCTGTAGAATTCTAGTCTAAATTATATCATCTTACAGACAAAATGTTTTCAGATGGATGAAGCAAAATCTGTAGCCTACTGTGAATCAATAGCAGTCCTTGACACAAAAAACGGTTGAGAACCACTGTTGTATCATATCATAACACTGGTGTTCAAGGTCATCAGCGCTGATATGAGCAGAATTCATTAGCGCCAGTTGTTCGGAACATACAGTATATAGTACATTATATAGAGCTGCCCTTTCAGCTCTGAGAACTTGTATGAAAGAACGACACATAGATTAGTGAAAAGGCCATGAGCAGGTTGGACACATGGTTGCTATGCTATACTTTCTTTACTGTCATGGTCATCAGACATTGTGAAACTAAACAACCCGTATGATTCTGCAGCACCTTATAGAAAAAGGTGTCAGGTATGTACAAGGTTTAACTCTTCTGAGATCTGTACAATTATCTAAGCAAGTCTTATATTTACATACTTGCTTAGAAATGTGGGGACTTGACTGTGTTGTTAGACAACAATTCCATTTGTGCAGAGAGAGAACTGCATTTTACAGAATATGTCTTTGAAATACACTTTTATTTGATTTGATCAGTTGAGGTTGTATTTAATGAACATATTTTTTACAAAGTCTGTTTACATAATTAACTGCCCAATTACAGTTAGATAAATACCAAAGTGCCTCATGTGGTTTCATCCTAGTGGAAAAAATAGATTGCTCTTAATGTGGAATTTGTCATTCTTCCACCGCAGCATCTTAATGTGCCAGGTGTTCATACCATTAATTAGTTTAGTTTTATCTTAACGAGATGAAGAGAGGACAGGAAGAGCCCTCGCGCTGCTCATTCCTCTTTATAGCACATCATCGTTTTTTTTCCATTTCTATACATCACAATTCCTGAAAGCAAAAGCGTGATGGCACAGACCTGGTTTTGCACTAGACAGCAGCTCTCCTCTTGAGAGCTCCATGCATTGAGATGTGGCAGTAACACAGAGAGATGGTCAGACAGGGATCCTCAAATGGAATCTGAAGAGGTCGAGATACGTACCTGCACTTATCTCTAAATGGAAGTCTGCACCTGAGAGGAGAGGAGAGGGTTCTGCGGTCTCCCTTTCTATCCTCCCCACTGGCTCCTTCTTTATTTACACAGTTTTCCATCACACATGTTAAATGCAAAGGGAAGATATGACACTTTGGCATTGATATGAAGGCAAGAATGTCTTTATCTGCTTGATAAAAGATGACAAACGTTTTACAGTTATTTGCTAACTGGACCTGGATAAATTTAATTTGTTGCCACAAGGGAGAAAAAACAGATAAAACACAAAAAAATTGCACAGATTTTCAATCTAATTTAGATAACACAATGTTTTCAGGGTGAAACAAGCTCAGAAAATTTGAGATCTGAGACATTTGCAGTAGAATTACAAGCAAACTGTAGAAATCAGAAAGCAGGAGATAAGATTTTTTTTCATGTTTACCACACCTTCATATTCTTGTCTTACCAAATGTTAAAGGGCCAGTGTGTAATATTTGGCATGGTTTATTGTCAAATCTGAATCTGAATCTGAATATTCTACCCATTAATATGTTCATACAAGTGTATAATCGCTATAAAATAAAATTCGTTTGGTTTTCGTAGCCTTATAATTATGCTTTTATATATA
>NC_065521.1:25260350-25306128 GCF_006386435.1 Epinephelus moara
GGAGGGGTGAGCGAGTGAGCCCTGCAATCTAGAATTTGACCACTGATGTCACTGTTTTCAACGGTTTTCAACCCATTTTACACAGTGGCCCTTTAAAGAATATTTAACCAAAAATGTTTGTAGGATTTAGTGGCATCTAGTGGTGAGGATTGCAAATTGCAGCCCGTTGAACCTTTACCAGTTTGATTTCCTTTAGTGTTCATTGTTTAGGAGGTTTTCACCCAGTGCTAAATTATCTGCAGAGGTCTCCTCCTCTACAAAACAAACTAAGATGGTGACTTATACAGGTAAAAACACTGGATAAAGCAGTTTAATATTAAATATCAGTGTTTTTCCTATGCTGTTTGGCACATCGCGGAGAGGCTGCTATCTATGGGAGCCGACGCTAAAATGTGAATGGCCCTATCTAGAGCCAGTGTTTGTTTTTTTTCATTCTGGGCCGCTGTAGAAACATGGCAGTGCACCATGGAGATCTCTGTGGATGAGGACCAGCTATGGAGATATAAATGGCCCATTCTAAGGTAACGGAAAGACTGATTCTTATTTTCGGGTGATTATACACTAAAGAAAACATACTCATTACTTTCCATTTCTGCCAATATATCCCAATAACTCCAACACACTAGACCTCTAAGCTTTGAAAAGAATATTCTACTGTAGGTGTTAAACTATTAAGAGACTGACAGTGACTAAACAAAACCTTGTCTGCAAGAAGAGTGAACCATCTACGGAGTATTAGTCAATGATCTGAATGCAGAAAATGACAGAAGGGTCAGCGTTCAAATGGAAGAGGTGAGGTGTGCTCTTCAGACTACATGAATTTAAATAGAAAAACTTTTAAAAGCTTTTATGGATTGGAGGGGAAGAAATGATAACCATTAATTTTTATGAGGTATTTTCTGAGTAAATAGATGTCACTGAGCTAAAGTGTGTATACACGCTCCGTGCTGCATTTCAACTGCTGACGCATGTGATCACAATGCAAATAGTCAAAACCCACACGCAGACTGGGATGGACGAGGAGCATTATCAGCATGAAAGCAGATCTATCTCAGTGTTACTGCTAAGGTTAATCCATGCGTGTGCTCTCCTGTCTGTCTCCACAAACATGAGTTGGCAGGTTCAGGTGCATCAGTAAGAAGATAATTAGTCTAGGCTCGGCAGACAGTCTGAGAGGAGAGAGAGAGCGAGGACACAGCAGAGCAAACGAGTCTATAATCCCATTTCCTTAACTACTCACTAAATTGTATGGAGACCAACTGTAGCGCTTGCTCTTTTCAGTTCAGCTTGTTGGATGTCATTATCAAAATTTGTGCAGCTACGTGGGGTGTTACACCTGTGTATATTCTCCAGAATTACACAACAGTGTTTGATGATTGTCTCAGAAAACAGCTCCTTTTTTAGCTACTTTGACTTCCCTCTTTCATTCTGTCCGACTGAATCACTGAATTTATTCATGGCTTTTATCTTTTTGTGCTCTTACTTTTCTGATGAAAGGCAACAACCTGCTGCGACAGACATTCATCAATGCCCCCTTGATAGGGTATAATATAAAATAAAATGATCAGTCCTCCGACTAATATCTTGTCCTCTTTAGGGAAATTAAGTCAATCCAATAACCAAACTCCCACTCAGAGGACACACAGAATAGCCACATACCCTCAGCTAATCTCTGGATATGAGGGGACTATGTCATACAACATTCATTTAGGTGCATTAATTTAGGGAAACCTTGAGCTGACTATGCTTAGTCCTTAAGAGCTCTAAAGTGACAGTTGCCCAATATGTTGTTCTCACAAGGCATCTTAGAGGGCTGAGCTGGCAGTAGCTGGGTGGCTCGGTTGTGTTGGCATGGCAGCAGCTCCAGACAAAAGCCACAATTGTGAGAGAACGGTCTGCAGTCCTTCATGCCGGAGTAGGCGGTCAAGGCAAATTGCTCTTCTGCACTGACGCAGCACAGGCCATGGCTGCAGTGAATCTAATTAACTGTTTTCAAGCAGTGAATGAAGACCTTTCAATAAAAGTGTGTGGTGGATGATAATTTACACAGTGTGCTTACACCGATTTTTGTCCTTGAGCCGGAACATGACTTCAGAAAAGGAATGAAATTAATGTGTTTCTAAAATATCTGTCAGATGTTAGGAGTTTAAGTTCTCTTCAGACTTACTGTACGGGAGATAGAAAACACTTCACTCAAGTGTAACCTGAATGTACTTCATTAGAGGAAGACTGTTAGGAAGGTGTGTAAAAGCCAAACAGTGGCATTTAAAAACTGGCAATCATGATATAAACAATGACAACAAACTTAGACAAGTCAAAATAGAACAACAAAATACTGTAACAGTATTTATTTCATTTTATATTTTATTGAACCTGTATTTAGCCAGGAATATTCCCATTAAGATTCAAAATCTCTTTTGTAAGGGAGTCCTGGCCAAGGCAGCAGCAAAAAGAGCTTTACAATTAAAAAATAAATAAATAAAAATGTCAACAAAAAACAAGAACCAGATGTAAAACAAACAGACAATCTTGCACCAAAGACAGCCTGGGATAAAATTCTGACAGTGTCAGAAATGTGTGATGACCATCTCACTGTGTGACTGCTGTTAACACCTGCGTCTACTAACCAACCAATAGAAATGCAGCATGAAATGACGCACAGGCACACTTCCCCATGAAGAGGCAGATAGCAGTTTGCCATGGAGGCAAAACGTGCTAAAAGAAATGTGTGGGATTCCAGCAAAGAGGATATAGAGTGCCCACAAAACTTAATGTTATCTAATAATGTGACCCTCTGTGTTGTGCTCCACAGTTGGAGAAGCAATAACCCGTGCAGCATCCTTAGGCTCTTAATATGGGAAGCTATTGCATTGTATGTTGTAGGCTCTGTCAACATACAGTCTGCATACATAAAAATTTTATGTCGCACCCAGGTTTATTAGATCCATGTTGCACAGTGTAGCTGCACTGGACTTAAATATTGCTAAAATCTCACAGTCTGTAGGAGGCTTTAAACAATAAGTCAGGTCTAGTTTATCTAGGCCAGTCCTCCTTTATCATTTTTAGGAGTAAAACAAGTTTGTCATAGTTCTGATGTCTTGCATGCTGCCTCACTGTCACTCTCACTAGGATGCTTCAATAAAACAGAGTCATTGTGCTTTTTCAAAATGGCTGCTGTGAAAACATACCGATGGTGTTACACTATTCAACCAATCAACAGTTGGTGGTAACACGCCAAAATATGCTGCAATCTACCAGCAAAGACACAGAACCTGTAGTAGCAGGGTGTGGTATAACTAACAAAGGGAAATTGCAGAGGAACATGCAGTAAAAAAGGGGTGGTAGCTTTACTTGTTTAAGCTCTTCATTGTTTAATAATCTATAAGCGTCTTTTGTTATACATCTGTCATCTATTTCTCTCTTTCACGCCAACAACCTGCAATTAAATTTATTTTATTGTTTTAAACAATGGTGCCTGTTTCTACAACAAAGGTGCATTAGAACTATTTTTTTATTGCTGCGGCAGTGGCTATCATTTGAAATTGAATAGCCACTATAGTCAGCAATAAAAGCAGCACATGCGTGTGTGATTAATGTGCTGTGGAGGTGTTAAAGGTGCAAACCAAAAGGAAAACAATGCAGAGTGAATGTCAGCGGCAGGAAGGGAGAAACAGAGCTAACACATGCACCAGGTTTAATAGCCTGAGGGCCCAGGTGAGCTTAATCAGCTGACGACCCTCACATGTCAGCCAATTGCCTGCTGAGGTTGGTTGGAGTGTCAATAATACAATTTCTGCATTCATGTTTAGTAAAAGATTAGTTGATTCCACTAAATTCCTGCACGATGTTTCACAGTGTGGCTACCAAACAGTCTTTATTCTGTCAATGAGTTTTTTGCAGCAGACATTTTGACTTACACAGGTGTTATTGATAAAATTAACGATGACTCTGTTCTATTCAAGCGCCCCAGTAAGCCACAGCAGTGTGACAGTGAGCCAGCATGTACTCTACCCAGATCCTGATGATTAGTTTTATTGTTTACACCTGTGTCATGTAAAAATGTCTGCTGTGAAAAAGGCTTACCAGCAGACCTAAAGTCAGCAACCTATAGACAGCTATGAGGCAAACAAATACCCTGGCCTATACTGGGATAATGTATATTCATATGCAAACACAGATGCTAAAGACAAATATAGAACAGGAGGCATGTGACAAATCAGGAGATAAGCAGCAGTAGGATATTTTAAGCCGCCTTCAGACCAGATGATCTGGAGTGGCAGGTTTGAAATGAAAGGAAGACAAACAGACCATAAGGGAAAACTGATAAAACATAGCACAGCAGCAGATGAATACCTCTTACACTTCCATAATCTTTATTTTTATCTAGACATGTCATTTATTTCTATCTACATGTAACAAAAAAAAAAACTTGTACACACCAATCCTCTGGCACTGAAGCTCCTGCCCAGCTGATCCCCTACTGTCCATACTGTACATGTCCTTGCTGATGCTGTTACCCAAAAGTCACAGTGAGTCACAGATGTCCTTCCATGAATATTCTATTTAAGTCTCCCTCAGTACATGCAGTGTGAACCCTGGAGCATTTCAGGAAATGATGGTGATGAAAACGATGGTGGGGCTAGTGGGAGACGGGGGAAACATTGTCACTGAGGCTTGATGGTCAGACACTGGATGTAATGTGAAAGATAGGGTGCCACCTTTAATTAGATGATGAGTTACTGGCGGAAGGAAACAAATAATGTTGTCATTCAACAGTATCCTGTTGTGACAGCCACTCACTAATTATCCCTCTGTCCCCTGATGCCTGAGTCTTCTTTTCCCCAGGTCCAAAACAATATTTCACTTTCACACTCTGTTGTGATCAAATATCACAATAAATTTCACAGTTGAGGTAATAAATTGGATTTTGACAAAGACTCAAAATACCAACCTTGAGAGTGTTAAACTTTGAGATGAAGGACAGGAAGTGCCTAAAGATGCAAGAGGGAGTAAAATGTGAAAATTTGCTGATGTTTAACCATTTCTTCCCTGAAGAAAAAAAGATTTTAAAATGTTGATTCCTCTCTCTTTTTTCTTTTTTTTTTTACATAATTTACATAATTTATCATGTCACAGATTTATTTATTTTTTTTCATCTCAGAAGTGTTATTTATGTTTTATAAATGTCCCATATAGTGGACATTGGGTCAAACTTTTACACACAAAACATGTTTTACAGTCCATTTACTATTACATAACATTTATTTCAATACATAATTAAATTAGTTTTTAAGAAATGTAATATTAAAGGCATGGCGCATGTTTTTAGCTGGTTATACAAAGTGTGTGTGCATATGTGTGTGTGTCTGCAAGACAATAATCTACATCTGACTCTTCCTCGGTATTAGGCAAGTCCTACTGTCCTTCACAAAGGACAGGGGTTTAAGTACTCTGCCAAAATCATAATATCATATATTCAAGACTCTCATAAATATAAAACATTGTTCCCAACGAATAACAGAAACAATATGTCTTGATAAATTTGATCACTTATTTCCATAACTGCCGTAGTTGGCTGCAATTCCCCCCATTGTGAGAGGATGTGTGCTCTGCTGGTCATACCTCCATGTGTGTTACAACACTACAAAGCCCAGGATATGTTTTTTAAATCAGAACTTGCATGTATGGTGTTTGGAATAAAGCCCTTAGTGTCCTGCCCCCCACAGAAGACAAAAAGGAATTGCTGTGTCTCAGGAGGGCAAACCTCAGCTGTAAGGTTAATTTCCCTATTGCCATATTGTCAGACATGTTTCACTCAGCTGAAACAAATTCCAATTGATCAGTGTTACACCTTTCAGTGTCAACAAAAGATACAATAATCACTGTCGTGTTCACTTCACAGTTGTATCTTCGTGAATGTTATCATAATATATTTCTCACTTCCCTTCTTTCCATATTTTTTAAACTACCACACCTACACAGGTGTTTTACATTATTCTAGCTGATCTGCCCTCTGCTCAGGCTGAAGTTGAGCAGAGATATACTGAGACACTTAATGGAAATGAGCTTTCATTATTAATAATGCACATTCCATTATGTATCCTAGTAGGCCAGCATGAACAACACCAAAGCCCTGGAATTAATTCATCATTTTTACTTTAATGTAATTAATAAATCGCACTTTAACCCCAAAAAATGTCTGCCATGAAAAGGTAGATTAAAAAGATTTTTGTTTGTGCCGTTGATGTACCCTGTTGAATCGCAATGTAAATTACGAAGGAAATGAAGGAGCTACTCACAGTTGCAAAAACACTAAAAAATACTAAGGACGGAGGTGAGACAGCTTATTTTCTCCTTGTGAAATTTAAATGGCTGTGACATTTCAAAGTTGGCTGACAAACTGCTTAGTTTCTTTTAAATGTGAAAAGATTAGGGGGCAAGATCCTTAAAAGAGGTCTAATGCAGCCTGGTCTCAATCCCAGGGCATCAAAACACTGCTTGGGAGGTGTCTTCAGCACTGTAATAACACTGGGGGCACCTTTTGGTGTCTGTGTGAGATGCACCCACTCCAATGTAAACCTGTCCATGTAATTATTAGATGCCCAGAGCAACGGACGCAGTTTAAAGAGCATGGGGTCCAACAAACACCTGACTTTGCCCCTGGAGACTGGTGCTCAAGACCAACAAACATCAATGTTAGTTGCAGCGTTTGTGCCACTCAAAGCCGGGTGTTTTTCAGTGACATACGCAATATTTTCCAAACCATAACCAAGAGGTTTTGTAGCCTAAACTTAACCGCTGACACAAACATCAACCACTGTCTTTTTCTAACTATAACCCTAAAATTCTATTGCCATAACCTCAATGTCAACCCACTTCTTACTGCTGCATTTGTGCCACTCAGAGAACTCTCAAAGTGTTCTTTAGCAACACTTGTGACCTTTTCCTAACCATAACCAAGTACATTTGTTGCCCAGCTCCAACAGCTGAATCTGTCTTACCGCTGACCCCTTCTACGTCAACAAACAACACAATAGGCTGCCTCCAGCATCATTGTAGTCACGACTGGGGCTTCCGCCCTAGTGGCAAAATATGACAAGTAAGGATGTGATCACATAGTCCAATTAGGCAAAGAAGTGACATTATTGTGTGGGTGTACCATGGGTGTGTAGATGTTTAAATGATAAAGAAAAACGACCTTTGTCACAGCAGACATTTTGGCCTGTAAAAGCAGGAAAAGCACAGGTATAGGTAATAGTGTTATTACATATTGCATTATTATTACATAATATTTTCTTATTTTGATGTTCCTACTGATAAGTCAAATATATATTTGGCAGTAATCTAAAAGGATTCATCAATTTCAAATTATGAGTCAAGCTGCATTTGACTCTGTATGACTTCATTCTGCATCATAAGCAAATCAAAGTACATTTTCTATAAACAGGACATGACACTGTCAGATAAGAATCTCATTACAAAGTCAGTCAGATTTATAATGAATTATAGAGCGTGTAATTATCAGATAGTGATGTATAACGAGTTTATAATGTGCTCCCTATGCTCACAATAGACATTAAGTGTCCTCCTCCGAGAATCTTATCAGTTTTTATCATACTTGGCCGTCTCTGACATCCTCTGGCTCAGACAGTCCCAGTTTCTACAGTAAGTGAGGTGGAACAAAGGTGCAGTCCATCCATCTGCCGTGTCGACAGCAACCCTCTGTTAAGACAAACCTAAAACACGATCCATAATTTTGCATGGACTGAGCAATTTGCCTTCATGTCTAGCGTGACAGACGTGGTGCCAGCTGTGTTTACCAAGACACCGTGTGTTATGAACCTAATCACTTTACCAGCCCCTGCCTGCCTGTTATGGATGGCACTTGTCATTTACAGAGGAGAGCCCAGGGCCATCAGTCATCAGTATGTGCGAGTGTGTTTCTGTGCGAGTGTGTGTGTGTGTGTGTGTGTGCTGAGTGGGTGGAGTTGGTGGGGCTTTTATCTGTCTTTGGCTCCACGGAAGACGACGCAGTAAAAGCTCCTGGCATATAATCACTGAGGAGAAACAATGAAAATGCTGTAGAGGGAGCATGCACGATTACACAGACAAGTACACGTGAATGGTCAATTACATATGAAACATACACAAAACGGTTCTCAGTTGTGACTGGCTGCAGTACCTTCAAAACCTAAAGTACTCAACTTAACACAAAGCTGTGATCTTGATGCTGCTCATTTCAATATCAACACACAAGCCTGACACCTCTGCTTATACTGTATTCCATGACAACTACAGGGACTTGGCAAAATAATTAGAGCACCTCATGAAAAAGGATGTTGAACAACTCAGTCACGACTACAAAAACTTATAAAAGTATAGGGTCATATAAATGTCAATTAGCAGCATTCAATTAAAGAGACTTTTGATGTGTGTTTGAAGCATAAAACAACAACACAGCTTTAAAACTATAGATGATTTTTGATTGGATCACTCCAGCAGCAATATAGCAATCCACGACTTAGAACAAATGTGGACCAGGACAAAGGCCCCTTCCCTACTGCCTACCCCTCCTTGCTCGGCTTACACCCATCCAAAAACTCAGTAACAGTAACAGTAACAAAGATCATGAGGCGTGGAGGCAACTTAAGCTGCAGTTCCTCCAATGGCCACCAGAGTCTGCCTTCCTGGAAAATTCCTACTGCACTGTAATCATTAGTAAAATCCTCCAATTAACTATGAGCACATTAAAATTAAAGAAAGAACTGAGACTATCCATGGTCTTTGAGGTTAACTCCACGTCTTCCAATGTGTTGGAAGAGATTGCAATAAGATCAAAAGTGTGTTGCGAGTGTGTTAGTGTAAGATAACAAAATCTGATCCAGTCTGGTCTGAAGGCTTATCAGACACCAACAGTGTTTATATTAGGAGACAGGACCACTCTGTAAAGTTATAACGGTTTCAATTATTTTACCATCAGGAGAAATGATTGCAGGGTAAACAGTAGAAATATGGCTTTCAAGTTACAAAGTAATCTACCAGGAGTGCACACTTGTATGTATTCCATTGGCCAACACATTATGTTGCAGGATGATATCACTTAATGTTCTGGAACAGATGAGCCAGGCTCAACTTCTTTTTGCTGGAGCCTTCTGCATTGGTGCCCATGCTGCGTCAGTGAAGCGGTCCCATTTAGATGAATGAGGGGGCTGCGTTTCTTCAGCTAACATTAGTCCACATGTCACCAGAGAATTAGGTTTTCGACAGGCCTGTGACTTGACACTTGAGGTCAGCAAAACAAGTTGTGCACAATGCTGATGTACTATCACCTTGTGAAGTTGTTATGGTGAACCTGTCAAGAAACAATTGGCTTTTCATACATCCAGCAAACACAGGGCAAAATTAGCATTTATTTGGAGCCACATGTCTCTCCATCAACTCCTGTGGGAAACATATGGCTGCCAAATGCTCTGCTATGTTCACCAGCTTGTCCCTAACTCATTTTTGTTGTTTGGTGCTGTGCATGTAGCATACTGCGGCTAAAAACAAAGGATGGTGACAGCCATGGCAATTTTGTTTATAAGGCACAATTCGTTACACATAAAGTCACATTTAAAGACAAAATTTTTTTAAAAAAATGTGAGAACAGAAGTAGCATAAACAGCACACAAATAAAAATTAAGTATGACCGTGAGTCATTCCCATCAACACAATGAAATACAAACTGCTGCTCTATCACAAAATATGAGCACATACACACACACCCCACACACAAATTAGCCATTAGCCTGGGACAATAGAAACGTTTTAAGCTTGCTTTTGAATTTGAACAAAGTTGTGATGGATCTCAAGTCATCGGGCAGCTTGTTCCAGGCAGCAGGATCACAGTAACTGAATGCACCCTCACCGGAACGGGATCTAATTCTGGGTTCAGCTAGACAACCTCTGCCTGATGACTTGAGAGGCCTGATTGGGTTATACACAATAAGTGACTCAGAAATGTACTGAGGAGCCAAATCACTATGTGCTTTATAGACGACAGGGTGCTGCCGTGATTATGGTTTTTGTAGGCCAACTCAGAAGTTACCCCTGGTTGTCTTGACAAAAAGCCAATGGGATTTTTTCATTGGGTTAGGGTTAGGTTTTGGACTATTGCAGAAAGCTCTGTGGCAAACAAAAGTTTATGATACTTACATAATTTGTTCAAATAAACACCACCCTTACAATTTTTAAAGCATAAATGCAATCGCCAGATGTAAAAAGCTAATATTAGGCTATGAATGAACCACACAACAGTCACTTGACTTAATGACGCCACAACAGGGCTGTAAAGCTGTTGATGATGTTCTGTAGTTTAATTTAGCAACTTGTTAGCAACCACTTCTTCAAAATTCACAATGGAGTATTTACTGCCATGTTTTTGTTGTATAGTGTAGATGACCTGACCAAATTTGGGTAGGTGGGTAGAGGCAATTGTTGCCATAACTGGTCATCTAAATAACAGGAAACAGCAGCTTAAGTGACAGGAAAAACCTTTTAATGTGTGTATAGGAAAGCTTGTAGGTGTGCCAACCGATACGGCTTGTTTGTCAGACACTATAATTTGTCATGATGTACCAATTCTTTGTCTTTCTTGTGAGTAGACCCTCAAATGTCCAATCCTGTGTTTTGAGTCTCTTTATTCCACAGCAGTTGTAGAACAAAAAGTGAAAGTCTCTTAACCACAGACCTCAGACACCAAATCAATAACTCTCAAAAAATCCATTGGCGTTAAGACGGAGGAACCAGGAGGGCTAAAATGCCAACTCCTTTCTGGGTTTTTAGGACTCATTCCTGCACCACTTTATTTGCAGGACTTTGAATGTGATTCAGGATTGTAATGAGAGCCAATGAAGTGATATCAGTACCGGGCTAATATGCACAAATTGTCGTGTATGTGTAAGTACACTAGCTGCCGCATTTTGAATGAGCTGGAGACATCTTACTCATTGTTTGGATCCTGCAAACAGAGCATTACAGTAGTCTAACCTGCTTGAGTGAGTTTCAGATATGAAGTTTATATTTATATTCTAAGTTTTGAGAATGACCAGAACCAAAAAAGTAAAGTTGTGGGATATAAAACCAACAAAATTAACACACGCTGCTCAACTAATCTCCAGTACCCAATTAGGGTAGCAATTAATAAACAAATTACAAGGAACTGGCTGTAGATAACTTAACCAATGTTAAATGGAAGGATCTTGTGAAGGAGATATTCGAAATGGAAAAAATCCCCATGAGAGTTAGAAATTAAGTGATATTTTTGAAGAAAGATGGGAAAATGGCTGAGATGTATAAAAGAAGATGTTCCCAATGATCTTTGATTATATGACAGCTGAGGTAATAATACTGATACCATAGAAGTGTTTTCTTATACTCGTTGACATAAATACATGGGTAACTATGTGTCTATGTTTGGGTACACACACATTCATGGGTACGAGGATGTATGATTAGGCATGTGGGTATCATATGTGTGTTGATATCTGTGTGTACCTATGGTATACCTAGCTGTTATATAATGTAAACTTAAATTTATAAGTGTATCTAGCTACATCCTATGAAATAATGTATAAGTAATTTGCTTTTTTTTGCTTTTTTAATTTATTATCATTATATTATTGCTTATTTCCTGATATTGTGCTTTTGTTTGATTATGTTTTATATATGTATATGTATTTTTTTTCCCTTTTACCTTATTTTTTGGTCTCTGCATATGTTAAATCACTGTACAGTATCAGCTGTTTGCCTTCATCAGGGTGGTTTCTGAGCTTGTCTTTTGTTATCTGTCCTATATATCTAACAGTCATATAGACTCAGTTTGCACAATAACCTTACCAAAATAAATGATTTCCTTGGATTATCACTACAAATGACCCCTTTGACTCTAATACGACTGATTTATTGCTGATACTGATAAGTAATAAAGTCCTTTTATAATTTTGTCTACACCTCGTGTATCTCTTATTTATTATGCCTTTTTAAAATCCATAACATTTAAGTATCTACTACTACGTCAAATCAAAGTTACAAAACCTGAAGCTATTCTGATGTCACCCCAGCGAGGAGACCTCTGAGTCATTGATAACATGAAACGCTGCTGTCAATAGCTGCCGCAGCTTTGCCTTCAAGAACAACAGAAGTGTCATGGTGTGTCAGAGTTGATCAATAGCTGACCCCTCATACAGCCATGAAAGCAATAACAGCTGTTTCTTGAAGGTAATACGGCCAGTAAATTAGGTGAGCGCTCCATGAATAATGTGTTTCATTGACTTGGTCTCCTGTGAGAGGAGACAAAGTGGAGCACAAAAATGCCAGCGGTCATTCATAGGCAAGTTTTTTATTGCCTTTGAAATTACCTTTATGCAGGACTCACCTTTGGTCCTGTCCTATCATTGAAGCAATCTGTAATATGAATTCTGTTTTGAAATACAGCAATCATAAGCGTACAGTGGGCTGCAGCCAGTGGACGATCATACAGTGAAACCTCGTTAAGCTCACCATGCATCATTGAACCTTTTGACAATATTAGCAGATAAAGAACAAAGGACTAATCCAACCCCCTCAGGAACTGGCTGATGCTATTAAAATAGAAAAGAGCTACGATCAATGTGGCCCTTCGTATTTCCAGCACTGTCATGGGAAATTTTCCACATTGTCTCATGGGTATTGGTCACATCCCAGCTGAATAAAACATGTGCAGGTTGTTAGGTGTTTGTATCTAGGCTGTAATTATGATATATATAAACATACTGCTGAAAATAAAATAAAAAATAACCAGCAACACTAAAACAGGCAACCAGGTACCGCCATTGCAGGTAATCAGCAAATGTAATCATGATCATAAATAAACTTAAAGGAACAGTGATGATTGCAGATTGCGAACAACTGACACTTCACCCACACGCCGAGCATGAACTCCAAATTTTTTATATACTTTATTAATCCCCGAGGGGAAATCATAGGCAAGTTTTTAAGATTTTAAGTTTAAGTTTTTAAATTTCTAAGAATTCCTTCAGTGTTCATTGTTAAGGAGGTTTTTACCAGACACTGAATTATCCACTGATGTCGTCCTCTCTCTAAAAAAGAACAGACCCAGTGATTAAAACCAGAAAAAACACTGAATAAAGTAGTTTCACATTACAAATGACTGTTTTTCTGGTGCCGTTAGCACGCTAGTCTAGCACCTGCTAACATTTGAGCACCTTTTTTCTGATCCAGACACTGAATAAAACATATTAACATTAAAATAATTGAAAATGGTAAAAGTAAAATAGGTGATCACAGCCCTGGTTTGTATGTTTATGTGTGGCGGTGCTCTCTCTTTAAAATGTTTACTTCTTCTATGAAGGTATGCTGTGCACTCACACCCATGCAGAAACAGAAGAGCACTTGCGTGCACAAAGCAGGAAGGAGGAAATCACAAAATTCCTAATATCAAATATGCAAATTCAATCAGAGGGTGAATAATGTGACCATGAAGTGTTTCATGGTTTCCAATTTTTGTCTCAGTCACTATGTAACACACTTTGATCTCATGATTCCATAATTTCCCTTGACACAATCTTATGAGCAGGTGGGACAGAATGAAATAAGCAGCAGAGAGAGGTCAAGTCCGGGCACGGTCCGTCAGTGCAATATTCAGGTGTCACAGAAGCTCAATCGCAATACTGCCGGCTCTCATTGACACCACAGTAATGAGTCACAAGCCTACTTTACATCTCCATCATCCATCCTGAGATCCTAGAATAGACACCTCCAACATGGATTTAATACAAAATACCAATTAAGTGCCTGGTCTCTTAAGACGGTCATGACTCCTTGAGAAGAACTCTTTTCAGTGACTTCTACTGCAACATTTCAGATGTAATAACAAAGCTTCTGATTGGCTTGTTTGGCAGCTCAGTACACAGATGAACACACAGATGGTCAAGTTGCAACCATGCAGCTGCTGCTAAACAGATCAACACAACAGGTGGAAATGACAAATCACTTTTGATTCAAATTGTTTTATTCAGTTCAGCTCAAAGAGCCCTGATACACCAAGATGTTAGTCGGCCGTTGGTCAGTGTCGGGCCGTTGGTGAGAGTCCATTGCCCCAGTTTTGGCAGTGTGTCTCTCTCATTGGCTGTTCAGTTCAGTGCCACAGAAAAGAAACGGAAGTGAGGAAAGCAAACAAACGGCTAAAGTCGAGAGGAGATCAAAACAATCTTATATAAGGTAAGATTATTTTTTCTTTACATGTTGAGCTCTTAAGCAGAATGGTCCATAATTGTTTGTGTTATCCTTCACTAGTGCGCATTAAATATCTTTTGTTCTTTCAACATCAGTTTGTGTTATTAGTGTGCTAACTGGCTAACTAGCATCTTAAATGCATCCCGTTAAATTTCCTATTTTTCCCTTTCTGACTGACAAATACAGACTACCGCCACCTGCTAGTATGGAGAGTTATTTCCTGTCATGCAGGCACCGAAATGGCTGTAGTCCTTGTGGTGTGTTCAGGTGCAACCTTTTGGCCGAGACACAGGTAACGTGAGGTAATGCAGCAGTCCAGCACACTCCCATTCCAACTTGTCAAATATCACTGCTTTGATAGTGAACTTACACATCTTAATATGACGTGCTGGGTACCCTCCTGGGTCTGTTTTGGAAGTTCAGGGACAGCGTGTCATTTTACGCATGTTACATGCATGGTGTCTTTTCAAAATACAATTGCGTTTTCACAGGAAATGTATAGTTTCATGCATACAGCCCTTTTTAAAGTGAATTCTGCCTTAGTCCTTCGTACCAGTGTCACCACTGTTTGCATTTCATTTTGTTCACAATATACTTATATATATATATATACATATATAAATTCAGTATTCAAGATTAAAAATAAAAGTGGGCAGTAGAGTAATGACCAAATGGCAGAGAAAATAAATTTGCATGAAGCAGTCACCACAACATTTAGCACCCCTCTGCAAAGGAAACATTTTGAACGTTGTTTCATAATAAACTGTCAAATTAAAAAGCAAAAACTTTTGGCAACAAGCAGAAATTCTTCAACAAACTTAGAATGACACCTTCTCAGGATACAGAACACATCTCTAGTGCTGAAAACACAACTGAAGCATCTGATTGCGCCCATTTTGATCAGCTACAGCGCAAATAAAAGGATGTAGGCAGGACACAGTGTAACAGAGTGATTGCCTCTGTGATGAACAGGATGCTAATGTATCTTTTAGAGTATTCTCACTGCATGAGGAGTAGAAAATAGGCAATACTGTTATAAGACAGGCCAGAACAGAGATTCAAGAGCCTAAACAGCATCAGAGTCTTTTTTTCTCCCATGATCCTCAGTGCCAACCATCGTCACAGAGAGAAGATTAAAGGGGACAAAAAGCTTTTGACAAGGAGGGAGCAGAAAAACACTTTTAGGAGCTCTTTTGAAAACACTGGGGAAAAAAAAAGAATGTGTTTTGGTTTAGCAGCAACACAACTCACAGTTTCACACACCCAACGTGGTCTAATGCAAATAGACTTTCAAAGCATGTCAGCATCCATGCCAGTCTTAAAGAAACAGACTTCAAATTAACATTTAGATGGAAGTGACACTTCAGGACCTGGCGAGTCAGAGATCAGGGAGGAGTGGGTGGAATAAAAAAACTGCATCCATCAAAGTCATTTTGCACGCCCCAAGGAGAAGTATAGTGTGGACTCTAACTTAAATTCCCCCATTAGATTAGAGCCCATTAACTCAATTATTGACAGGTACATCTCATGATCTACCGTGTAGAGGCCTGGAATCGTCTAGATCTGCTTATTTTAGTCCTCATGTCGCCACAAGCAACAGTGAACAGCAGGGACGGCCACTGACGGTGTGAAGCACTGTTTCCTTGTTACTGTGTTCACACATGCAGAATCCCCTTTGGACTTTTTGGCCAGAGATTGCAAGCTGTGCATCCGACCCCAGCCTGTATACAAATATAGCTAAATCTACACCCTGCAATTTCTCACACGTAATTGCGATCTCACTCTCTTCTCTCACCCTCGCACACTCTCCTTTTTCGTCTCCCTCTGGTCGCTTTTTCTTTCATAACGTCTCTTCCATATAAGGGTGGTCGCGTCATTGTCCCCTCTCAACTCCAGGGTGGAACTTACTTTGTCTTCTCCCTCTCAGGCCATGAAAGCCTGCACAAATGGATGATTGGCAGCTCCATTAGAGAGACAGGAGAGGGATAACAGTGTGTCTGTACTTCAGGCTTTATCTGCTGCTCTCCTCCATCAGACACACATATACACAGAATAATTAATCTGCATTCTCATGCCCTTACATGGACAGTAAACAAACTGGATTGTCAGACTGTGATTTCTGTTTCTGTGGGCCTTTACAGTCACAGCCATGTTGGGGAAATAAATGAATGATGTAAGATAAACAAACATGATGTGTCCATAAAGACACACAGAGAGAAAATATATCCTTCTGCCTCAGTCTGGGTCCTTTTTATTTCTCTCTCATATGTTTTCCAGGCAAGGTTATTTTAATCTATTGAGCCTGCTAATTCAATAAGCAACCACAGGAATAAGAGGATTAATGGGCAAATTGATTTAATGAAGCAGTATAAATAGGTAGGAGTCAAACCAGAGGAAATATTATATGATGCTGATATTCAGACAGCCTGCTCTTTACACACATGCAGATAAATGTTTGAGAAACATCTGAATTGTCGAATGACAGTATTTGACATTTTTACAACATTAAAAGAGACACACTGATGTTTTTAACCAGCTTTGTATCATCACAGTGTGGGTAGTATGTGTAAATAAACTGTGGTAAACTTCCCTCCATCTTGCCAGCACCCAGATCTCTTTAGGAAAAAAGAACAGGGTTTGGCTTTATAATCTCACAGGACGCAATCACCACTCTCTCGGGGGAAAGCTGTGGTTTGTTGGACCCATCCGCCATCAATCCCGCCCGACTCGGACATTTGCCGCCTTAATTTTAGTCCGTTAAACTATAATGGCAACCGGCCACGTATCATGCCAACGTCAAAGGACGCCTTTTTTCGTTGGTTTCTGACGCCACAAGTTACTGCTCAAGTGCCAGATTTCGACAACTTCAAAGTGACACCGGGCTCGTATGAATATAGATCCAAACCATGATGTTTATTTCTAAACTGAACTATGTGCCTCTGTTGATGTCCCAGTGTTGGTTGTGGGATCCCGAAACACCAACAGCAGGTGCAGAGAGGAACCTAGCGTGTAATATGTAGATGTGAAAGGTCGCTGATAAAGCAGCAATATACAGCATAATGATTTGGGATGAGAATGTGTTGGTCACCCATCAGCAGCAGTGTTCCTTCATATCATATCATCTTAGCTCGAGGCTGAGCTGTGTCTTTTTTTTTTTTTTTTCTTGTCTCATACTGGTCTACCTATAGCCACCATGGTCTACCTGCTGTGCGTAAGCCAACCGTGAACATGCTGCTGACCTGTGGGGGGGGCATAAGAAGTGTGTAGTGTCCAGGTAATGACTGATATGCAAATGCAATACACCAGAGGGTGCATGTCATATTGTTCAGCAGTGCGTAAGGCATGTGGTTACCTGTGATGTATGGCAGGATGTCCATCTAACCCTGCAGCACATCCGACCCAATATGCATTCGCCTTTCAGTCGGATGAGAAGCTTCCCCTGTCATGGCACGTTGTGGATAAACAGCCCCTGGCACTCTTTCCATGTGCTCTCTGTTAGTACAAAAACAGGGTTGCTTTGATTACCAACTGGGATTTAAAAAACACTCATCAATAATGTAAAAATGCAATTAATGACTTCCCCCACCTCTGTCAGATCTCCCAACCCGAACCCCTGCACTGTTGCAAACCCCACGCTACTACATACAGGAACAGGACAAATATAGAAATGGGAAGTCATTATTAAAACATAGCAGTGTTAACCTTTTGTGAAATGCACTGTTTGGATTCATGCCTGGTGCTTTGTTGTTGGTGACATGCCCTCTTCTATCAGGCCTCAGGCTCCAGAGGCCACCAGCCATTGATATCTGCAGTAGTTCCCCATGCCTGTTTTACAGCTATGATCTCAAACTTTGCTTTGCTGAAATATTCATGCTTCTTTGCATTCTGAACGTGTGCGCAAACACAAGCACAAGAGTAATTGCTTGTGTAATTGCAATAAAAAATGATAGGTTTTGGTAGGAGCATTAAATTTGAGTTGTTTCCAGTTGTTAATGATGTAGGGAAAATACTTTTTTCATGACGCACAGAAACATCTTTTCAGGATTTAGATGAATACTAAATGTCATTCTCCAGCCTGTGTTTATGATACAGTACCTTCGTACAATGCCAGAGCAGCTAAATCACGTTGTGCTGCTCGGAGGTAAATGTATTTCAAAGTCACACACTCAACAACAAAACAGACATGTCATCTCATCACTTGTCAGAGCTGTTTAGCGGAGAATTTAGCAGCCATGAAAACGATTTCAAGTGACCCTCTGAATCTCGTGTTACTCATTGTGTCAGTGCTGGTATGATGATGATGATGATGATGATGATGATGCGTCAGTCCAAACATCACATCTGCATTTTAGTCATAAGTGACAACTCAGCCTGTCTATCTGTCCTGATAATATTCACTTGTTGATTTGTGTCCTTAGCTCACAATGATGTTTTATTTTGTAAGTAATAAAATTATTATAAAAACACACCACATACTGAGTCATGCTCTTCAATGTTGTCTCAAACACATTTTAATTTTCATTTTAATTCATTTCAATTCAGATAGCATTGTGACAAACGAGCCTGTTATTCCATTAACTAACCAAAACCTGCCCAGATGTTGATGACAAATGTTTCATTTCACATTATCTGTATGAACGGGTATTGACCAGTCCACTTCAAACACACACAGCCTATCTAGTCACATACATCACCGTCATCTATAGCGACATGCAGAGGCAGCTGCTGTCTATATAATTGCTTCCTAAAAAGATCAGTATCTTGACAGTGACCACGTTGACTGGTCAATGGAGCGGAAGGCACCTAAAGGAGCATGTGAGGATGATGTCAACTACAGGGGAGCCAGGGGAAGCTTGGCTCCTCATCATAAGGAGCTTTGTAAATCAGATTGAAAATTTGCTATTTTTGTCATGGACCTCTATTTTTCTGTATCCTCATCATCATGGATCATGCGTAAAATTATTAGTGTATAATTCATGTATGATTATTTATTTATTGAGGGTGATTGACTTTAAAGATACTGGCATGCAGGTTATTCTTGCCATCACCATCGAAGCATCTTGGAGCAATGTCATAAACCTGACTCACTTTAACTCTAAGATCAGAAAAGAGAACTTTCTTATTGTTCCACTCAGTGTGCGCACTAAATCACCAGAATCCCACTTTAGATTTAAAACATTTGAAATCGTCCCCCCCAATAAAAACATGAAAGTGGCAGCGGAGTTTAACTTTGACAAAATTAAAGACATTTCCAACATGAATTGATCCAGGAAAAGGCACAAATTGATGCATTAAAATTCACCAGAATGCAGAAAATTAATCTTTTGATGCTCTAATTTCCTGCGGGAGGACTCCAAAATCCCACTTTAATGTGTCCAGCCCAATTTGAAATGAAACCTACACCCTTGTTCAGCATACAGATAGATGTAAAAAGAAAAAAGGGAAGCTTAAAGATGCAGTGCTCATACATTTGTGGCTTTATAGGCTGGTTTGCTATTTGACCCTATCTTATTTGTGTTGATAAACTACAGCATACAGTGACAAAGAGGTGGATAAATCAGACTGCTGTACTTTGAACATACAAGTTGAGGTATTAAGTCAAACAATATCATTAGTTGTCATTATTGTCATGTCTCTTTGTTCCCCTCTTTGCCAAAGCCCTCTGCGTTTGGAGCCTAATGTTTAAGAAAATTCCGAAATATGTTTATAGATGGGCTGGAGACCACGAACCTTTGTCCTCGTGACGTTGCCCATACGTTTTTATGGTGTGTGCGTGCGTTTGGTGAGGAGGCAACAGCTCTCAGCAGCATCATGACCATCAATGAGTATTCTACGTAGCCTTCAGCACAACGTGATATAAGCCCTGATACTCCACCTACGCTCCAGTTGCTGATTGGCGTTACGTAGGTATCCAGCTATCATTTATTAGCCCAAAGCGTGGACGCCTCATTTATACTGACCGGATCTCAGTGCAGGATCTATCCGTTCCCACTTTCCTCTGCAACAGGGCGCACGCAGCTGACTCTCTTACCAAACTATCTGCTCGACAGAAAACAGGTAAAGAAAAAATACTTTTTCAAAAATACTTAAGGTAAAATGTTAGATTTGTTCAAGTTTCAATAGTTTTCTTTTTCTGTCATGACGAAGTGGATTTAAGGGTTTTATCATGACTTTTTGGAGAGGAAACACAAGGGGACTGCGTGACATATTTGTCATGTTTTTTCCTGTATTGGCTGGATACATAAAGAGAATCAAAAGACTCATTTACTAATTAAATTAAAAATGGTTTCATGAACTATCTTTAGCAACCGCGCGCTTTTACGCACCAATTACGCAGCGAGCTGTGCGCAACAGGTGCAATTGGGTCCCTATGTTCAGCGATATTTTTGCCTGTATGGTTAAAACAAAATAACTGTACATTTTCTCACACAGGTGCTGCTTAGAAAATGAGGAGAGGTTTGCTGCTGGTGACTCTGTTCCTCATCATGAAACTTCGATGCAGCCAGTCCAGATGCGAGGAGCCCGCATCGCGCAGATCATCATCAGATGTAGGTTTTTCTGGCGCGTAATGATAGAGTTGATTTTCACAGCATCTATTAACAGAAACTGATTATTTATTTGTGTGTTAATTTATGTGTTTATTTTCGCTTCTCATAATTGCAGCAGACCACAGGCTTGGACAACCTCAAGCGGAACATTCTGAAGAGGTATAGCGATTTGGATTATGACAGCTTTGTGGGTCTGATGGGAAGAAGAAATGCCGGTGAGTCTCCCACTGACTACATTTAGAAGTTTATAGTTGTAATAATAATAAAACAAACTACAATTAACGGGAACAATTAACATACAATGGAAAAATAAAAAATAAATTAAAAATGCAATTGACTTTGTCTTGTAATCTTTGTTGGACTTGGTAATATATGATCATCAAAGCTTTGTTTTCTTTTTTCTTTTCCAATTCTTTTTATCAGATGCAAATGAAGTAGAGTCGCCACAAAAAAGTAAGAGCTCTGTGATTTAGTGATGATATGAAATGCTTGCTTACTTTAAATTGCCTAAAATCATAAAACATAAGACTGAATGGATCTCATTCTTCTTTTTAGGGGAAATGCATGACATTTTTGTTGGTCTAATGGGAAGGAGAAACTCAGAGTCTGGTGAGTGTGGTAATTTACAAACATCAAGTGTCCATAGTAGCCCTTTCGGCTTTTGTGGGCATTCAGATTCAAGGTTTACCCTGGTATTCATCGTGCAGAGAAAATGTCTTCATGGGGCTATATTATGTCTGCTCTCACAGATAATGGTCCCTGGAGGAGAGAGTATCCAGAAAGGAGAGGCATTTTTCTCAACAAGTGCAGGCTGAGGTGAGTGCCTCTTCTTTTTCACTCAGTATAAGGAAAACCTCCACTACTTGGAAAAATAAAGTTAACACTTAACCTGGCTACTAAAGAATGAAACCACAGAAGTGCTCAAGTCTTAAAAGCACTGCTCACTCATATTACATTTTTTTATATATATATTTCCACTGTATGCTTTTCATTACTAAAAGGTGACGCTCCAGTTGGCCTGGTTTTTGCCGTGTTGTTTAACATAATGCATGAGTGCAGGCATAATACTTATACAAATGTGATGTGTTTTGTTGCAGGTTTCTTCAGGGGCTGTAGACATTCATACCAAAGCAACTCTCTCATCTGGTTACACTGACAGAAGATCACAGAGAACACACAGTGAACTACATGTCTGATGGAAATGACTACATGGCGTGATTCACACTGTAAACCTGCCAGCTGGCTTAATGAAAGTGACCATAAACTACACAGATTGTATTTTGTTTTTCACTGACAAACCTGATTAGTAGTGACAGCCAATACATTCTGTTTGTTGATCATCTTATTCTCTTTTCTTCAAACGTTCAAAATAAACATAATTTTTTATACATCATCTACTCATTTCAAATGTCGGTGCATTTTCCTGCAGCTGTTCTTGAGTGATTCATCGAGCTCGACCGTGACGTTTAATCACACCTGCTACGATGTTTATTGTTGAGTTATATAAAATCACTTGACAGGAGGGATTCATTGTAGTTTTGTACAATACTGTGTTCATCAGAAGCAACAGTGCTCTCAGAAAGAACTACAGGTGGTTTCAAGTGCGCACTTCTACATTAGAGCATCGCACATCACGCAAAAGTAAAAATAAGAGACATTTTTCAAAGCACAGTTGTTACATTTCTCTTTTTAAAATAGCGATGTCTCACTGCTGGCTGTGGATTTAGAATCTGCTGTATTTAACCACAGAGGGTTTAAAAGGAAATCAAAAAGGAAATATGCAAACAGTCACAAAGGAAAAAAAAAACAATGAACTTTTAATTTCAACTAATTAAATTTATTAATTTCAAATGTTGAAAACCAGAACATCAGATTTAACACCAGAGAAGCAAAGAGGCCATGAAGAAAAGGGGCTCAGTTTTGACACACACACTGACATTTGTTGCTGCTTTCCATTTTAAGAAAAATAAAACAATGAATTAAAAATAATCAGATCTATTGGCTCAGACCAGGTGCTGGTAAGATACATTAAAATAAAATTCTATGTGCCTCCTCCTGCTTCTCTTCAAACACACATCTGTGACTGTGTAACACCAAAATTCACACATTAAAATGCTGGTTATGTCAAACACAATTAAACCAAAAGTTTACCTTGGTTGAAAATAGCGAAGCCATACAGAGCTGCCACTGAATCATTCTCAAACTCTCACTGTGAGTGCTGACAGTGTCAAACTGGCTGGAAAATATCATGATCGGATCAAGGAAGACCTGTCAGAAGAAAACACTAGCTGACATGATGTGCAGGGCAATAGGTTACACCTCTCTGGCACAATCATGTACAATCAACCCCGGCTGAAACACAGAGTCAGCGGTGCCTGCCTTGAGTCACTGCCGTCCTGTTCTCAGTGATGAGAGAGCTCACATTCGCCACTTTTACTGGCTCAGTCTTTGCTTTAGTTTGGTTTCCACCACCAGAGATTGCTGGAGATGAGCGATTCCTTCCGTCTGTCACCTCCTGGACTCGTTTAGGTCCCACTGTCACGGCTGTCTTTGCCAGTGGGCCGAGGCTCAGACCCGGGCGTAAGGGGGGCCGGTAGCGCGGCCTGTAGCCGTACGCTCTCAGGTGATAAGTGTAGTACTCCAGTGTGTACATCAGCTCTGCTTCAACATAATGGAAAGATACTGCTAGATCAGAGCAACACTGTGGACCCTGAGGAATAACACACATGCAAACACACAGAAAAACACATGTGAGCACACAGGATGGCACATACACACACACACATGTAAAGATACAAGTTTAAAACAAGATCTGATTGCCACATATGCTACATGGTGCAGTTTGGCAATAATAATCATGAGACATTTAGACATCCGAGACATCCGACAAACTGCAATCAGATTTCACTGATTTTACTGACATTACTTTCCAGCACAAAAAGAAATTAAGCAATAATAAACTACAAAGAAGCTGCCTGTAAAGTGAACAGTCCCACTGACAACTTCAAACTAATGTAACCCGAGGGAGAGATTCAAGAACATTTTGTAAGTAAATATGGTCTCCATTTTATGAAGTGCTAACAATTCCACTGGCATGAGAAGTCTAACAATTCCCTAAA
Source organism: Epinephelus moara (assembly GCF_006386435.1). Lineage (NCBI taxonomy): Eukaryota > Metazoa > Chordata > Actinopteri > Perciformes > Serranidae > Epinephelus > Epinephelus moara. The sequence continues at coordinate 25,284,292 of NC_065521.1, forward strand.
TTGTTGCAATTACTATGCAAATCCATGTAAAAAATAATGATAATTATTATTATCTATTCTATGTAGCACCTCTCACATGACTGCATTTGCCATTAGCATTGGTTTAATGAATAAGACTGAGATCATTCTAGAAGTCAAAAACAAAACCAATAATATATTAGTTCACTCAGCTTTAAGCCTGCAGCACACCTGACTAAATATGGCTAAATACAGTGTAATTTTCCAAAAACACCTGAGCACTGAGGTTTTTAGCAAATGTTATGCAAACAACAATTTGTTGGGAACTATTTTCAGCCAAGGGATGATACACGCGACAGCAGCAGGACCAAATACGTAAGTTTCAAGTGGCGACGTTCACCCTGATGAAGGCTGTTACCCAGTGCAACAGTGTGACTCATTTTTAAGTTCTTTGTTTTTGTGACACAAAGTTATTGCTTTGGTCTTTTTGTTTTTGATCACAAGGAGAGGAATATATAACATCAGCAGCCTTATGGTAAATGGACCACTTTTATACAGCTCCTTTCTCGTCTTCCCACACACATTTATGCATTGGTGGCCAAGGCTGCTGTGCAAAGTGCCGCCAGCTAATCATTCACACACAATAATACACAGACGGTACATTCATACACCAATTGTATTGGGAGCAATTTTCAGTATTTTGCCCGTGGACACACAAGGAGCTGGGGATCGAACCACTGATCCGCCAATTAGTGGACGACCTGCTCTACCTCCTGAGCCACCACAGCCTTCAAGTCCTTATAAACTGTCACATGCTGACATTTCTAAAAACACAAATTTCCATTTGTACAGTCTGATTAAAAAAAAAAAACCTAATTACTTTAGTATCAAAAAACAATTAGTTTTCTTGTTTCTCTTTCACAGACAGAACACAAAGATGCTCCACACACTGACAGTCAGTATGTGACAGGATCAGTAATGAACCTGTCTCATTTTAATTGCAAAGTACAATAAATTAGTTGCATAATCTGCAACAAATTGACCAATTTTCCCTTTGTTGACAGGGCATTGTCTCTGCTGCAATCATCTACTTTAAAACATACTCATTTCTGTTTCAATTCACTCACTCTCTTCGACTATGCGAGATAATCGCATATTAATTTATTTGGTTATTATCCCTGTGATGAGTCGGGTATACAAACACCTACATCTTGTTTAAGTCTTCAAAAGCTAAATAAGCAGTGAATTGCACAATATTCATTTTCAGTTAGTGAATAGGGCCCTGCTGTACATTTCAAAATAAAAGAATAATTTGTCTCACTTGTGCAGATGTACACTAATTATATTAAAGGATTTTCAACTAAAAGGTTCACCCCCTCTGTAGCATGTCTGGCTAACCTGACTTGTACCTTTCTAATGAGGCTAATCCACTCCACAGGATGTCTGTCTTATCACGGAGCTATTTGTGAACCACCTTGTGCTTTAAAGAAGTATTTCACTGCTGGGGAGATGGTCTTTTTTTTATAAAACTGGGCTGTGTATGCAGTAGAAAGATGCAAATAATGTTGACATTGGTGCTACACGAGGTAGAAAACCTACAACAGAAAAAAGTGCACTGAAGTATGGTTCTGAACACATTTTAGGCAAGAAATAGGCAATACAGTAGCATAATCTTAGTTTATATTTGATCAACATTGCTTAGTTTTACAGTTTGATCTCAGTTTGGACAGCATTTGAGAGAGAGGGGGAGGTGGCTCTCTCAAATGGCTTCTGTACTCTTTGTGTCCTTGGTGGCAGGCATATGAAAATGCTGTAAGGTAAGGTAAAATCTGGTTTGAACAATTTGCCTAGAGCCAGCAAATTTGAACTGAGAGGTGAGCAGGGAGATCTGGGCGCTATAAGATGGAGGGAAGTTTGTCGCAGCTCACTGACACATACTTCCCACATTGTTACAATACAATACCATAAGAAATATGGGGAAAGACAGTGGTATGAGATGCAACAAAAGTTCCCTCGCATTAGTCATGTTGCAGCTATGTGGTATGCATCTTAACCATTAAGCTGCTTTCACACTGCAGTGTGGTAACCGCCCTGACAACCGCCAACCTGCAAGGGAGATTCTTCAAGGAGCAAAGTATTTTTTAAATTGGCTGCTGCCACTTCAGTCCCTGGCTGTGATGACAGGCAGGTGCCTTGGTCAATGCTGGCAGGTGTCACTGAAATACATATTTGGACAATTTACCAGTCATCTGTCGTTTGGTGGAAAGGTTAACGCAGGTGCTATTTTTCTTCTGGTTGTCCTCATAAATTGCTGGCACTGTAACTCTGGGTATTCAGACACCAACATCATCAGCTCCTCCATTTTGTCTTCTTTCTGCTATCATGACACCCGCTATTTGGTCAGCCAAAGCCACAGCAACCGGCAGAAGTTCAACACGGTGAACTCAGCATGGCAGAACAAAATCTGTGCGTGTGCATGTGGGCAGCAGCCGCTTCATACCCCTACTGCTGTGTTGGAAACAGCCTCCCCTCTGCTGCCTTCTCCTCATTGAAATAACTCGAGGTGACAAGTTACTGCGTCGCAGTGTGAAAGCAGCTTTACTCCCCTGAGCGCCTCATTCTAAAGCATTTCAAGCAAAGGTATGATATTATTTGTTTGCTTTTACCATCTCTATCAACTCATACTGTAGTGCCATCTCACAGCACTATAGCTCACAAATAAAACACAAGTGAAAAGACTTGCCTCAACAATGGGGTAGTAACAATAGCTCCAGTACCAGAAGCTCTTGGAGAACTTGCCAGTCAGATGGTGCTCTGGCACAAACGGGTGGAATGTTTCTCGCTGCAAAGTGTCTCTGGAGTCCCCCGCCAGAACGCCCATCTTCTCCAAACACTGCCCCAGCGCTAGGTCCTCCACAGGTGTGGTGTGTGAGCACACTTTGGTCTGAAAACCTTCCACAAACCTCTTGAGGGCCTCTCTGCTCAGAACATAGCCTGCCCCTCCACTCATGTAGCCTTGCTTGGTGTAAGGTTTGAAGCGTTTGCCGAAGTAGATGGGCTCTTCAGGGGTGTGGTTGGACAGAATCCAACGCAGGTTGTCCACCACCACAAAGGTGTCATCGTCTGCTTTAAGGAACCAATCTGCTTCACTCGCATGGTGCTCGTAAACATAATGGAAGGCTCGAATGGTCTTCCAGTAGAGCTGGTCACGGCCCTCCTTGGTGCCCAGGCCCACAGCGGGGAAGTCTGGGTCCTCCTCAGAGCTCATGAACACCACCATGTTGCAGTGGCGACTCCAGGTAGCCCTGACATGGCGGGCCCTGCTCTGCAGGTTATACGGCGCTGTCATCACCCAACAGAGAACACGTACCTTCTGATACAACAGATCTGCCGCCCGGCTGTCTTCATCTGGAGGGACACAGCAAACAGAACAGTACATGATGTTAACTGGTGTGCAGGGGACCCGCTGAATGTGTAGTTTTATCAGGTATGGCACACCTCACACATCAGCATGACTTCTCCATGTCCATCCAGTGTACCTCACATTCATCCTGTGTTTTTTTCCCTTTCGTTGCATTTTGAAACAGGTATGAAAGTTGAATAAAAACTCTGATAACCTTGTCAAGTCAGGTCAAGTCAGAATGTTAGTTAATATTTGATCAGCGCTGCTTAGTTTTATCATTTGATCTCAATACAGGAAACAGTATGAGTGTCACCCATTTCCTGTTCACAAATTCTCGCATTACAGCCGAACAATGCACTAAAATATGTTTCTGAAGATATTTTTGGTAAGAAAAAGGCAATACAGTAACAGAATTAGGTTTGTTTTTTTTAATCAGCGCTGCCTAGACAGACTTACAGTTGGATCTCATTTTGGTTTGAGTTTGAGAGAGAAAGAAGAGGGCATCTCTTTTTTTTTTTTTTTTTAAAGATTATTTTTTGTGGGCTTTTGCCTTTAATGGATAGGACAGTGTGTGAAATGGGGAGACAGAGAGAGAGCCGGAGGCCGGACTTGAACCTGCGACCACTGCAGCGAGGAAGAGACTCTGTACATGGGGCGCCGGCACGATCCATTACGCTACGTACCGACGCCCCGAAGAGGGCATCTCTCTCTCTTGATCCCGTTCTATACTCTTTGGGTCTCATTCATGAAACGTGAGCAGAAGGAATTTGTGTGTAAAGTGTTCGCAGTTCGAAATTTACGTGCATGTCCGCATCTATCTATATTTTAGTAGCTCCGATCTTTTCATAGCTACTAACAAAATCTACTCCTGCTCTTGACCACTTGTAGTGCTTGTGTAAATTTAGTAAAGCACATAAGTATTGCTTGTCACTATTGGAAATTACAATTTTAATTCGTATTGCACTCTGTTATGTACACAATACACAGATGCCTTTGAAACACGTAATCTAAACATGACAAAAAATGAAAAATATAACACATTTAGTTAAATTAGTTGGCAATTAGCAGGTTTAAGATCCAGATTAGGTTCATGATTGTGAATTATCTATGTAAATGGACTCAATAGATTACATGTTCTTTCTACATGTTGAATGATGATAATAAAAATATCCGTAAGGACAGCCGGATCACAGCCTCTTCAGCCTCGGTGCCTGGGTTCAGCAGGAGCAGCAGGAGCAGCAGGTGGTGGAGCCATGAAGGAGCACGCGCCAGCTGAAAGAATTATTTGAGACAACACTTTTTTTTTTTTTTTGGCTTTTTGATCATTTGAATGAATAAATCTGATTTGAAAACTGTTTAATTTACGTTGTATAAAACAGAGCTTTAGGCTATTAAGATTCAAATCATTTGAAGACGTTGCATACAAAACTGCTGTAGGCTATATGTTATCCGTATCATTTGTTAAAATAAATATGAAATAACTCTACATTCCGACAGCCATCACTGATTTAGAGTTTATCCTTTACGCACAAAACATCTCTGGTTTCCTGTTCCCACTTCATTCAAAACCCCACAAATGAATCTTCTGTTTGTTTGGTGACCGCTGTATTTTTTTTGTGTGTGTGCTTATGTGTTTCTTTGCCTCCAGTTTCATATCAAACCATTTACGCTTCACCTCTGACATGGTCCTTTGTACTACGGAGACAACATTAACAGCATCTTTTACCTCCCTCCAGGCCTTCGCTTTGCCTGTCCCTGTCACACCTCTACTAACTGAAGAAAATAAAATGTTTTTTCTTAAGTCCACTTCACCCAAAATTATTTCAATCTCCGCTTCGGAAAAATTCTTTTTTCTTTCACTCTCTTTCTTTCTTTGCGCCATGACTGACAGGTCGACTGGATTCACCTACACCTCCTTATATGGAGGTCATTGGCTATTCATGGGCGGGGATTTATGCTAATTGCTGATTACCGGGAGCGCGCTGTCACTTTACGATGGATTGGCATTCATGATCATACACACGTGTTTACGATCAAATCTGAGTTTCCCGCAGCGTTCCTGGATCTGGAGTAGGTTTTTAGTAGAGTAGGCCTTTATGTGCAAATCTACACACAGATTTACTAACTTTTCATGAATGAGACCCTTTGTGTCCAAGGTAGCAGGCATACAAGAATGTGGAGGTACAATTTGTAGTTCAAACAACAGCCCGAGAGCCAGGAAAAATCTGCTATATGCTGTTATCAGATTTGAGCGGTGAGATGAGCAGGGAGATCTCAGCACTGGTAAGATGAAGGGAAGTTTTACCACAGTTCATTGACACATACTACCCACATTGTTTTTGATTTAAAACTGACTGAAAACCTGCACGTATCTCTTTAACAGTATAAGAGTAACTAAGAATGGGCAAGGATCAGTCAAGCTCCCTCTCTTTTTGGCCTCCGTGTACATTTTCCTCTTCTGCCAAGGCTACTTCCAAATCAATCAAAGCATCCATGCCAATAATATACACCCTATCTTCTCTGTCAGTGTCTATTAGTGTCTTTTCTCCACTTCCCCACCGCCATCATCGTGAGCATCCAGGACCTCAAATGGCTCAGTCATCGGTTGACAACAAGATTAGATGGATCTTACATCCAGCTATGATGGGTACAAGGTTTTAATTGAGAGGGAATTAGCTTAGATGTAATACAGCTTTGATCAGAAGTGTGGACTCACGACTCATGAGTGACATGACTTGGATTCGAGGCAGACACAAGTCACAGATTTGATGACTTTAGACTTGACAAAATCAGACTTGCAACTCGACTTAGATTTTAACACCAATGACTGGGGACTTCACTTGAACTTGAAAATACGTGATATTTTTCCCCCAAGCCCACAGATTAAAAAGAATATTATTTCAATTATTATTTATTTTAAAAGTCAATTAATTTCCCTTCATTTCCTGACATTTTTTAACCTATCCGACACCATCCAATCAAGTTGTGGAGGAGAACCAAGAAGAACTAACTTTGCCTTAATGAGTGCCAGTTAGAAAAATGACAAGATAATTTTGTTTGTATACAAAAACACACAAGACGTCACTTGGGACTTGTCAGTCTTAATTTAGGACGTCACTTGAGACTTGCCTGTCTTGACTTGGGACTTGATTGCAAAGACTTGAGACAACTTGTGACTTGCAGAACAATAACTTGGTCCTACCTTTGGCTTTGATATCAAATCCCATGAGTTCAGCCAACCTGACATGCAAATGTTCCCCTAGGAATGAATATAGTATGTCTGTCTGTCTATCTATCTGTCTGTCTGTTTGTCTATCTAACATAGAAAGACCGTACATACAGTATATACGCTCAATAAACTCTATTTGTCACCTCATATGTATTTAATTATTTTATCTGCAGAGTCCCAGTGTGAGGGAGTGTAAAGCACCTGCATGGTGAGGGTGGAGCAGGCTGATTAGAGCACCTCCCTCCTTCCTCCAGATGGTTGTTCTCTCCGACACCGCTGTGGCTTTTCCCTGAGTCTCTGACAGCAAGGGGTAGCTCCTCTCAAACCACACCTGGCGCAGGAAGAAGTAGATGCTGCAGCCACCCACCAAGAAGCCCAGGGAGAAGGCCCATCTGGAGCTGGAGCCCTTCATGGTGAGACTGTCTCCAGCACCGTGATGACCCAGTTACAGCATGTCTACATGGGAACACAACAACACAACAGGATCGATATGATGGACTGACAAACCCGAAATGTGTCTCTTAATGTAGCTTTAATATTATTTTACAAATCATCGAGTCAGAAAAGACAATAAACTCTAATGGTGCTGCCACAATGAGACATGTTTTTCATGTGTGCATAAAGAATGAAAAGACTTGATGTGGTTCGACTTCACTCAAATGATATTGGATGCACTTTTTAAACCCAGACTTCAACATGTTTCAAGCATTGCCCCCTGGAGCCTAATCTCGCCCTCTCATATTCAGACAGACATGTTGCCTTTAAACAAACTAAAGTGCATTATTGAAATACATTTGGACAGGAAAATCTAAAACAACAGACAACTGTGTCACTAAGATGGAAAGTGTCTCAACTGAAGAGTGTTAGAGTCAATACACGGACACTGAGCTAGTGACTGATTCTATTAATGTGAATATGAATTTCTGTTCCCAGCCTAAATTACTTTCACTTGACTTACTGTAAATCAGAAAGTGTCCTCCAGTAAAATGGTGTTGTAACAGTGATTTAACACATTAATGAATATCTGCAATTTTTGTAGCTTCCTCTAAGTGCTGGTTGACTGGTCGCTACCTAAATATGAAGTCCCAACCTCATCTGCACGCTGTACTAAGTAACATCCCGAACACACCAAATAAAGGAAGAAATAAGAAAACACATAGGTTCATTTCAACGTTGAGGAGGACCATATGAAACAGGGGTTGGGGGTTGTCTGCCAGAAAATTTTGAACATCAAACACCTGGGGTCTCATTTATAAAACAATGCGTAGGATCCATACTATAAATGTACATATGAGACACCTGGAGGGAAATTTGTAGTGACGCACAGTTGACAACTAATTCCAATATCTGTATAACAAGATATTTCTGGACCCCACAAGTAACAGCTAAAGGGGCTCCTCCAATTCAGACAAGTGTTGGAGAAAATGTGGCCCACAAACTGGAAACCACATTCATATTTTTGGTCCAAAGGATGTGTTAGATGGCCTGAGAGCAGTGTTTCAACAAAATATTCCCAGAGATCCAAGGGTGATTCTCCTCGGAGCAATCCCTGAAGGGTTTGAGGGGAGAGCAAAAATGAATCTATTACAAATCATCTTGGGGGCTGCAATTAAATATATCACAATTAAATAATTGAATTCTAAAACTCCAATGTACAACATCTGGATTAAAAAAATATGGGGACTGTATGAGATGGAACAAATCACATGTGCACTGAGGTTGCAAAGAGCAAAATTCGTAATGAGGTGGAGTCCTGTGATGAGTTTGCTAATGCAGTAAGGGAACTCTAACATCAATATCCTCCTTTTTCTCTTCTCTATTTACTCGTGAGTGCACATGTAGTCAAACAGGTATGTTTGTATGTACACACACACATTTATTTAGTTAGCATTATTATTGGTATCTTTCTGTTTTCTTGCAAGTTTGAATCTGATGTGCATCTTATCGCACTTGAACACTTCACTGGACTTGTCTTAAACCTGAATAGATGTTACAGCAGCTTAAAACTTTGTACAATGGTCAAAGTAATATGTACAGTGTGAGCTATGTAACAACTGTATTGCTTGTATAGAATGCTGATGAAAAAAAAGAGTTTTAAAAAATGTATGTATGAACAAAAGGCAGAAATGGCGTAAATATTCAACAATTTCGACAGTCAGACTTCCACCTCACCATCTGCATTGCCCAATTTCTTGTCACGAAAATGTTTGTAAGCGTGGGTCAAAGTTTCTCCCAGCAATTCTGGTTTTATAGATCACAAACTTTGCATGTGAAGTGGCGTACGCTTCTTTCAGGCCTTGCTTTGTGCTTAGGCAATGTTTATAAAGGAGACCCCTGATTTTCTCCATCCTGGTTAAATTGCATGCACCATTTTGTGCCTTTTCTGCACCAATCCGAGATGTTAAAGTCTTTCATTTTGTCAGAATAAAAGTCCTCTGCTTCTTTTGTGTCTTTTATTTGCAGGGGGCAAATGCACATGTTCTAAATATTAGGGGGGATGTGTCCTCTGCGTCCCCTGAAATCTACACCTATAGGCAGATGGCACACTTGACTAAGAGGGATTAGGCCTACTTTTTAATGAGTCAATATATTTTTTTAATAAAGTCCTTCATAGTGTACCTTGAAATATATTTAAACTAAGCCATATTATAACACGTGACCACACTTTAGTTTAGTTTAGCACGAGGACTTAAGATAAGTCCTTTGTGGACATGGACTTCACACTTGACACTGTGTCAGTGTGTCACTGCCACATCTCATCTAACTGTTGCCTACGGATGAGGTTAAAGACCCCAACCCTGAGACATATATTAACGATTAACATAACAACAGCTTTTGACAGAAATATACTCTACATAGTTTATGCTTCCCTTCATTATCCTGACGACAAATAAAAAAAAGGCGACAATCCAGTCGCCCTAGTCAAGCCATAACATCCATTTATACCAGAGACACGACTGAGTGTGCTGCGACAGCGAATTAAGGCCATGTGCAACACAGACCTTTGTCTATACAGCTCGTGCCAATACACACACACACACACGCAGCTGTGCGCCTGCAAAATTATAGTGAAGATCTACACTCGTATGTGTGTGTCATTTACCTTTGCTGGGACATCAGTCATTTGTGGGCACGATATGCTTGCACCTCGGTTTAGAAGCGAAATATTTCCTGTTTCTGAAAAACCCGCACAAGCGCGTTAAACCTGTCAGTCATGTCGTTACATGCTGGTCACATTGATCCGCTGTGTTGTTGCCGATTGAAGTCGTCCCGATTTTACGTCAGCAAATGACATGATTAATGAAAGGAAAGCCACTGTACTGCTTTACATTACTCGGCATCACGGGCTAAGCTCTGGAAACGCGGGCTCTCATTGGCTGGCTGCCGGTGACGTAATACGGAAGTAGCCATTCACCTCTTTTAATCTAATGCATTAAAGGCAGTTAACTGATAGTTTGATTTATACTAGTAGTTGTTATTATTATTATTATAAAAAAAAAAAAGTGATTTAAACATGCTGAGAGACAGAGCTAAAGAAAGAGAGGAAATGCTGTTGCTTTGTTAATCTTGGCCACTAGATGTCACCCTAACAACGCCTACAAAATTTATATCTGCACCTGTACACCTCCACATGCACTTGCAACAGCCAGGAACAAGGACACCAACGCTGGACACATAAGAGGAGAACATAGACAGCACTATTATGTAAAATAATAATAATAATAATAATAATAAATCTATAAATATTATATAAATATAGGCTATATAAAAAGCATCAAAGACCAAAACTATAAAAATAAAAAAAATAAAAAATGTCTAAATACTAGTCAGGTGTTCTTTATGTTGCAAAGCATATAATTAGTACAAATAGATAAATAGTGAATGATATACTGTATGAAGTGGATGATAATGTGCAATACCTGCATGTGTACATGTTTACACAGTATGCAGGATTTATATTGAAAGTGACAGAAGCTGCCTACAATAACATTACGATTTATAACAGTCTATAATGGGTCTACATGTGTGTTGTTACAGGGTGATGACGGCGGCAGCGTATGACTGATTTAACTGTTCATCATCAACTGTTCCTGTGTCTGGTTCGGTCTGGTTGTTCTGGGGGACAGTGTGTTATAGCGCCTACCAGAGGAGAAAAGTAGAAACAGGTTGTGACCAGGGTGTAAAGGGTCTGCTGTGATGTTATGTGCTTATTTCCTGACCTTGGGGGGTGTATGCCAGTCAGACACCATATAAACTATAACACAAGCACTAAACACATGCATCAGTCTAAATCAGGATCAGCTTTACTGGCCCAGTAGCCTATGTGTACATACACACACACAAGGAATTTGACTCAGGTTTTAAACTGCTATTGATGCACAGATCCAAGAACAATTTACAGCAAGATACAGTAGAAATAGCTAAATAAGCTAAAAACAAAGCTGAACAAGGATGAAAAAACAAACATAGAACTATTATGTACATAAAAGTATGCTATAAACAGGTGTATATATAAATATAGGTTATACATAAAGCAACAACAACATATATCTGTGTATAAGTTGTGTGTCTGTGAACTGTAAACACATACAAATAGTGCAAAGGAATGATATATTGAATGGATAGATGGTGAATGGCTGATGTAAATATCTCTTTATGGTACACATTATGATGCCAGTTTCTGAAAAAATGTTTGTAATTTTTCTGTAATAAAATAGACTACGTAAACATAATTTAAAGAAATTTTCAAAAAATATATATTTTGTATAACCTTAAAGCAACGCCATATCATAAAGGTAAGAAAAAAAGGGTTACTGTTCAAAGTTTAAATTTTAAATTTAAATAAAATTTCATCCAGTAACACTAGAAAATATTCTAAAAACTTTAAGTTTCAAATTCATGCCATTTGAAAGTGAAAAACATAAATAAAATCATAACTTTGTTTGTCTGAACGACAACTTTGTACCGCTGTGGAACAACCCATGCATGTAAGAGAGTAGGCATGTTTCAGCAAACATTACACAAATCCAACTATCCAACTATCATAGTTACATTTCAGTGTTCGATTATTTGTTTTACACATAAGTGGCTGGGGGTGGCACTGTGGTGCAGTGGCTAGCATTGTAACCTCATAGCAAGAGGGTTCCTGGTTCAATCCCAGGAGGGAGCCCCTCTGTGCAGAGTCTGCATGTTCTCCTCGTGTCAGCATTTTTTTTTTTCCAGGCACTCCAGCTTCCTCCCACAGTCCAAAGACATGCAGGTTAACTGGTGACTCTAAATTGTCCGTAGGTGTGAATGTGAGTGTGAATGGTTGTTTGTCTCTATGTGTCAGCCCTGTGATAGTCTGGTGACCTGTCCAGGATGTACCCTGCCTCTCGCCCAGTGTCAGTTGGGATAGAGTCCAGCCCCTCGTGACCCTCAAGAGGATAAGCTGTTACAAAAATGGATGGATAACTGACTGGGTTCTTTTAGTTTCCTGGTGTGTATCTTTCCTGACATACTGTATGTCACCACCATTTGCTCTGTTTCTGCTGGGTTGCGAGCAGCATGTTGTCTTTCAAACTACTAAATTCTGATTAATATTCACTGGCACCTACTGGGAGAGTTAATTTTACCCTCTTCATCTTTGAAGAGTCATGGAATAATATTGCATTCATTCTGTAAATGGAAGAAAATGTGTGTAAAATACAAGCATACCGTGTTTGCTCTACAGAGAGGACTTACAAAGTGCACAATTATAATAAACTTTACAGTGCAATAGTCTGAACTTTATTGTGACTAACATTATAAACATATCTAGGTTATTTTGTAGAGATAAAAAAGAAAATTCCGACCATTAATTATGCATTTGAACAGTATATAAACCGAAATACACAATACCCAAATTGTTCAGCGTTGCTTCAAAACAACATTTGCATTTTAACAATTTTCTATAACTTAATTATGAAATAAAGTGCATTAAACAGTTAGAATTTACTGTACCCATCTATTATTGTGAATACAATTTCTCCAGATTGTAAAAATCTGTTTTCAGGCATTTTTGGATGTTTACATAGAGTACACACAGCAGGCAGGATTTATATTTACCAATCAGTCAATCTGGCACACAAACACAGTCAAGACAACAGAGTCACCTAAAGACAGGATTCATGTTTATTGAGTCCATAATAAAACACAGACTGAGCTGGAAAATAAACAGCAAAATAAAACAATAATAAAACACAGACAGATTCCAAATGGCTCATCTCAACGCTAACATGAAGATGAATTCATTTATAACGCTACAACCATTTCATTGTAAATTGTATATATTTCAGATTGTCTACTTTAATATTTTATTTTATTTTATTTTAATGTCTACTTTAATATTTTATTTTATTTATTTCATTGTCTATTTTAGTATTTATTTATATCTTCATCTTTATCTCTTGTTTCCATTCATGCTGTATTTCTATTTCTACTTTGCACGGAGCATTGGAACAAAAAACAATTTCCCCCCGGGGATTAATAAAGTATTCTGAATCTGAATCTGAATCTGAATCTGAATCTGAACTACTGGCACAAAATGAAAGAGCTCAGCGTTAAGCAGTGTAACTGATCGACATGGTTCTGATAGGAGAGATGTAGTCAAATTTTCAGGAAGCCACATGGACAGGATGGGCAGGCACACACACAGTTTGTGGCCAGCTGCAGAGTCAAAAAGAGGAAGATACAGGCCAAAATCAACAACAGGAAGACTGCACGTGTTTAATCACCCAAAGCAACAGAAGAGAGGATTTCCCATCTAAAGGGACTGTCTCTTGATTTAAACACTGATACAGAAACTACATTACTGTTCTGAAAGCTGCACTGGTAAAAGTGAAAAAAATCTTTTGAAAGTGTGGTTGAATCCTGACTGCAACTGAAGTTTCACAATGTTGTACAGTAACTAGACTGTCTTAGAGGAGAGTATCAATGCAAGCTGTCTCTTAAATGCAACCCTCTTGATTTTGTCTTAACAGCCACAACTGCAGTATAAAAACTGAAATGAAAGTGGATTTTGTAACGAACCCACACTAATTTGCAGGAAGCCGGTGTGTGTATGGCCTAATTTTTGTGTGATTATGATATCTTTCAATTTTTTTCAAAAGATCACCTCCTGACATGTTTTCAGACATAAGAAGATACTTTGATTGAAATAATATGCTGTGTCTGATTTGATTTTGCTTTATTTGGTGAGGACTGCAGATTGCAACCTGAAACTTCTCCCATGTCCCAAGTGTGAACTCTGTTTCATTGTCTGTAACCGCTTATCCTGTTAGGGGTCACAGGTGTGCTGGAGCCTGTCCCAGCTGACACTGGACGAGAGGCAAGGTACATCCTGGACAGGTTGCCAGACTATCACATGGCTGACACATAGAGACAGACAACCATTCACGCTCACATTCACTAAAAATGCTCCATGGTGCCTCTACGGGCAATTCTACAGTCACCTCTTAACCTAACTTGCATGTCTTTGGATTGTGGGAGGAAGCAGGAGTACCCGGAGAAAACCCACACTGACATGGGCAGAACATGCATCTCTGCAAACCCCCCACCCTAGGTTTGAACCAGCAACCCTCTTGCTGTGAGGCGACAATACTGACCACTGTACCACCGCAGTAAAAAAACCCTGTAGGAGCAGTCTGTTACTTGCAGCTACTGATATATTTAAACCGGCCTGACCTGGTTGACGCGCCTGCCTTGGCTGATGCCACAGCTTCCTTGGTTGTGTTGTGTTCAGAGACTGAACTGCAGGGTCCATTTGCAAAACAATTATTGCATTTATTCATACCAGCATGCAATAAGGTGAATAAATGTCCATTTGTTCATTTGTCCGCCAAAACCGAACACACAACTTTCAGCATGTCGAACACTGTTCCACGCCACAGCGGTCAAAAAACCATTTGCCCTTCTGGGGTCAAACACCTGACAGCTACAGTGTCCTTCCTACCTTGATACACTAAGCCCAACATACCAATAGAGCGTCACCCAGTGGTGGTAAACACAATTAATGTCTGCTGAGTGAAAGGACATATTTGGCTCTTACACACCTAATTAAACATTAGGGATTTTGTGACGCTGCTCACTGCAGAGGGGCTGCTAACTACAGTGGCCGACATGAGAACACAAATGTTCCTCTCTAGAGCCAGTGTTTGGTTTGTGGAAACTGTAGAAACATGGCAGTGCAACATGGCGATCTCTGAGGACGAGGACCTGCTATCTGTGTAGATATTAAAGGCTCATTCTAAAATAACAAAAATATGACAGTTCTTACTTTCAGGTGAGTGTTCACAAAAATCATACTTATTATATTATATTATATTTTTTCCACAGTGGATCTTTGACTAGTTAAAAAAAAAATAGTGAATCTATGAGAATGCAAATTTTGATTATTCTTAAATTTAGCCACTACAGGGTGTCTCTTACTTCACTAAAAAGTGCATCTGCGCTGGAGGTTTCCACATTGCAAACTGGACCATGATTGGCTTTCAAACTATTTGTGATGCCACAAAATTATACTTTTGTTTGGGTTTTTTTTTTTTTCAAGCCTGTTTTCATGTATACAGCTTATTTGCGTTTTAGTTTCCAGTTCATTACAAAGAAAATTTTCCATCAGAGTTAATGGGAAAATAAATTAAGAAAAATATAAAAGATCCAAACAACCAATACATTCACAGTATAATAATGATAGAGGAAAAAAAGGAAAAAATAATAATAGCTAAACAGTTGAAGAGCTGTAGGTTAACTAATAACAGAAAATAACTAATAAATTCTAATAGCTCGTAACTGTACACATTTTTATACATTACGTAATATAACAGTATAGTTATGGTCTCCCATATTCTATAAGCTACCTTTTCTCAAACACATCTTCCCTATTCTTTATTTTGTGAGTCACTTTCTACATGAAATTAACTTCTTCAGCCATACTATTCTGTTTTATTAAATCTTGGGGATAGTTTTTTCCATCTTTGGAGATCTGTTTCAGTGATGTGATTCTCAAGGTATTTTTCATCTTGTCTAAGAGTGGCTGCAAAATTATGTTTGTAGGTACACAATTTAAGACCATATGAATGTCAAAGGGTCAAACTTCGGACTAAATAACTAAAAGTATTAATTGTTAGTTTATCTAATTTTTTTTTTGAGTCGAGGGGGCTTTCAACTTGCCCGCCTTTTGAGCCTCTAAGGCCTCCAGACATTTCTAAACAGGTCTAAACTTTCCACACCTACGACGCAGGACGCACCGTAGACACCTGATGGCATGTGATGCTGCATCCGCACCACATCCTAATAAGTCTGGTTTTGCTGGGAGGGTCTGTGTTGATAGCTAAATTATCCTTCTGTGTCAGCCGGTAAAACTGGCTAAACTATGAATCTATAGCTACTTCCACTGGTAACACAAATATCACTTCAACACGCGACAATTGGTCTCTGATTCCGCCAGTGACAGTATTAACGCGTGGCACAGAAGGAGTGGCTCTGAGCCGCCTCAGCTCTCCGGACCTAGAAAAACCCACTGGAACACGCCTGTCTAGTGTCACGCACACAGCTGTCACAAGACAGTTGAAAAACCGAACAAAAGTTGACTTGAAGGCGCAGGAAATATTTATCCCACGGGAAACAACAAAGGTAAGAAATGTCTCTTCTGTCTGTCTCTTTTTTTTGTGTGTGTGTGTGTGCTATGAAAAGAAATGCTGTGACTGTTTGACATATCGCGTTATAATTCTGGCTTCATCGTTTTTTTTCGTCATATTCTTGACAAATTCGCTATTATCCGCTATTTTTGAAGAATGGGAAGGGTTTCAAGTGGCTCACCTTCTTTTCACTGCTTCAAAATATAGCACTGAATTGGTATTTAATAAAGAATTTGATTAAAGGGGTACAGTTTGGTGCATAAATGTAAGGTCTAGGATAAAATACATCAAAATGTATTTTGATACAAAATACAAAATACCCCTCAAATAAATATATCAAAACAAAATACAAAATACTGGTGCCAGAAAATGTGTCAAAATAAAATACAAGTATTTTGTATTTTTAAATACAGAAAATACTTTTTTTCTTTTTCTTTTTAGCAGCGACCCACAGCTCTATAGGTCACTCTGTCGGTCGGTTGGTCCACAAGAAGAATCATGATTCATCCATTAATGGCGTGATAGTAGCAAATTTGGTCACAGCTATTGCAAATTTGTGCTTGTTTTCTCACAATTTGGTGTAGGCTACCATAAAATATTATTTATTGATTCAGATTTAGATTCAGACAACTTTATTGATCCCACTTGAGGCAATTCATTTGTAGCATACTCATCCCAAGCATCAACCACAACAACATACAATTTCCTATGTTATGCACAGTCCAGTAAAACAGACCACTAGGTCATTGAATGGCCCAAGTTTAAAAAACAAATAGATAAAAATAAAAAATAAAAAAGTAAAAAATATTGTTACATCCAATATTATAAGAATGTGTAGCCTATTATTTTGTGTTTCGTGGAGAAAGTATTTTGAGTATTTTAAATACAAAATTACTCCACTCAAAAGTATTTTGTTACAAATTACATTTGCTTTTTATTGGCCTTATCAAATACAAATTACAAAATACTCAAATGTAATTGAAATACATATTTTAAATACAAGTAATAGAAATACTGCCCATCCCTTGTTTATACATAGGCTACAAGTTTATGTGTCTTCACAGACTGCTGCACCTGTGGTGACATCAGACTAGTGAACAAAGTACTAAAAAGAAATAACTATGCAGTCATGTAATTGCCAAGCATTGCAGCATGCGCAGCAAAGAAAATACCCAAGCCACCACAATAGCACATATATATAAATACCAGCAGCTTGAACCATTGATACAAGGCAGGATGGATCCATGCTTTTATGTTCCATCCATCCATCCATCCATCCATCCATCCATCCATCCACTTTCATCCACACCCTCTCCCCAGCAACGCTTTCCAGCTCCTCCTGGGGGACCCCAAGGCGTTCCCAGGCCATGTGACATACGTAATCCCTCCAGAATACTCTAGGCCTGCCCTGGGGTCTCCTATCAGTGGGATGTGCCCAGGACACCTCCAACGGGAGGCGCCCAGGAGGCATCCTGATCAGATGCCTGCACCACCTCAAATGACCCCTTTTGACAGGAAGGAGCAGCGGCTGTACTCGGAGCTCCGGATGTCCGAGCTTTTTACCCTATTTCTAAGGCTGAGCCCAGCCACCCGAAATCTGTTATTTCGGCTGCTTTGGCCAAGTGGCTTTCATGTTGTTTACACCAAATTCTGCCCCTACCATCTGAATGTTGCAGCAGAAATCGAGACTCATCAGACCAGGCAACATTTTCCAATCTTCTATTGTCCAGTTTTGGTGAGCCTGTGTGAATCACAGCCTCAGTTTCCTGTTCTTAGCCGACAGGAGTGGTGTCCAGTGTGGTCCTCTGCATACCTTGGTTGTAATGAGGTATTATTTGGGTTACTGTTGCCTTTCTATCATTTTGAATCAATCTGGCCATTCTCCTCTGACCTCTGGCATCAACAAGGCATTTTCACCCAGAGAACTGCTGCTCACTGGATATTTTCTCCTTTTGGGACCATCCTCTGTAAACCCTAGCGATGGTTGTGTGTGAAAATCCCAGTAGATCAGCAGTTTCTGAAACACTCAGACTAGCCCGTCTGCACCAACAACCATGTTCAAAGTCACTTAAATCACCTTTCTTCCCCAATCTGATGCTCAGTTTGAACTTCAGCAGGTCATCTTGACCATGTCTACATGCCTAGATGCACTGCTGCTGCCACATGATTGGCTGATTAGCTGTTTGTGTTAATGAGCAGTTGAACAGGGGTACCTAATAAAGTGGCTAGCAAGTGTAGCAATGGGCAAACACAAAAGTACCACAAGACCCAGTAGCATTGTGCGGCAGTGTCTGTATCTGCAGAGACACTGCCCTCTTCCTGTTTTTAATTATTTTCTTAGTATTTTGCGATGTTTCTGGGTGTCAGGCTTTGGATAATGGTGTGTAGCCCCAGGCCATTAGCAGCACGAGGCTGGGACTCTATAAAAAAGTAGCGACCAGGTTACATTGCTCTCTCCATCTCTCTCCTCTGCCCTGTGGATGCGAGCTGCAGGTCTGTGTGTCACGATTAATTGAGAAAAAGTAAAAGGCACTGACTCATGGCTGTGCTTCAACTGTGTGAAAGCCTGATGCCAGCAGACATGTCGGAAATGCACCTCAACGTCCACTGGCTGGTCGGGAGCAGTTAAGTGGGCCATGAACGGTTGTTGCTCTCCCCTGTACCCTGCACAGCAAAACAAAACTCGACACAGCTGAAATTTGGCTCGACTCAAAAATGAGTCGTGCAGCTCAAAAAAGGTTTCAGCTCATACACTGTATGCTAAGCTTGACAGATGTTGCAACTCAACAATCAGATAACACATATCAACACAGTAGGAGCCATTAATTATGTCTTTGTATTTATGTCTGCTTATACTTGCCCAGCCTAAATCAAGTTAAATCAATAGGGCATGGCAACTGACTTTAGTGTGGCAGAGGAAACGTATGTGGGGAAAAGGTGCATGAGTGAAGGGAGTTCACATGATTTTTATCACTCGCACAGCACACCAGAGAGCCAAGACAGTTTTTATATCACCACGCAAGTGTTATTTGCAGTTTATAATAATTCAGCTCTAACATGAATTCTTAATTAAACAGGGACCTCACCCAACAGTAAATACTGTCTTAGCATCCTATTCAATTTAATTTAAAACATGTTTTCACCCCAGCTGAGTGGCTCATGCAAATCAGATTAGTCACTAAAATGTATGTGTTTCCTGTGTGAAGTTACAAAGAAAAACCTTCAAAGTAATGATGGAAAGTGAGATTAAGCTCTGGTGAGGCTTACCTGTCATTTAGACTTTCATCACAACCCAGTAAAAAAACAGAGGTTGCAGCACATTGCTCAACTGGCAAAGTACTGCAATTTAAAGAAGCCTTGCCACATGTGCACACCTATAAGGGGAAGCACCATACTTGCTCTGTTGTCTCATATGAGAAACAGAAAGATATGTAAATCATAACAGTTATATTTGACTGAATTGCAACACAGTAAATGATCACAGAAAGCAGGAAGGACTGAGCAGAGGTGGAGCCGGCTGTCATTTGGTTAGCCCCACTCCGTACCAGATGGTGGCTGCATGTGCAGTTTAGAGCAACACCATTTTTTGCCAACACTATTTATCAAGCAAAAGCCAGAGACTGTGTCATATAAGGTTGCTGTGAGCTGTAAATTCACCACTTCAGGTGCACACTGTCAGACACAAAAAAAGACTCCTCAACTTGAAGAATTTCAGCTGACTGAAGGGTCTCTGACTGCTGATCCGAACCTGCTGACCTATCAATTTTTTTGTTTTAAAAAAATCACCGTTGGACAGTTAATCTCTACTTCCCCTGTCGGTGTTTACTGAACAATCTGACCTGTCAAAATGACGCACGAGGGAGTAGTAATACACAAGGGGTAACCAAAATGGACAGCAACTGCAACTAAACCCAATTTAAAACTAACTAAACCTAAATCCCCCACATGACATGGCAGTCTAATGAGTTGGCTCCAGGATTTTAGAGTCCTCAGCCATGTCTTTTGCTCCACCAGGAAGGAACCCCCCACCTTGGTTTTACTTAACCATGTGTACTATTTTGACATCTCCTTTACTCTCCATTCCAGATGCGTGTCACCAAGAAGAAGTGTGTGATTTTGGTCACTGGGCTTCTGTTGTTTGCCCTGTTTTGTGCCTGGAGCCCTGGGACCAGCTCAGGCGTTGACATACGGCCAGGACAGAGGGGTCACATAGAAAAACTTCTCGAAGAGAAAATTCGAGACACCATCAGTGACTATCACGATATTGCCTACCATTTGAAGGATGATGTGGCACGGTGTGTTATTCTTCAACATGTCTAACTTCTGCTCTGAATTCTCATTTTTATCTATACCACCTCACTCAGTGCCATTTTTTTTTCTGACAGTCATCTGGCTCAAAATACATGTGTGTGTCTGGCTGATGAGGAGACCTTTCACCTGCCGTTAGCCAATCTACTATTTCCACGTGTGTGGGCCCACAATGTTGACCTTGCATTCTTAGAGTCCCATCCTGACCCAGAGGGCGTAAAGCATCACAGAGCTCAGGAGTACAGAAGCTTTCAGAGGAGGTAAAGTTCAAATGATGATACAAATGACTTTTAGTGAACATGCCCTTGTTTACTCATGTAACTGTCTGCCTCGCCACATAAAACTTTTGCCTTCAATGCAATGATTAACTACTTTACAAGATACGGACTTTGCCATGGACCCACAAGGTTTAGTCATGGATAACATAAATTTGGCAAGACCCTTTGAGTGATGCTGTGCAGTATCAGTTGACAGTTAACCTACCACACAGCTACCATTTCAATACACTGACATAACAGTCTATTTAAAGGCCTCACTCACTTTTTAGTTGTACACTGACATGTGCTTTGCTGTTGTTACTGTCCCTTATCCTAGTCTCCACCTGATTTGAATCTTTTGCCTGCACACTTGCTGGTCTATATTTCTAAGTTAATCCACACTGAGAGGTTATTTGCAATGCTCTTTGCATAATAGGTATCCAGTGGATGCTGTGCATGGACTTAAACTGGTTGCTCTCAACTTTTAATCAGAGTTACAAAATTAAGTTAGACTAGTCCATACCCATTGGTAGCTTTGTCACCTTCTACCTATGCCACTCCTCAATGCCTATGTGCAGTTTCACATAGATTGACCACGCCAGTGAGTAGAAAAATGTGGGACAGACAGAATGACTCACTGACAGAATGACACACTGACAGTTTCCGTGATTATGTACAGCATACCATACCATGACTTAGTCACACCAAAAAGTAGAATAAAAAAACCAAACATTTGGCCACAGGGGGAGCCACAGCGATCGATCACATTTTAGCCATTTTTAAGCATTTTTCTGTTGTTATAGCGCCACCCAGTTGCCAATTAGAGTTAAATTTCTCCAGTCACCTTGAGGCGTCTTGTTCTACATATCTACCAGGTTTAGTAAAAATCGATATGGCGGTTAGGCCTAGATAAGAAATTAGCTCTCTAGCGCCCCCATTTTGTTTGATGGGGTCAATAATGGAGGGGTCCCCTCAGATTATGTGTGGTCATATGCCTACAAAGTTGCGTGGTGATCAGTGAAACCC
>NC_065521.1:25306784-25309443 GCF_006386435.1 Epinephelus moara
AATGTGATACATAAATGTATTATGTAAACACTACTGATGAGAAAAAATCATACACAAAAGTATTGTGTAATTTTTGTATACATGTAACGGAAAAAGAAAGAAACTCTGATGATGACCCAACAATTGCATTGCATTACAGGTTACAGGTGGTCGCATGTTTGATTTTCTAGTAACCATGCTTTCAGCTTCCCCTTGAAAGTGCTAAGAGTGGTGCTCTCTCTGATAATGACTGGGAGGTTATTCCAGCTTTGCCCACCTTTTATGGATAGAACATTCTGACCAAAGGTGGCTCTTCTGGATTGACCAAGTCAGTGAGGAGAAACACGTGGAACAGAGACACAGACAGACACGCCCACAGACAGAGTTTTCGTCATTATATAATACGATGAGTAGTCAAATGACATCTACTCAGCAAAATTTACTAAACAAAGCTTGTTTGTTGCCCAAGACCCCAACTCACAAGTGCCACGATGTAAACAAGTGTATGACTGGAAAACTGACAGTTAGTTAGACAAACAGCATCACTTCCTTTCAAAACCTAAAGGTATTCAGGTTTCAGTTTCTTTATTATTGTGGCAGAGTGGGGGGGCAATGCTAGGGATGCAGAGCTCGACAACGCCACCCAGGGGAATATACCTACACTTTTACAGGATTACTTACTGGCAACACAGGTTCAGGGTAACACAGGGCCAGAGACGTGATTCACATACAAAAATATATACTTTATTTTTGAGTTAAAAACACAATTTCTCTTAAAAAAAAAAGGGCTGGAACAAACAGAGGCAACCAAATAGTTCAGGGCTGGGGCTTACCACGGCGGCAGAAAACCAAGGAGGGAGAAACCAAATCAAACACCACCCGTGAAGCACACCAAATACTGAACTGTGAAAGCACCACCACCAGGAAAGGGACTGCCGCTCGCTTTGGCCCACAGCACCTGTAACACAAAGGAAGAATTAATTATTTTTGCCTCCTTACTCAATAAATGAAGTCAAATACAAAACAGAATCAAGGTTATAAGAAAATCAGAGAAATAATCCAACTTAAACACAATCTTCCAAATTAACCAAAAGAAAGAAAAGAATAAACAATGAACAAAATGAAACAAGTCTTGAAGAGTCTGTTCCAACCGTCGGAAAGGTGTGCAGGTGGGCAGCCTGCCTCACCCAAAATCTCTTTACAATAAACCCCCCCCGGCCCGAAATGAAATAGAAGAAAAAGAAAATAAAGATGACGACGAAAATAACTAAATAGGAAAAAGTAAAACTAGAGTCCAAAAATAAAACAGACAAAATGAAAAGAATCAAAGCAAACAAAAAAAGAGATTAAACGTGAATAAAGCCAAAACTGGGGAAAGTAAACAGATTCAAATTGAAATCACTAACAGAAAAGAAATCCAACAGTAATAAATTTAACAATTCTATAATTAACTGTGGCAAAACAAAATTAAAGGAAAACCTACATAACGAGGGACTGAATTAAATTAAACCATAACAGAAATCATAACCAGAGAACCAATACTAAAACAGCAGTGCCCGTCTCCTAATGGCTGATTAAGGCCGGCGTCCTCCACACAGCTGTTGCCGAACTGGTGAATATTGGAAGGAGAAAGCTGCACTTTTTAGGGGGGAATCTGTATGTAAATCAGAAAGGGAGCATGTGTCAGCCCGATGTTGCATGCTTTTAAGCACAAGCAAGACAAATGAGCCAGCTTACCCCACGGCCGCGCCGCTCCGAGCGCGTACCCACAGCCAGGCGGAGCCCAGATCCAACGTGGTGCGCCCGCACCACCCCGCCGGCCACGCCAACCACGGCGGTCAGGTTCCCTCGGCACAAGCTAATTGCTCCCCCCGCAGCCACACCAGCCGTGCCGCGCAGTGACAAGCAGATCAGTGAGACCGAGTAAGGTTCCCCATGAGACATTCAGGCAGGTGGGAAAAGGCAGCCAACTCACCTTCTTTTTAAGGCATGCAAGGTTCAGTCAACGCCGAGCACACACAAACACAGTGACGGCCCACGCCAAACAATCCAGCCGCCTCGACCACGCCACCAACGCTCACTGCCAGGACCAGGGAAAAGGGGGGCCAGCTCGGTGATGACACCCTTTTAAAGGTGCGCACCGACCAGCACCTCAAGTCCCTGGATGACTGGCACAGCGCCCCACAGCGACTGGGAGTGCTCCAAAGGGCACCCGGTCACATTATCATATGCACAACAATTAAACCACAGAAATTGGCATGTGTACGTAGGTTATTTAAACACAGGTAAACCTGCTAAGAAATAGGCTATAGACTCCTGTACCATCGCCAGTAGACCAGAGCTGTGCACAAGGGTCTGAAGCAAACAAGCATGTCTTGGTGCCTTGGTGTGTGATATTAGACATCACGGTCAGTAAACAGTAGAAAGCAGCATTGATGTATGTGAAAACCTTATAGTGCTTACCAGTGCTTAATTTGTACGTACTGGAACGTGTACCAGGATCTTTTCAGAAAAGGCCCTGGTACGCATGGGTCTAGAACTTTTCGCATCTAAAAACTACATACAGTATTGGCTGATGTCACTAGTGTTGCAGGGTATACTGGTAATGGTAGACCGCGGTACTAAAACTCCACAGTAGCCTACATATGATAGTTCAAAGTCCAATCGCAAGACGGTGAGT
>NC_065521.1:25309936-25312642 GCF_006386435.1 Epinephelus moara
TAATTTATTCCATTGAAATATCATTGATGTATTATAGAAAAGTGATTTATCTTTTTATAAATGACAAAAGGCACATCTGCCTCATTTTTGCCGTGGTATCCTGATACTACTCAGAACCGTGATACTGTCACTGGTAGCTATCGTACCGTGGGTCCCAGTTTTGGAACACTAGATGTCACAACCATTCCATTCGGAGTCGCGCAGTGAGGCGGCTCGGGTGCCGCTTAAAAAAAGTGTTCCTCCACTTTTGGAAGTGGGGGAACACTGCTCTCTCAGAGGCCCAAAGTGTTCCCCTACTTCTAATTTTACAAATTAAGCACTGGTGCTTACTTTTTATATATCTCATATTTAGTCTCTTCAAACATCAAACTAAGACAGACAGTATTTTGTTGTGGCATGTTACTGCATCACAGGGCTAAAATTAGCACGTTCACCCATGTGATGTGTTTCTATCAATGCCGTGGGTGTGAATGCCAATTGTAACCTCTCTGATTAAATAAGCCAGATGTTAGCAGTTTTTTGTGCAGTGGAAAAAGGGTCTTTACAGAGAAGCTGTCATCTAATCATGGACCTGAGACGTCTACCAACAATGCTAATAAAATATGTATGAAAAGGACATTACTAGAGTTAAAAAAAAATGAGGGAGAGAGAGAGAATGTATGTGCCTCTCCAACAGAGTCCGCCATGTTGTATTACAGTGGCCCAGAATGGACATATCAAGCACTGGCTCTAGATGGAACCATTCTCGTTCTCGAGCCGGCCACTGTAGCTCTCCTACACGCTTGGCACACCAGAGAAGCTTCAGCTCTGCAACCTCACCACTACATGCCACTAAATCACACTGTAGACCTTTAAAATATTGGGATAAAATGTAACATAAATAAAATATAAAAGAAAGTAACAGAAATTTGCTGTAGACAGTAATTGCAAATGAATAACCTAACTGTAAAAAGGAATACAGATCAGTGACAGTATCAAGTGATGAGTTCAGGGGCTCATGAGTTCAACAGTCTTTGGGCCTGCGCAATGAGAGAACTAACAAAAGCAGGAAATCTTCACATTTCAGAGCTTATTCTCATACAGGTCATAGAAAATCTCACAGTACAACTTAAGGGTAACAAGATTTCATCAATTCAACGTATGGGCTACTTGATACTGATTTTAATGCAGTACCTCTAGATCACTAATAAAGTGAGAGATCCTGACATAAATTAGGTACTCAAAGTAAATAAATAGGTGTTTATTTCACAGTGACGAAGCAATGCAGGTACTTTCCTCTCCATGTCTGTATGTAAAGGTCGTACAATCCTGCAGATGTGCTTATCGTTGCTGAGGCCAACAGTCCTCTTCAGTATCCTACCCAGGGTGTGGAGGTGCGACCCCTCAAAACGATCATCATTCCTGGTAACAGCATATCTACCATGATGCTACACATGATATCAAAGCTGAAACAAATCATCTTTACCTGCTTTTAGTGCTTCATTTGCTATTTAAGTATATTGGTCACCATCATCCCATCTTGATGTCCTCAGTAACAACTGCTTTCTTTCCATAGGTTTGGGTCTTAAAGAAAAAACAGGATCAAACCATACGGTAATTTCTTCAGTTTGTCGTTTTGATTGTGGTTAACATACCCACTTTTGTATAAATGTTAAATGTTGTGTTTATTTTTTCCCCAAAACCATGTGATTATTGCAACAGGTGCATTTGACAGCAACCCTGGGGACTTTTGATGTTGCTGCCACAGTGGACAAGGTTTCTGTTAAAGGAGCAGGGGAGAAGCACATGACGCTGTCGAGTCCCAGTCTCTCCGCTTTAAACGGGCAGCTGCAGTGTGTCACTTATACAAACACTGTTTTCCATCCGAAGACAGCAGACACAGGTAAAGTTATTACATGGATACTATCTCAATATGAAAAGTAAAATGTCATGTTTACCTATTAAGCCTTGGGTTCAGTGGTAATACACAACAAATTGGACCAATAAGCAATTATTGAAGTGGAAACAGATCATTTTTCAACTTTATCTCCATAGAATTTCAAGAGATATTATTGTTGGCATCGCTTTCTGTTTTTCTCAGAGCTGAGCAACCACAGTTCCGTTGATTGTTCCAACATCTGCCATTTCTGGTACGGGGGATGGGATTGTAACCGCAAAGAACTTACATTAATACTACTCTATGGTTACTTGGAATAGCAACCAAGAGCTACCAGGGAAAACAAAGGTGCTATTGTCTTTCTGTTTTGGTTGGTCAGTGGTCACACTTTCTTTAAGCAGTGAATCCGCCCGTCCTAAGCTTCTTCATTTTCAGATCCTGTGGCAGACAGCATTAAAAGCAAAGCTTACAGGAAACCAATGTAAATGCTAATGGTATCATTCTTCTATAGCCACGTCATAGTGCAATAAACATTAAAACAGAAGAACATTGTCTGCTTCCACTTCAACAGACATTATGGTAATGGGTTAAAGGGGACATATTATGCTTGTGTTCATTTTCTGTCATATTTATATCGTTGCAACATTGGATGTTGATATTAAATGTGGCCAAAGTTTCAAATAATGAGGTAAATGTTTGTATAAGTAATCCCTATCAGCAAAAATCTCAAACTGAGAGGGGTGTGGTATGGACCCAAATGCAGTACACAGGTGCTCAGGAACAGTTGGTAATGACCTTTATTTTCACCACAGCAAACAAGGTACGGAGCA
>NC_065521.1:25321179-25490237 GCF_006386435.1 Epinephelus moara
AGAAATATGATCTCGTTTCTTAGTTCCTGTTAGTACACGTGCTGCTGCATTCTGAATTAGCTGGAAACATAACTACCATAACTAAAGTAGTGACATCAACTGCGGTGCATAGATAATTACAGCTTGTCATGAAATGGTAACACTTTACTTGAGGGTATCTACGTAAGAGTGACATGACACTATCATAACTATGACATGACACGGTCATGAACATTATATACATGTCATAAACGTTTATGACTGCTGTCATTAAGTGTCATTCGGTTCTTTTAATGACAAGTTGACATTGTTTGGGTTGTCTTGATTATGACAACTTGACATTAATCAAAGTGACATTACATACACTGACAATAACAAATTTAATGTCAACTTGTCATGACAAAGACAACTTCTGGTAATGTCACTGTTACGACCCGGCTCAAGTGGCCATAACAAAAGGGAGACACACCATGATGAACGGTTAACAAAAGATATTTTATTAGAAGCAAATCAAACCAAATTAGACCAAATTAACAAATAACTAATAAGAATAACATATGGGGTGTGAATGTCAGTGATATCAGTGCTATGTGTGAGTATTGAATGATGGGTGTAGGAGAGTGTGTATGTGTAAGTGTTGGAGAGTGCATCAAAGCAAAGAAACTAAAACATTACCAAACCAGACCAGAGTGGTTGCCTGTAGGGAGAAGCAGAAGGTGAGTGAATGAGTGAGCACAGCTTTTATCATTTTCAGTCCACCAGGCCCAGGTGCACTGAGTTGCAATCAAGTCAGCCTGGGAGAGACAGGCCTGACAAACTCTCACAGCAGACACACCCCTAGATGACACAGGGATCATCACAGTCACTTTAATTAATGTCAAGTTGTCATAATCAAGACAACCCACACAATGTCAACTTGTCATTACAAAAAATAAATGACACTTAATGACAGCAGTCATAAATGTTTATGACATGTACTTAATGTTTATGACAAGCTCATGACAGTTTCATGTCATAGTTATGACAGTGTCATGTCACCCTTATGTAGATACCTTCAAGTAAAGTGTTACCAAAATATGTGCTGCTTCATCTGTTTGTCACAATTTTGTTCTGCAGTTCAGTTTGCAACTGAACATCACCAGTCATATTTCAGCATTAAAGTTGGACATGGAATCATACCTAACCTTTACAACTCAGGATATCAAAGAGGTTTGTGAGCAGTTATATCATTATTAATCTTATTTAATGGAAAATGTTTGAATGCCACATTGAATGTTTTTTTGATCATGTGTTTTTTTTGTTTGTTTCTACTTAGAGGACAATATTAGTGCTCTTGTTACCATCGCCACCAAAACTTTTCTACGCTACGACAAACTCAAAGACCTCATTGACAGTATACGACAACACTATCCCACTGTCACCATAGTGATAGCAGATGATAATGAACATCCTCAGCCAGTGACTGGGCCTCACATTGAGCATTACATCATGCCTTTTGGAAAGGTAAAGAATTGTTAAATCATGCATTGTGATGACTGACCAACATAGTTTATATATGTTCATCCCTCTTCATTTACTGTACACAGGGATGGTTTGCAGGAAGAAACCTGGCAGTGTCTCAAGTGACCACCAAGTATGTGCTCTGGGTGGATGATGATTTCATTTTCACTGCAAACACCAAGTTGGAGAGGATGGTGGACATCTTAGAGAAGACCACTCTGGACCTGGTGAGTTGCATGCCCAGAGACAGTTCAATGTGTGTGGCAGATGTCTACTGCTTTAGTGACTGCATATTATTAGATCTATAAATACTAACTTAAAAGTGCACAATTATTCAGTTCCCTCCCCTCTACTCCCTCCCACCTGACCATACAAATGAGAGTGAAGGGTGTACTCGGATAAAGAATGTGCACATTACTCTGCATTGATAAGCTTTTACCATACGCTGACAGCATCACAAATTCAGAATGCCACTGCACAGCTCTTCTGCAACTCTTCTCACAGAGCTCACGCATGCCTAGACCTGCATGTGCTTCACTTGCTGCCGGTAAAATACAGAATTCATTTTGAGATTCTTTTAAGCACTTACAAAGCTCTCCATAAACAAGCTACCAGATACATTCATGAACCTCCTATTCTAAGGACAGGTCTTTAAGATCTGCTGCTGCTTTTTGTCCCTTGGTAAAAAACTAAGCAGCACCTTCCAGAGCTAAAAGAAAAATGAAGGCAACATAGAAGTGCAAAAAACTGCAGATCCTTGAACAGCCACTTGCAGCTGGCTCCAGAAGCCAGTCAGTACCTAAAGACACCCATGTTAAATTGCTCAACTTCACAACAGAAATATATGTTTCCTGTCTGGTACAAATACAGTTTTGGTCTTTGGAGCCATTCTGAACATTCATGATTACTGTACAGGGAGTGGATTGTTATATAATTCACCTGTTTACATCTTATAAAGGCTAAAAGTTGGGCATTTTAAATAATAATGATAATACATTTTATTTAAAAAGGTGCCTGTCAGTCACCCGAGGTCACCTCACAGAGCATAAAATAACATACAGAGCAAGATAAAGGTGTGGCAGCTGGAGACGGGCTGTCTGCCCAGCATTGCAGTCTATGAATCAGCTCCATCTGTCGCCTATACACAGCTCCACCCTGTCCAAGTATCCAAGTATGGTCACTTCTGCCTCCAAAATACCAAGATGGCGACAGTGAAAATGCCAAACTCTGAAAAGTATGGGTGGTGTCATGGTAGCTACATCTATTATTTTGTACAGTCTATGCTCAAAACTAAAAACCAAAGGTGACTGAGCTTGCTGGCTGTTCTTTGGACAATTTTAAACATTTAAAAACTTTGTGAGAATGCAATGTTCTTCTGAGGAACCTTGGGTCCTGACACATACACCACCCACCCAAACATCAGTACAGACCAATATGCCCCCTTATAGCAACAGCACTCCCTGATGGCAGTGTGCCTAGGAATGGCCTGGAATATGTGACTAAGAGGTAAAGGCATCAACCTGGCCTCCAAATTCTCCAGATCCCAATCCAATCGAACACCCATTGGGCATGCTGGTACTTTACCTTTCAGCCCACAGGACTCAAAGGATCCGTCGACAACGCCTTGGTGCAAAACAACACAGGACACCCCCAGAGGTCCTGTCTCAATGCCTTGACAGGTCAGAAGCTCTACCGTAGATTGGACTTGGCCCTGAACCGTCAAGGCCTGGACAAAGGACCTTGGGGTACCAGTTTGTCCCACAGATGCTCGATCAGATTGGGATCTGGGGAATTTGAAAGCTAGATCGATGCTTTGAGCTCTTTGTCATGTTACTTGGATCATTCCTGAGCAGTTTCTGCAGTTGGGCATGGTGCTTCACCTTGCTGGTGGATGCCAGGACCATAGGTTTCCCTGCAGAACATTGCATTGTAATGAAATGATCGATGCTATTCACTTCACCTGTCAGTGGTTTTCATGTTCTGGCTGATTGGTGTATATAGATAAACTTTACCTTACATTAAAAGAGAGAACTGCTTTTTAACTGCCTGAGGTTTACAACCTATTAATATCTGCACACTCTTGAGAACCTCAGTGGTGAAGCTCTGCCAGGCCTTATGCCACAGCTGTTGCCTTCAGTTGCTCATGCTCTAGAGGACTAGGGTTAGGTTGTAGGGCTGGGCGATATGGAGAAAATTTAATATCATAATGCTTTTGACCAAATTATTGTGATGATATTGTAGGGTTAACTATTGGTGCTTTCACAAAATATCCGCACAAGGAAATTTTTGATAAATAATCATCAGTAATATGGATATAATGACTTAAGTGGGTAAAGTGCAATAATAGAACAGCGAAAACAGTCTGGTAAGTTCAGAAAATCATATCACTTTACTGTAATGCAGCCTTTAAAACCAGAAAAAGACCGCACTTACGATATTATGATATCCAAAATGCAGGGTGAAATCTAGTCTGGTATCAGCATAATATTGATATATTGCCCAGCCCCTGTCAGGTGCCAAGAATCTTTTGGGTTTTTTTAGTCCTCTAAATGCCTTGTCTTTATGTTTAGGATCAATGTCCTGCCATCAGTGTCCTGGGTGAGAACATGCTCCAACACACGTAATATGTTTATACAGTAAAGTTAGCACATACATCTTACAGTCATTGTTTCATTTCAAATCCATGTGCTGGAGTATAGAGCCAAAAAGAGAAATATGAGCGAGTCCTGCTACGTATGATCTGAGCAGAAAGTTCAAATGTTGTACATGCCATCACCTGCATTGCCACAGTCTGTGTTGTGAGGATCAACAACTTTCTTGTTTCTGTGTTTGGTAAGAAGGTGTCCCCACGTAAGGGTCAAGTTTCCTTTAGAAATGAAACTAAACTCTGATGTTGACTCATATTGGTGACTTGTTTCAGAGGGTGGCTCAGTGGCCTAACATACATCAATCAGTCAGTTCATTTTGTCAAATGAATACATGTCAATGAACTGATCCCAGGTTTTAAATTTGGGCATGTTTTCGGCATGTCACTGCTTGTTGGCCTTACTTGTCACAGTAACTATTCTTATTTGAATTAAAAAAGTGAATACAGAGAGTGAGTCATGCCACCTGTGCAAACAGATTGTTCCAACCTAAATATTTCAGGCATGGAGTGATGTGTCGAGCCCTTTCATTTTCTTGGCCACAGGCTGCTTTTCTTTTCTTTTCTCACATTTTATTTTACAGTGTTATAGTCACTCATTGTGTGACATGACTTTGTCTGTGAGTGTTTATCTACACGCTTTTATCCCATGTCTTTCTTGTTGTCTGAATGTTTTCAGGTGGGTGGTGCGGTGAGAGAGATTACAGGTTACACTGCCACCTACCGTCACACCATTTCTGTGGAGGAAGGAGGAGAGGAAGGTGACTGTTTGCATATCAGAAATGGTTACCACCATGTTATGGAGGGATTTCCCAACTGTGTAGTAGCTGATGCCTGCATCAACTTCTTCATGGGGAGGACAGACAAGGTGCAGCAGGTGGGCTTTAATCCCCGCCTGGCACGGCGCGGTCATCTGGGTGAGTCTGACTGTAACATCTGCTGTCAAATGTTAACGTAGCAGCTATGTTAGCTCTTTTCTCTATACAGTACAGCTGTCATAACACTGTTTTGGTGGTTCAGACTGGAAAGATATAAAAGAAACAACTCGAGGGTAAATCCAGAACAAAATCTTATTTTGGCATTGCAGAGTTTTTCATCGACGCTCTGGGCTCCCTCCACGTTGGCTCCTGTAGTGACATCATCGTAAGCCACGCATCAAAGATCAAACTACCCTGGAGTAAAACAGTCTCACAAAAGGCCTATGACAAATTCCGCTATTCATCATCCACTGCCCAAAATGACATCTCTAATGAAGTCTTCTACTTCAAGAACAGGTTCAAGTGCATAACAAGTCACTGAAACTTGGCCCCTCACATGTCTGTTTGCTGCCTTAAAGTCCAGGTAAAGAAAAAATAGATATGTGTTATGAGTTTGTCACACCACAGAAAATGTGTCACTAACCTCCCAGACAAATTTGATTGATTAAAAAAAATTCAAAGTATGTCAAATCAGGTTTCAAAATCATGAAAAAAGAAGCAGAAGAATCAGAGCCACTGCAGTTACGACGGACACTCGTTCAGAAGCTAACAGCAGCTAGCATTAGCGCTAAGCACACACCTCCAGCAGTGAGCAGTAACTGCTAGCAGGCAGGGTTGCCGATTCAGGCTGAAAGACTGAAAGATACACTAGTGATGGCTATTTTTTTTTATGTATATAAGATTGTGGCATTTAACAAAGATGTTTATTCATGTAAAACTGTACTTGACTGAAAGAGCCAAGAGGGCTTGTTGAATGTAGCAAACTCACCGCTCACACACAGGGGATGAATAAAACAACACTGATGCTATGTACTCTAACATTTTTTAAATATAGTTTTTAAATATTGGGGAGGGGTCATGTTAAAGATGGCAGTGCATCATCGAGCCATGATTTCAGGCTCAAGCTCAATGCAGCACTCTATAGTTCAAATTCGATTACATTTTCAACAAGTATTTTCTAACATGTATAATTTGTCTAGAGAGAAACCTCAGATTTTACTTTACCTGGACATTTGAGAATTTTGAGAAATTTTTGTTTTCAGGTTAAGACTGCAGAAATTGATGTTGTTATGTTTTACAGTTTGTTAGCACTTGCTGTTAAACAGACTGTGTGGACAGATTTTGTTCTATGAACAGTTTACAATTTTTTAGTATAGAAAAAAGTATCCTATCCTCCTTTCTCTAGAAGACATGAAATATTGCCCTTCACAAAATGCACTGAAAATATCATGTTTCTTTTTGTTTTTAATCGCACTGAGTTGACTTCCATAAGTACTGTGACTTCAAAGGATGGGATGGGTTTCCTGGAACTGTCCATTTGTAATTCACCACAGAGACAGCAGTGGTGAAACATATCTGTCGCTGCATGAATTGATAAAAGATTTAAGTAGTGCTCCAGTAATTGTTCATGTTTAGACTTGATCTATTTTCCCAGTATGTTCAAGGTTGCATTTGCACTACAGCCACTTAAAGCAGCAGTTCTATTTTAACTTGTCTGCTCATTTCGCAACTTATACCACTTGTTGTTAAGGTGTTGTAACTGAGTCAAATACTGACTGGGAAACTAAGGTGTCTCTGCTTTCAGCCTGTCATATTGATTTTCCATCTTAACACTACTGTGATTGTGTTTTAGATTTCCTTTAGAAGATCATAATTTCTATCAGCTCTCTCATCCCCCCTGTTGGGAATCACTTATGTAGAGTTAATTTAAAGCTCTTGAATGCATCTTATCCAGGCCAAAATATTCAAGTGCAAGAAAAAAAATACTTTACTGCAGGGCACAAATGCCTCCAATAAAAACACTGCAGTAAATGCATCTTATCTGAAACATAACATCACAACCCACTTATGCTTCATAATAAAAAAAGTCACGTCACAGTTACATCTGTAGTCCTTGTTGCAAAATGTATATTATGTATTTATTTACTTTTATGATACATACATTCATAAGAAATTGGAGGGTTATATGACACATAAAATGAATTGCCTTGTTTTTGTAATGATTTTATTTTTTATCTGCATCTTCCTATTCCTGAATTGTAAAACATTGCTGCATTGGTTCCTTTAAAGAAAGAGGCTCGCAGACAGAATAGATTTAAAACTACTTGGTGATGCAGCCAGTGTAACTTTAAATAAGCCTCTACATTTGCAGCTTTGTGATATAAAACATGTTGTAGCAGTTCAAAATGCCCCTTAATGCTCCAGGCTTATTAATTTAATTTAATATATTTTGTCTGCATGGGAACACAGCCAATGGCATTCTCAGGGTTTATTACTCAGGTAACATTTATGCTTGTAACATGCTTTGAATGTGTCGTGAAAGATACTGTGTTTGTGCACTTGTCTCTAAAGTACAATATGATAAAATGGTGTGAGCATGTCTTGCTGTGCAAGTAAACTGATAATAAAGGTTGTAAATTGAGTCTTTAATTACGCTGTTGTACAATGGAGCTATTGAACTGTTGATAAGCTCGCACTTAGTTCTTTAAATGTAGTAATATGTCCACTGCACCTTCTAGTTGTTTTGGAATTATAGTTCATGTATCATTTAAAAATTCTGCACACTCTCCATCTCTGTGACATTTATCTTACATAATATTTTACTCATTTCAGTCTTTGTGTACCTTTGTGGTCGCTGTAATGACTTTACCCAGTCCTTTCTCATGTCAGTGCCATATCTCCTCTTATGACTGGCTTTTCCTGCACACTACAGTGTAATTAAAAAAACAAGACATATGAAAAGGTTTTGGACTGCAAATTATTACAGCTAAACAATAAAGGTGTCCGTCTCCATGGTATAACTCAAGTACAACTGTGTTATGTTTCTTAGACAGCTGTAGTCACTTTGTTGTTAAGCAAAGCGGACATAAACTCAATGTTCTCCCATGAAAGTTTTTAGAAATTGGATTTGGTAGCAAAAAAATGTTCAGTTATTAAGGACCTGAATGCAGTGATTGATGATGCGTAGGGTTGTGTTTTAAGCCAATCCTCGAACTTGCCCTTCATTTTCATCTCAACTACACTCACTTGTAAACTTTCGTGACTGTGTCTTGCACAGTTGTGATGCTATCATGTTGACAAAGTCTGTCCACAGACAGACAGACATATAAACTTGGCAAAAAACTGCTTTTGTGGTAATTCCTGCTGTAATACACGTCAACAGAACCACGTTTTTTCATGATAGCACACACACACACACACACACACACACACACATACAGTGTTACAAGGTCAAACAAGTAACAAAACATTTTGACCGTGCCTGCATTCCATTGAGGTGTATCCCCACCAGAGACAAATGATGTTAACCTATTATGATTTGTGTATATGTTTGGTTGTCTGGGAGAATGTCATGGTGGCTGTGACGGTCTCTGAATCTGCAGGTAGAGACGTACAAAGCTATGTAACTTGATGATCAGGTTTGGCCAGGATTATTTACACTAGCACTGACTCTGTCTCTCTCACCATGACCTTTGGGTTTGATTTCTGCACTCAGCATTCACATTATTGTTCTTGCAACTGTTATCATAATATTTGTTGATGTGAATGCTGATTCAGCATCCAGGGTCCGCCCTGGGCTGACAGTATTAGAGGCTTTGGGTGAGGGTGAGGCTAAGTGGGGCAGGCCTGGGTCCAGGTGGTTGGTTGGAGGCTGGTCAAGGACACAGGAAAAATTTGTGGTCCAACATACAGAAAAGCGGGATTTTCATTGAGTTGATTACAGCGGTGTTAAATGGCATTGGTTAAACTGCAGGGTACACAGTTTGACTTTTCGCAAACAATGTTTTTGCATCACATATTGAAACACTGGCTTTCAAACAGCCCATCATACATGCTGAGTGTATGTGTGTTTCAGGAGATCACTAAAGAGCCTCCTTTATCCTTTTATAATGTGAGTAGAATCTGTCCAGAAGCCTGAATTACTCATTGATGTACTTCTCTAGTGACTTAAGATTTGAACATTAGGCCAAATATGATATACTTATTATAACTGTGGGAGCTTCAAACATCCATTATCTGGAAAAAACATTTCCATTAGACAGCTTATAATGTGAAATTTTATGGTTTATATGTTGACCCGTCCTTGCCGAAATGACTCTACAGGGCAAACTAATTGAGCTCTTAACATCCATATTTCTGAGCAAAGAACAGCCATCAGAACAGAAAATGTGGACTCTGCAAACATGCCCCACTATCCTTTCATCACTGGCATTAAAACTGTAAGTCTCATTAGAGGAGGTGATGGTTCAATCATCTTCACCCAAAGATATTTTAGAATGATAGTCTCAACACAAAGGTAGTAATGATAATTTAACTTTCAGATATTTATTGTTGTGGGCGGCACAGTGGTGTGGTGGTTAGCACTGTCGCCTCACAGCAAGAGGGTTCCCAGTTCGATCCCTCTGTGCGGAGTTTGCATGTTCTCCCCGTGTCAGCGTGGGTTCTCTCCGGGCACTCCGGCTTCCTCCCACAGTCCAAAGACATGCAGATTGGGGATTAGGTTAATTGATAACTCTAAATTGTCCATAGGTGTGAATGTGAGTGTGAATGGTTGTCTGTCTCTATGTGTCAGCCCTGCGATAGTCTGGCGACCTGTCCAGGGTGTACCCTGCCTCTCGCCCGATGTCAGCTGGGATAGGCTCCAGCCCCTCCGCGACCCTCAAGAGGATGAAGCGGTTAGAAGATGGATGGATGGATGGATGGATATTTATTGTTGTTTGAATTTTGATTTTGTTTTGTATCCCTGATTATTAAATGATTTTCTGGTAACAGTTTTAATGCCCTCAGAAAGGTCTTTGGCCAAAATGCATTGCCAAACATATTTTGAATTTAATGAAATGAAAAAGCTCTACAGGCATTGTTAGCTTTGATGGTGTGCACCTACTTTTTTTTTTTTTTAAGGAATACCTTTGGTAGTAATTATTGCTGATAACATTTCTTTATTTTGCTCAAGTAGGATTTTGAATTCCTTGTACAATGGGGTTTTGATACTTTTACTTAAGTGACAAATCTGAGTACAGGTATTAAATGTCTCTCTGATGGTGTGCTGTGTGCATGAATTTGATTCAAACACGTGAAGCAGGAGGACACTGGGATCCAGACAAAATTTGGCCAATCAAGGTGTGATCACCTGAGCTGTTAAGAGCCTCACTCTTCATCTGTCAATGCCCCTGTGCAGGTGCTTGCCCTGTAATCCAAACAAACCTTGTGTTTTAAATAGATTTCATTGTTAAGGCAGCAAACGCACCCTGAGTTATTGTTTTTTTTTTAAATCTAAGTTGTTGTATTTGTAATAGCAAAAATGACAACTACAATATATGGGTCTGCCAACAACGTATTGTTTATTTTTGTAAAGGGTCCTCACAGTCCAGAGGAAGAGACAGAGGAAAGTTATGAATGTTTATTAATATTACAAATATAAATGTAACGCACACCAAAAATTCTAATGAGGTGCTGATCACTGGCAGTAGACCTGATTGTAGAAAACAAGTGTCGCACACTCTGGCTCCATATGCATTCCTTTTATTTTAATGATGTTTGTCCTTTGGGCCTCCTTGGTTAATAAAAGGACTTATTTCATGTTCTACGAAATCTGTTATGTACTTGATTACTTGCCCATGTGTTAAATTGCATGCTGGAAAGACCAGTAGAGCATTAAAAACTCGTATCACTGAACATTGAAGTACTATTAGATGTAAAAACATGAATTCTCCAGTAGCAGCTCATGTTGTTGAATTTAATCATCCTATTTCCTCTTCAAGATATGTAAGGATTGAGAAGGTAACCCTCTCCCCAAGAGCAGGTCATTTGGATGTGTAACAGGGGAGAACACTATTGGATCCACCGTCTGAGAACCCTGTCAGCCCATGGACTGAATATAGATTATGATTTGAAATGTTTCCTGTGATGTCTAATTATTGGATATGTATTGAAAGTTGTTCATTATGATCACTTTTGATTGCTTTAATAATATTGCTGTTAGAGACCCTGAATTTAATAAAAGCCTGTTATGGCATTTTGACCCACACTGACTGTTGACTTTGTATTGAACGTCACCTGTCACTATATGAAAGTGAACTGGGGTGTTAAACAGGGATAAATAAAGCAATTAAACCTTCTTCTTCTTCTTCATCGCTTATTAGGTGCATACCGCCACCTACTGTACCAGAGTATGTAGTATGAACTGAACTACTGTACGTCTTTGGTTGACGAACTAATAATCCTTCATTTTTAATTAAAAAAAAACAAACCCTCAACTAACCTTAAATTCTATAATATAATCTTGTCTCCTTCAGATATTCTACTATAGCTTTCTGTGTGTCCTGTACCCCTGTTCCTGTTGTTCCCAAAATACCCTCAAGACTCCACTCTCTACCTGCCTTACTTATCTTTTGAGTTAGTCTAGTCCTTTCTTCCCTATACTTTCGACAGTGCATCAATGTATGTTCCACATCTTCTGTTATTTTACATTCCAAACACTCATCTGAAGTACTTTTTCCTATCAAAAACATTGTTTTATTTAGACCCCCTTCTATTGCCTCTATACACTCCCCACAAGTAATGGTTTTTTTGAGCACTATAATATTTCCTTCCGCTATTATCTCTGTCCCATCTGTCTTGCCATTTCTTCATTATTTCTTGTTTTGAGTATTGCTTTAGCTTCTCCTTTACCAAGGTGTATATCTACAATGTCTCTCATTCCAGTTGCTTTTTTGGCTATTTTATCTGCTCCTTCATTACCTTTTATTCCAACATGGGCAGGTACCCAATCCTATATAATCTGAACAAACTTTGCTGAAATTCCAGCATTAAATCTTCCCTGTTAGATGTGGTAGTTTGTTTACTGAGAAGGACTGCCATTGAATCAACACAGACTACTACTCTGTTAGGTCTTACTTCCTCCACCCACTGTAGGCCTATGATGACTGCCATCATTTCTGCTGTGTAAACTGACATCTGATCAGGTATCCTATTTCCTATGCCTACCCTATCCTTTTCATCTTTGGACCCATCTGTATATGTCTAAATACCTATAATACTTATGCCTTATATAATGACTTGCTAGATGTCCTATCCCACTCTCTTCCAATTCTTTCTTTAACTCCAATAGGTAAACATAAGTTTCTCTTCTTAGATCTAATGGTACTTCTCCTAATTCTACCTATATTGCCTTAATTGGTGTTGACCTCATTGCCCCAGTGCATATCCTCAGTGCTTTATCTACCACTCTATCAATTTTATCTAAATGTGATTTGGCAGCTGCGCCATACACAACGCAACCAAGCAATTAAACCTCCTTTTTTTTTTTTTTTTTTTTTTTTAATCTACTGTGTCAGCTGACTGTCACTAGAAAGTCATGTGACCCTCCATGTCAAACAACCTGTTGTCATTGCAACGTTTCACCACAAGATGGAAACAAAAGATCAGAAAAAAATGCCACACAAGTTGAGTGATCCTCTGCTTTGTCATGAGGAATATTACATTGTTATTATTAACATTAATTTTAGTAGTAGTAGTAATCGGTAGCAGTGGTAATAGCAGTAGTGGTATTTCGTACTGATTATGAGCAGTCTTGGTTGGATGACGGTGTCTGTGTTTCCCACTACATTTCAATGCCTGCTGTTTTTCTGTACAAATTACATCAATTAAAAGAATAAAAAATACTTCATTTTATTCCCTTGTAAATATGACTCCACTGTATTCAACTGTTTTAGTTCCATTTTTTAGTTGTTTTTAATTATGATTGGGTCCGCTACTATAACTGCAAGAACAGATACATGTTACCTCATAGGTAAATCAAAGCTTTGTCATTAAATTGCTCACCCCCCCTGAGGAGTTTGCAGGGTTACTTTTTGAATATGTGCATGTGTGTGTGTGCATGTTAGTAGGTCTGCCGGTAGAATCTGGCTTAGTAAACATTTGGCCAGAGCCTTGTGTACCATGTTCTAATTGAAGTGGACTACTTCCTGCCAATTAGTGAAACACTCCTTGAGCTTTAAAGGGAAAACCCAAAGGGTACAGTGTCTAGAGGCCTCTTTGAAATATGCACTGGAAAAAATTAATAACTTGGCCATCCAACATCAAGCAAGGAAATAATTAGTTTTTTTTTTCTTCTTCTTTTTCGTCCTGGTTTTGAACTCACACTACATATAGTTTTATCAGGTCAAGGTAACATGATGATGAGCAGTGGGGAGCAGAAACCTTTAACTGTCAGACAGCAGAGGGCAGCATGGTGGTGAGGTAAGATCACTTTCAATTAATATATTGGCATTTACAACCTCTGATGAAGCACATCTTTAGCATCTCATAACAGTAGGTTTTGCAGACTTGTTTTACAATGTACAAACTCTGCATCTGGATTGAAACGTGTCACCTGATGCAGTAGAAAGATGTTGCATGTTAGATAGACCAGAATTCTGCAGGACTGATGACCTGAGATCTTTTCCTTCTTACTCCTAGCTGTGGGAAAAAAAAGCATCTGTCTTGTTGTCATTTGACTCCTGTATTTTTCATTTTTCATATCAGCGCAGACACACAGGTCCACAGTACCTCACCAAATACAAAGACTGCTCTTCTTCTCTCTTCCAAATCTGACAGAGTGGCGTGCTTCTCATTCCTCACACTGAGTTTCCCCCTAAAACCCATTCATTCTCAATAACCACGGCACCCAAGTATTGATGGAGAAACCTGTAACTCAATTTTCTCTGACATTTATTAAATTTCTGTTTGATTCACCAAGACGTTCTGTTTTTGGAGATATATTTATTGTCAAAAACAGCCACTGGATGAAACAGTGACTGACAAATACAAAAGTCATTCATACAATACAGTGCAGTCTCTATGGAGTTAAAAGACAAGACATTTTGAGACAGTATGGGGTGGCATTTACTGTACATAGTTGCATATTGGAGCACATATTTCAAAACATATAAATACACATTGTATTTTAACAAACTATTCAGTGCACTTTATAATTGTCTGTATTGCAAACAACGAACAGAAACTAAATAAATATCACTGTGCTAATTGACCAGCATATGAGACAATAAAAGACAAAAAAATTAACATCCATCATAAACAGTTTTAAAGTCAAAAATTATGTATTTTTATTGTTGTACACTAAAAATCAGGAGATTGTCTGTGGCATCTTCCTGATTTAAAGCCCTCTGATGTTATGACCATTTATTAATATCGCATTAAAGTGTGCCATGGGTGAGTCCGATATCAGTGAGAAAACTGGTAACACTGTAAATGAATAATTAAATAAGAATAGTAATTCAGGACATTGTGCTACAACAGGCTACTGCGTCTTCAAAACACTGGTATATAGTGAAGTCTAGACTTAACGCTGGAGCACTGCCATACAGCTGAGAGACATAGTCTCTACTTTTAAAACAAAATGTGTAAGTCCCACTGCCCTCTGCCGCTGTAGTCCGAGACACTCGGTTGATGTGAGCATGACTCATCAATATCCTCCTGGCTCATACCCAAACAGTTGTGGTGTTCTCTGGAGGTTTTTCCTGCGGCAGACAGCAGAAGGTGTAACATTTGTAGAAGACAATCTATGTAATAAAAAATCAGTCTTTTGTAAATTTGTTGAAATTTCTGCTTTCTAGCTTACCTTCTGCTGTTGAATGTACATCACTGCATCATGAATTGTGACGAAAATATGCTGAGGGTTCA
Organism: Epinephelus moara; assembly: GCF_006386435.1. Taxonomy (NCBI): domain Eukaryota; kingdom Metazoa; phylum Chordata; class Actinopteri; order Perciformes; family Serranidae; genus Epinephelus; species Epinephelus moara. Next base: position 25,335,964 of record NC_065521.1, read on the forward strand.
TGTAGGTCATTAAACCACTTGATGTGAGGATCTTTAAGACGCTCTCTGTGGGGGATAGAAATCATTGATAAGTACTCACAAGTGGAAAAAAATATTATAAACCAAGAATGCAACCATTAGGAAAGGAATAATTGAGATGAAAAGGCCTTACCATTGCAGTTTGCCAAATATACATGAACTCCAGCTTTCTGGCATTCAGTACACATCTGCAAGAAGCCAAAAGAAACAGATCATGTTATCACAGTGCACAAAGAAATGGAGGGAACCTTATGCAGTGAAGGTTGAGGCATGATGTCTTGCTGTAGCAGACTTACCTGTATAAAGAGTCTTGCTCCAGCAACATCAACAAACGTCACACTGCTGCAATCAATTAACACGGACTGAACATCGCTCTCAGATGCTTCTACAGGGAAGAAAAAGGAAACAAAAGCAAAACTTTGAAAGCTTGAAATTATAAGAAAAAAAGGGAATTATTATCATTTTTTAATTCATCAGAGCTAACCTGAAACTATTTGCAGCACATGTCTACAAAAACATTTAAATAGAGCAATCACAAAAATGTAATTTGCAATGGTCAAACAATGTCTACACACATTATGACATCTACAGATAATAAGATATGTCCTGATTCAAAATCTGTAGTTTCTGGGACTATGCATATTTAGTTAGTTACCAAAATGTTGTCAGTACTTACCAGATTTAAAGAACTCATTTTCTGAGGAAAACGATGTGTTTGCAATCCCTCTTTCCTAAACAACAGTGAAGGGAGCAAAGAAAGGCACAAATATTAAATTTTACATTAAATTACATATTAAATTTTATGTATTTATAAACTCAATCTAGTCAGTGATTGTAGTAGTCGTACCACAGTGTTGACGTTAGTCTCTCTCTCCCTTTTCTCCAGGGCTTTCCTAGTTTTCTCCCGGCTGCGGATCTTCTCTGGCGTCAGGCCCAGCAGCCTGTTCATCTCCTCCCTGAAGAAGCTGCGGTTGCCGTAGTAAATAGGCCCGTTGTAAGTCAAGATCTTCACTCCAGGTACCTCATAGCACTAAAAGAAAATACAGATTCATTCCAACTTCATTCTAGGACAGGCTGCATCATGTCTGAGATTATAATTATCACTTGTTGGAATAAAAAATGAGGATTAAATGTGCCTCAAATTAAAGTTGAAATGCAGGTATTACACAATAGGAGCACCCTCTCACCTTGCTGTGGTTCTCCAGAGGTCTGTAAATTTCCGTGTTGCTGGCCCGACCAAGCACAGAACAACCAGCCCTGTTTGAAACATGGGTCATCCATTTTAATTGAACAAGTCATAACATATGATCAACATATGGCACTTATGAAGTGATTCTTTATTTCTCTGTAATGACTTTTAGGTTAGAACTCAAATACAGACACAAAACTCTTAATGTCTTTATTGGTTGTTACTGGAGCTTTATAAGATGCTTTTACATGCCACAGATTAGTGATCTCAGTTCATGTTTGTTATATGTACATGGTATTTCTTTCAGTAGAGCATTTGGCAAGAACACCAGCTGGACTGAACCATAGTATTTGTGAAGAGAAAATAAAAAATGTACCTTTGTGTGCGGCAGATGACGGTCATCATTGAGAAAACCACTCCGATAGCTAGGCCAAGATCCACATTGAGTATGACTACAGAGAGCCAGGTCACCACCCAAACCATCTACACAAAGACATGGCCACAATAATATGTCAGCATATAACAATTAACAATGGAAGCACGTCAGTGAAAATTATGATTAATTCCAGCCAAGCAATCAGTGGGTGGAACCCATGCTCTATGAGCTCATGATCCTGTGGCCTGATTAAGTCTCACTGACTGAGAGAGTGTTTATTTTACATAAGTTTACAACTGTGACACAGCAGTTATTGTTTAAAGACACGTGCATCATTGATTTGTCAACAAGGAGTCAAACTGTATGGAAAACTCACAAAACTCCTGCTACAGTACCAGTACACACTCGTGTTACAAATAACCCACCCATTTTGAATGTTATCATTTGATTCAAGAGGTGTTATTAGTGCTTATCAGCCTCATAGACATGGGTTAGCAGAATATTGCTACACTGAGAAGTAGTTAAGAACACAGTTATCACTTTTTCATCACTTTATTGCAATATTTGCATCCCTCGAGCCCGTTGAATGTGAACGCAGTGCATTGCTGTAAAAGAGCTTAATGCTCAGTTAATTTTCCCAGAATAAACAATGGTTAAAAAAAACTCAATGACTCTTGGTTTCATATGCAACACAAACCCCAGTCCACTGGGTGAAAGTCTTGTGTGTGTTTGCACTGTCCACCACAACTGGCACTTCCTGATGCAAACTTTCTTACTCTTTAAATTAACATTATGTCACCTGACTTTCTCCACCTTTGTATAACAATAAACACAGCTATTTAACGTGCCGACCGTGGTCTTCTGAACCTACTATTCCATGTAGCAGCACCCCTCTAACCCATATCTGTGAGGCTGATACCAACTAATAACGCATACTTAACTGAGTATGATCACAAGAAACTGATCACAAGAACAAACTCTAGTTTCAAGTGGTTGCCTGCCACTTAAACTGCAAATTAGATAAGTAGGGGTAAAATGTTGCTGAAAGCACATAGCATTTTACTGCAGATGAGGTGAATTATGCACAGTTTTGAATGTTTAGCAACTGACCACAGACTGAGCAGGATAATGTAACCCAAAATGTGAAGATACTGAAAAACCCAATTAGCTGTGTTTTATGGGTCAGTTGTTGACCTAATGGTAGCTGGGGAGCTAATTAACTATCTCCCTTTTATTCTCTTGTGTTTTCATGCATGGGGACCACACTGCAAAATACACTTGTATGTTTTATACTGCTGTATTAATCTATTGGCTTACAAAGTCAATCTTGCTGATTCTCCACAGCTCAGGTAAACCCTGGAACTGCAGGAACATCTGCCGGAGGCTGGTGACGTTAATGCATGCCAAGACTGCCTGAGGAGAAAGATAAAAGATGAGATGAGTGAACCTTCCCTCTCCCTCTGTTTTTCTCATTCTCACACAAATACACACATAAAAACGTACCTTTGGTAGAAAGTAGAAGAGCGGTCCAATCAGCAGCAGGACAATCAGAACAACCAGGCTAGTGAACAAGCCGGAGAGCTGTGGGAACACACACAACATACATTCCTTACTGGACATCCCAGTGTGTTTCAAAAGCTTTGTGCAGAACATTTTCTGTATTGACAATATGGAAGTTTAACATGCAAGCAAATCCTGAGACAGTTGGATTGGAGCCTGTACACCCCTAATCTGTACTTTTCTGACCCTATACAACTGAGGTACATTCACATACATGAAGAGGAGACATATGCACAATACTGAATGTAATTTTGTATTTTTTGTTGATCATAATTGGACAAACAGGCCTGCTCAGCTGCTGTGTTTAAAGCATTACTAAACATATTAACTTGAATTTACTTGTTAGTGTTTGTGTGTATATTAAAGGACGTTTTAATCAGTTTGGGAGTGTATACAGGTTCCAAAATCCAATTACATGTTCGCATTACGTGACTATTATGACAAGTGAAATTCAGATGAAGAGCAGGAAGTGAATAATCCATGTACTCCATGTATCAAATATAGAGGAACCACAACTAAAATGACGGCTGTCTTGTTTTTGGCTGGGTGAGTAAATGTGCTTGAGTATAACTGCCGTTTATATTTCAACTCTGTACAAAGATGCACCGCTGTCAGCTGACTCACTATTTTCTACCTACTAGGTCAACCGTTGACATAGATCAGGTGAAATGCCGTTAAAAATCTGGGTCGTGGCTAAAAACATATAGAAGCTCTCACAGCACATTGTACTTGCATCCAACTTGAGGCACGCTGAACACAGTGCTTTAATGTTATGTTTGAAATAAGTTGACTCCATTCCTCCAGACTGACGCTGGAGGTTTTAGGCCCACATCTGTTGCTGTTTCTCAGTAATTTCTTTTTTTTACTTCTCCTCTTTATGTCCTACTACTTTCAGGGCATAAAGTGGCCCTTGTTTTTTTCTCAATTTGATTGTAAACAGCGCAAATCATAGACATTTGTGCAATGTTGATAGTCTTTGCCTCCAGCTGCCGTCCATCTGGACAGTGCACTGATGTGTAACGTCATAAGCAAAGAAGCTTCAGTTTTGTTTGTTTGTTTCTTGCTGTGAACCCTCTGGTTACATTTGAATTGCAGATTGTGCCTTTAGTCCAAAGGACAGATGAGTGGCTTGTGAGTGTGACACACAGGAGTTGCTTAATATCATGTACGCTACCTGTGTGTGTCCTCCGGCACTCTCAAGTATATTAGTGGTGGCAAGAGTGGCTGAGCTGGGGAAGCAGGTGAAAAATGAAGACACAGTGTTGGAGATACCATGGGCCAGGAGCTCCTGAAATCAAGCACAGGTTCAAAACAAAATGTTAACAGACTGCTGAGAATCAGATATATCCACAAGCAGCTGTGAGATTCTCAGACTTTACCTGGTTGGGATGTATGGAATATCCATGTTTGTCAGCGTAGATCATCGCCAGTGAGACAGACACAGCGTAACCAACAAATGTTATGGCTACTGTGTCTCCGGCAATGTCAGGGAAGGTGTGCAAGGCAGGCATCTGTGGCTTTGGGAATCTGAGGATAGGAGGATTTAAAGTTAAACTACTGAGCTCATCAGTGGTTTGAGGTTTGTTTTTCTTTTTCATTTAAAAGATTACCCTGCTGGGATGTGGCCAACTATCTCAATGTTGTAAGTAGAGTCCAGCGATGAGGCGTAGGCCACACCTGTAGCAATAATTACCTGAAGAAGGAAGTACAACACCATGACTTGTTACACATTGATTAAACTGTAAGTAGTAAATGTATCATCAACATTCATGAATCCACTTGACTAACCGTGAGGATCTCCACAGGGATAGGCGTACGCAGGCGCTGCCGGTAACGCATATTTATCTCCTTAACTGGCACCAGGACAGCCAAGCACACCACGGAGATCAGCAGCTCAGCCATGTTGGTGTGAGGCAGGTTCTCCATCACTGACGCTAAAGTCTGAACACATGAGTCAGTGAGCTGTCAGCAAACAGCACCTAATGCCCAAATAATAGCATGTTGGATTAAACCATCAACACGTCATCATGTAACGCTGCTTACTTTGAAGAGGGAGAAGGTCCCAGTGTAGCGAGGGAGCCGCAGCCCCAGCATGCTTTGTAGCTGTGACACGGTAACATGGAAGGCAGCAGCACTGGTGAAAGCCTTAACAATTGGCTCAGACAGATAAGTGGAGAGGAAGCCCAGCTGAAGACCAAACATACAGAGCTGCGGCACAAGAGAGTAACATAATATCATGAGCTGTGAGGGGAAATCAAGCCTTCTAAGTCTTAACAAAAACAATCTTAGTTGCATTATTACTCCATTTTGTGAATTTGTGTTTAATCCATAGGCTTTCCTACCATGATAATTCCTGAGAGGAGTGCCACAGCTGAGGCAACGCCAATCCTCTGGGCCTCAAAGTCGGCTGCTTCAGATGAAGTTGAGTTCATCTCCAGAGGAGTGGGAACCAGCTGCTCCACCACAGAGCCAGTCATCAGACTCACCACAGCAAAGGTACCTGGGAACAGACCTATCATCTCAGTAACAGTAGAAAACTTTTGTCTGTACCGGAAGAGTTGCTCTTCCCTGTTAAAGGGTTTTTTGGGAGAGTTTTTCCTTATCAGCTGTGATGGTCCAAGGATAGTGGGATGTCATATGCCGTAAAACCCTCTATGGTAAATTGTGATTTATGATACTGGGCTGTATAAACAAAATTGAAATTGAAAACGTAACAACTGACACATTGAGCTCAGGATGCAGGCATAACCATTTATAGTATTGTCCATACTGCAAAGACATCAACCCTGGTGATTAAAATGTATAGAATATACAACAGATGTTATGTGGACACAAATCTTACCTGTGGACACATGACGACCTGTGCCAAAAATCATATAGAGGACCACTGGGAAGAAGGAGGTGTAAAGGCCAAATATTGGTGCGACAGATGTGAGTAAGGCGAAGGCCATGCCTGTTCAGGGAAGACATTCAAAAAGACAGTTTATCAGCCAACACATTTTATTTTCTAATTTATGTTCAGAACGTAAAATCTGTATCTATGTAAGCTGACGCATGCAAAGGTAACTTAAAATAATAACTGACCCTACAACAAACACAGACTGTATAATGTAAATTTTGACAGTTTAGCCTCATAGTTGTTGTCATTAAATACTAAATTCTTTGTTTAATTATCAATATTAATAATTGCAATCATATACATGATGGCTGTGTGTAGTTTTGTAATTATTCATTATTATTAATATTCTTATTAGTAGTAGTAGTAGTAGTAGTAGTAGTAGTAGTTGTAGTTGTTGTTGTTGTTGTTGTTGTTGTTGTTGTTGTTGTTGTAGTGGTAGTAGTGGTAGTAGTAGAATTGCTAGGGTATTATTAATAATTTTTTTTAAATCCTCAATTGATTCTAATTTAATAATTAGGGTAGATGAGGGATGGTTGAAACACATGTTGTCTCAGCACCTATAACTAGTCATACTAGTAGTAGTAGTAGTAGTTGTAGTTATAGTTGTAGTGGTTGTAGTAGTAGAAGCAGTAGTAGTATTGTCCGGGTATTAATAATATTTTTTAAAAATCCTTGCTCAATTGATTCTAAAATTAAATGATTTAATAATTAGGGGAGACCGGGGATGGTTGTAACACATGTTGTCTTAGCAGCTATAAGATGTTGAATTTTTGTGTCACTCTTTGTGTCAGAGCTCTCAACAAAGAATTGATCTCTTTATATTATCTTTATTTATTTAGTATTTATCTATGATAAATGGCAATGTTTCCACCGTCTATGTTGTAACAATATAAGTGAAGAATTGGCAATAAAACCATTGCGAAATATACACATGAAATACTGATATATACACATGTAATCAATTTCCACTAAGGTTTGACTCGTTAACCTGTACAGTGTCAGATGCTCAGTACCTCACGTGGAGTAAGTCCAAAATACAAGTCTTCAGCCTCGGTCAGGACATCAGTCAAGACAACCTTTTGCTGCACACTGAAGACTTCAACTGCAGTGATAGCCCACACAGGTGATCTTGTTTCTCAAAGGTTTTGAAATTTCTTGCAGTGCTCAATGTCTGAGGCAGAGTATTCTTTGGGGACAGACCTTACTGCCTCTCCATGCCTCACCTCACTACATGTGCAAGCAAACCCTCAGTTCTTCTCACTAACTGTACTGGCATACTGAAAAATGGAGTAAGATATGTAAAATGTGTTTAGATGTCATAAGGGTTAGATGTTATACCTTTTAAAAGGTTACATAATTCCAGCTTCAACAGTATCTGTACTGATCAAGATAGAGACTTGGCCCAAAACATGACTGTCATATCCTAAAAATCAATGTTTTTGCTATAAAGTCTGTATCAACCATCCCCAGTCTCCCCTATAATTTACATACTGGAATAAAGTAAGAGAAAACAAGCCTTATTTTTACTTTTGTGTGACTCGCAGCAAGTGATAAACTGTACTTTGATCCTGGTGATATTCATGTTAACTCACCTTGGGGAATGTGAAGAATACCAACAGTCAGTCCTGCTATAGTGTCTCCTAAAATCCATTTCTTTAGTCTGTATCTTGGCAGCCAACTGAAAATAGGCACTCTCTTCCTCAACAGGTGAAGGCAGGCCCGCCTTGAACACCTGCAACTCCCGGCAAGTTTTTCCCGGAGTCGTAAACTTCCACTTGAGTTAACATCAGAACCATAGGCCTGTTTGAAGCGGTCCTCTGTATAAATATCCCTGTACACGGCCACAGAAGCGCTCATATTTCCCCTGTAGAGGTGAGCAATGACAGCTCACCATGCAAGCACTCTTGTAGAGTCAGTAAAGGTGTTGTCTGTTGGAATACATTTATAGCAGACTCTGCCCTGACCTCAAGAGCCATTGCATTTTCCTGTCAGACTCTTCTTAGCCAATGACATGGCTCATAGCTCAACCTTTTTTGTTACAGTGCTGGCCAACTTTTTTCACATCTTTGTCCTGCCTCAGACAGCATAAAGGTGTGCTGGTCCATTTTTTTCCCTGCAAATATCCTCTGGGTCCTACTGCGGGAAGGATTTTTTTTCTACAGAAAGTAGAAAGTCAGGAATGCAATCTTGCTTTCCGTCACTCACAACCCCTCCCTCCAAACACACACACACACACACACAATCCTTTGCACTGCACAGTCCTACCCTCCCTTATGTCCTCCAGAGAGCTACGCGGGAGGTACAAGCTCAGAGGAGGCACAGTTAAGTCATACAATGTATACCACTGTGAAACGCCTAAAGAGATCAAAGTGCTATTGTTGGTGGAGCCGAGGTGTAACCTCAAACCATGTCTGTTAGCAAGGAGTTCATTTCCGAAAAGGATGGATGTCTGTAATGGGTGGGTGTTTAAACTGTGTAGCCACAAGGAAAAGGGGTCTGGTACCCATGAGACCCTTGTGAAACTCAATCACACATAGCAGCCTGGTTCATGGATCAAACCACACCTTGACTCTGATCAGAGATTGTATGTGATGAGTGAGATGTTGTTCTATGCCGGACAAGAGTGAATACAAGGAAGCTTTGGATAAATACAAGATTAAACATGATATGTGTGTCTACTGGCCATAACGTATTGTTTGCAAAATGTAGCTTGGATACCATCACGTGATGAAAAAACCTTGGGCAGAAAGGAAATCACAGTCTCAAGAGAGGTCCAGTCTCACTGGTGGATATAAAAATAAACTTATCTCTGATGTAAGCCCAGTAATGGGTGCTGTGAATGAACCTCTCATATGGCTACGTGAGGAAGTGCAGCCAATGCCACCGTTTTCTATTGTTCCCCAAGATGACGCCCAAGGACTTTGGCTTGAATGGGACGTAGGATAAAAGGGCAGAGAGTTTTAAGCCATTCAAAATGTGTTGTACCACACGTTCAAATGTACAGCAAAGATGACAAAGCATTTAATATTACACTTGTGAAGCTGTATTTACCTTGATGCTATCGTCTTTCCAGCCAGCTAACATGAACACAGTCACACAGTGTATTTCACTGGCATTGTCAACTTGTCAGGTGCAACCCAACAAACATGATCAATGTTTCCCACTGTATCACCACACAGAAGAAAGTGTGCATCTACTGCTAGCTCACCTAGCATCACTGAGCTAGCTAACATTACAGTTCAGCCAAAGAGGATGCTATTAATGCTTACATCTCTCTCTGTCACAAGCACGAGCCACTCAATCATGAGTAGATGCACTCTTCCTTCTGTGCTGTGTTACAGTTGGCGAGTCTGGTTCCCCAGAAAACTGTTTCTATATGAAACTCCTTAAAAAAGGTCTGGATTATCTTGAGTAACCAGGTCATGATTTCTGGAATGTTTCTCAAATGTATGTTTTGAGGCTTTGAGCATAGTGCTATCTAGTTCCATTGTATTCGAGTGAAGGCAGACATCTCTATGGCCACTATCTCTAAGACTTGGCAACTCACACCAAAACAATCTGGATTGATAAATAGCACTACAGGTAAGAGGAAAAAATATTATTTTTAAATTTGTGGTGAACTTAACTTGAGCAGGAATTATGCTGCATACAGGCAAGTGTGCAAGAAAGTTCAGATACGTTCAAATGTTTCTTTTATACTCGTGTTGTTATCATCAGTTTCCAACCAACAGGAGCTGAATCTACCAATTAACTTGCTTAATGCACAGTTTAAGATTTTGGAGGTGTGTATGCCAGCGTGTGTGACCCATGGCTACCAGCAAGTCCTATCTCTACATGGGTTTGTTTACCCAACGTTACAATACCTGAAGAAGTTGTAAGCAAACACCTTGAACATCTAACAGACACTGCGGAACATTAACATTCATTAAGCATTGTGTTTCTGGATATCTGATGAATATAAGTCCAATATTCACTCTACTTTAAAGGAGACGTTTTGTGTTTTTTTCCCATGAACCAGGGTGTACTTAACCAATGTTTCTGATCGCAAGTAGCTATGACTTTGGCTTTGTGATGCAACTATGTCATGGCAGGTGACAGGTGTATTGCTCAGGACCCAAAGAATTGCAATATCAAGTGTGAAGTTGTTTGGATGAGCAGTTCTTGAGAAAACTGCAAGCAGCAATACTACAAGCCAAGCAATCAGCCGGTTCCAAACAGGCATGTTTTGACCTGGCGCTCCACTAGTTCGGTTAAAATTTGCACTGCATTTGGATGGTAACCCGACTTCTAACTCCAGAGAAAAAATGTCTGTCAATGGGCACTGGGCAGGGAGCATACTGTTGGTTTATCTGGGTGGGCCATATGTTGCCACTGGAAATGGTATTGATGAGCGCGGTGAGACTAAAGCATACAACAAATTTGCATCAAATAAGAGCTAAAAGGGCACAAACAGCTGTGCAGAGTTGGATAATAACTGTGAGTTCATCACAGCGAGAGACCTCTGACTCATTGTTAATGTATAAATCTTCATTAGTGCAGTTTTAATCTAATGGATATGAAATCAGTTTTATTTTCACACAATGTGTCACCTCATCAGCCCAGAGGAAGCCATAATTAGCAGGGGGTGTTTGGTAATCCCACATACAGCGACATTGCTGGAGTCAGGTCAAATGATTTAACCCTGATAAATGTCTCCATTTCTTTTTAATGACCATTATTGATTCTAAAATTAAAAAGAAAAACAACGGCTAATGCTGAAGGAGATTTTGTCCATGGTGTTGTTATTCCATGAGAGAGAAGACATTGCTAATTATGTAACTGGAGTCAAACAGGGTGTAGGTGAGAGGTCCAGTGATGCGTTACAAAGGTAAACCACTGGATAGACCCCCACCCCCCCAAGTGTCATGTGTCCCTGTCTTAATAATGTTTTAAACTAAATGAAATAAACAGACCTGCTTGTAGAAGTTGTTTTTGTTCCAGTGTCATATTCCTAGAATGTCTCTGGTGGAGAGGAGATGCAGTGATATAAGGGACTTCCTTTAAATGCCAGGAATGTGGGCTATTGTGTTGATCAGCTCCAGAGGATTTATGCACATACAGACGGCGTTGTGTGTCTGCGGGCTGTTTAAACAAGATATTAATCAGTGGTAAAAGGAACAATGCGTTGAATGGAAAAAGGATATGGAGTGTTAACCCCAAACTAGACGAAACCCTTCAGCTCCATCATAACACAGACAGCTCTTTATAAATTTAAACAATGAAAATGGGGATACCTGAGTGGCACACCGAGACACAAAGTATACAGCTCTGCCATTTCTCCAATCCAGCGTGAGTTCAGTTATCTTGAAAGCAACAGCACACAGGGTATCAACACCTTTATGTGGACACAAGATGTGTCGAGTGATTTGGGCATTTTTGTCTGAAGAACATGCATATTTTAAATGTGAAGTCACACTGTATGAGATCACTTCAAGTTTTTAAACGCGCAAAATCAGATGAATATTAAAGGGGCTCTATGTGAAATTCAGAGGCCTATAAGCTGACTGGACAACACATTCTCACTCCAACCTTGTCACATATCAACGTTTGGTCATGGACTTTCCATGTCCAGATAGGACGTGCAAGGTACCACGGGTGCGTTGGTTGCTGATGTTCTGGGACACTGTGTCAAGTTCTGCCTGCTACATGTCTTATTTCAAAATACACCTCCGTTTTCACAGGAAATTTGCAGTTTACATACAGTCTCTTTCAAAATAAATGCACTATGTCGATACAACACAACACTCCCGGTGAGGGTCAGTGTTTGTTGGACCCACCCACCCCACTTAGACTTTCGCTGCCTATATTTTCATTCGTGTCCAGCCGTGTTTCCCCCGACGCCGCCAGGCCCTGTTAAACTATAACGGAGACCAGCTGCATATTATGCCAACATGAAAGGACACCTTTTTTTGTCGGTGTCTTACGCAGCAAGCCACTGCCCGAGCAGCGGATTTCAATCCTAACTCCATTAACAACACTAAACAACAGCAACAGTGCTGACAGAGCTAACAGTGGTAACCAGGGGGAGTCGAAGGGTGGGCGCTACGCTTCCACAACAACAGCATCACCATATTAACAGTAACTGCCGTTTAAGTGAAGTGCGAAGTAGCGTTGATGAGCTAGCCATTCGTATACCGGCTTACCGCAGCAAACGGTGCTATGCTATTCTTACAATGGCCCAAAATTCTGAAGCCCTGTTTGTCTGAAAAATGTCTCACTGGACCAAAACCCATTTCTCTGACAGCCCATTTCTTTGAAAATACACACTCTCTGCAATTTGTTTCAGTTTCTTAGCGGCGTTTGAGCCATCAACCCTTGGTGTTTTTACTAACCCTTTGCGGCATTTCTCCATCATTTGAGCCACCATACCCGTGTATTTTTACCGACCAGGCTATTGTGCCACCAAACGTGGGTGATTTTAAGCCAAAATCTGGTCTTTACCCCACCAAAACCAAGTGTTTTTTGTGCCTAACGTTAACCACACAGTCACCACAGTGTTGCTTACAAATGTAACACATCCATGATTTACAGATATGTACAACACAAACATTTTTTTTCTTGCAACTGGGTTGTCTAGCTGCAGTAAATGTGTATTTTTGGAGAAACAGGACTTCAGAGGAATTGGCTTTTGTTTTGGGGATAATGGGCTTTTGCAGAAATGGGCTTTTAGTCCACTGGGACATTTTTACGACTAACTGGGCTACAGATTTTTGGGCTGTTTAAAGAATGGGCATCCCCAAAGAAGTTTAGATTGGCTCAAACACACGCAGCGGAAGCAGGATATCATTCTTTGCTCAGGACGCCATAACTCCATTATATCTTTACACAGCAAATAGTGGTTAGCTGCTATATTAATGCGCTAAATGTTGCATAAAGAATCTTTAATACTTTTCTGTTACCCCGCAGTATGTCTTGTTTTCATTTTCAGTGTTGTTAATGTTCCTGAAGTGCAGCATTTTCCTGGAAGACAAGTAATTATTCTTAGACTCATAAAAAGCACTTATGGAGTGTTGTGAGGCTTGCAGTTATGTCTGGCAGCATACCTCATGATCCCACTCTGCTTGTTACATTAGCATTAATCACATTATAAAAATATCTCATCCACCCTGTCGCCTTCACGCTGAGTGTGTGTCCTGATCTTACAGGGTCTTTCTATTATTCTCGTCCAGGGAGAGGCTCCAGTCATTTTGTGGCCTATAGTTCCTGCTATTGTTCTTTATCTGCTTTATGGGATGCTTGTCCCGACCCCCCATGGCATGCTACTTTGGAAATGACCTTTCCTATGAGGCTGAACACTGGCAGCCAAACCTCTCCTTGTGTCCCTGTCTCCTTACCTCTCCCATCCCTTTCCGTTAGCTCCTCTCCATCAATTAGTGCCTCTCTTCATAGTGCTGTCCAGTTATTTGCATTGTTTGAGGTCATGATTCATGTCTTTGAGACGAATTCTTCCTGCCGGCTCATGAATTTGTTGTAATTTGTCACTCACGCTATACAAAGTTTCTGCAGGGGTTAAGAGCCGAGCACAACCCGGGGATTTTGTCTAACAGCCCTTTGATGTGTGTTGAAAAGTGTATATATTATGGAAGCTTGTCAGGCCCTATTATTCAGGCAATACAATAATCAAACAAATATTGCATTGTTTAACCAACCTCAAACACTGCTAAATCTTCTGTTCTTGACTGTACCTGTAATTAGCCATGTCTTGATTTCCCAGGGCAACACACTGAAATCCAATTACTTTTTGTCAAAGATCTGTGGAGATATTCTCTGCCTGTTTAACATTGAAAATTCTTCATCTGAGGCTGTGCTTGTAAAGCGTGAAGGTTTCGAGTATTACTTTTTTTTTTTTTTTTTTTTAACTTTGCGTGAGTCCAGTAGGTTTCAGAGTGAGTTGGTGATTTCCTGTTCATTCTTGATGAACATCTCCTGACCTCCACCACACCTACTCTGCACTAGTTATGTCCATTCATCAAACATCTGTGTCATGCATCTCCTGGGCGGGTAAGGCAGCACCCGCCTACATCCACAGGCTCCCCAAGGAACTGTCTGAGTGTGCGCTCACAAAGCATCCTCCACAAGTAAGTATTATGTTCTCATTAAGGTAGCAACAAAGATGATGACTTAAGGATGTCATGTCTTTAACCTTGATTAAGCACATGATCATTTCCCTCTGATCAAGCAGAGGGTGGTTTATGAACAGTAACTGCTTGTTGAGCTGCTAGCAGTGGGTGTTACTGTAATTGCACTTCTTTTGGCGCAAACCAGGAATGCAATTGATTACTTTTTCAAATAAATAATGCTGTCACAATTAATGAAATTTAAATGGGCTGGTTACTTGCTGTCTTTGTGTCGATCGTGGCAGACAAAGACAATATAGTCAGTGGATTTTTTCCCACTTGTGATATAACATCACCTGTGATGCACGGCTTAGGTGAGCAGCGCTCAGCCCCTCTGTCTTGTCCTGTGTGTGTTTCAGAGAGGCGCAGAGAGAGAGACAGAGTAAGGGGAAGAGACAGTGGACGGTGGACTGTTGCATGCAGTGTTTCTGTAAGTTTTTAATAATGTAACGTTATTCAGAATGCCACAGGACCCGCCAATCAACCGATTTGGCACATCAGTATTCACCCGACCTTACTGCAGCACAATAAATGGCGTGAAGCATTAAATCAATCACTTGTTTGTCCGAGTACCTGTAGAGGTTACATTTAATAGGCCACAAAATATCTATTGATATTTTTTTTGAGTGCAATCATAGATATTATTTGACAGTTGTATTATCTCACTGTTACACAGAAACACAAAAATGCTATAGCTATGCGTGCCTAAATAAGAGAATTTTAGCAGCTATTAAAAAGTAATGCAAAAGTTACTTTCCCACATAACTTATTACTTTTATATGCAGTAATTGGTAGAGTAATTGAATTACTTTAGAGAGAAGTAACTGGTAACTGTGACTAATTATTATCAGTAACTTTCACAACACTGGTTGCTGGTAGAGGGAATGCACGCTAAAGAGTGCTATCTCTTCTGCTCTTCTATGTTGGAGACCAAACACACCAAAACAGACAATTAAAAGGTCAACGTCTTGCCTGAGCAGCCGGTCTATCATCTAAAGAGAACAAAAGGTGAGACCTGGCATCCCATCTGCCCTCCCTTTCCTGGCTAGTAGTCACTGTCCTGGTACCACACATGAAAAAAACAAACTTGTGTTTAGTCTCATCTGTGATACTTCTGACAGTCACAGTTGCACCTCTTGCTGAGAGATGAGGCATGCAATGTAATTCTTTGTACAAAATCTGCCATTATGCTCTACAGCAGTTCTGCTCCACCATTTAATCATCTCCACAATAACAATTAGATTTACTAAACCATGTAATGGAGCTGTTTTGGGATGTGTCACTTCCTAGCCCATGCCAAGGCATTGTGCAGCTCAAGTACACAACGGTGACACAGCCTTGAACCACATTGTAAGAGCCGCTACTGCATTGTCTGCCTCACCTCAGCACCTCTGTCAGCACTAGATTCACTTTTGGTGGTAGAACACTTATGGTGTTCAACACAGCAAAGAAACATTTCCCCATGTTTTCATTTAAAGCCCTCGGGCAACACCCTACTGTAAATTCTTCACAACTGGTGTATGTACACTAGCAAAGAATAATTAGTCCCAGATGTAATACACATAAAATAGTGGGCTAGAACAGCATCTGAAAGTGGTGTGTTGATAAATGTAAGTAAATTACTGCATAGTAGGGTACTAACAAATTTATGTTGTCTGAAAAGATGCACAAAGAACCAAATATTGAAGGCTGTGAAACAGTCATGGGGTTGAAGGGGATGGGATTTTGCGTTGATCCACTGTAGTGACTCCATTATTTCGCCATGTGCGTGAGACTCTGATGAAGTGGGTCCTCGAGAATCACCGGTGCAGCCAAGTTCACCTCAACAGAGTTCACGGCAGGTATTCTGTGCTCATTGCCCAAAAATGTTGACTCAACAACTTTTTGTCGTTTGAATTTGTATGTACCAACACAGTGATCCTTGTGGTCTGTTCTTGCATATTAAGGGGTGTTTATCTGCTCAAATGTAAGCTTCAAACGTTAGCATGTTCAGCTAACTAGCTTACTTACCGGCAGCAGTAACACTAACAGAATGTTTCTACAAAGGCCATCTAGCAAATCTTCCAAGGGAGAAAAAAAGGACTGATGCACACAGATTGATTTGCAGTGCAAATTGTGCAAACACAGAGACAACACTGCTGTGTCTTCATCAAACTCAAAGAGGACAAAGACAAAAGACAAACACATGCATATGGTGAATTCCTTTGGCACTGGGAAGTCAGAATTTCCAAGTTTAATTAGAATGCCCCTGGTGTTGGATTTCTGACTCAGAAAATCGTAGGAACCTCACCAACCCCAACCTCAAAATCTAAGATGGCCACTCTGCACATCAACAGTAGTGAAAGCTGCAGTAATAGATTGTCTATTAGCACTTCTGTCTTGATTGTGTCTCATTAAATCAGTCGTAGACACAGTACTGTCCAGCTTCTATCTGTGGGAATGTTGCTATGGTTTTTCTATGAACAGAATACATAATGTGTTGTTAAAAATGGCTAACACTAACTAACCCTGTATAGCTGCTGCTAATATTCCCACTTGTTTTACCGGAATGTATTTAAAAAGGGTGTGATGTCATTCTCAGCTGTGACTTTTAAATTCTGATGTAAATGTAACACAGTAATAATGCTATTATCAGGCCATTAAATTGCTGTTATCGATGGTGATAAGGGTTATAGATATGGGTTAGTTCAGTTAGCATTACTTTAGTCAAAAAAAACTTCCATTTGCAGTATTATATTTTGTGGTATGGCTCTGTTCTGGGGCCTCTGCCTTACCTAGGCCTGCACAGAATGCCTCTTCTATGCACAAACGAGAAAAGCCTGAGGCAGAGAGAGCAGACCTCTCTGCCCTTCCATGCGCCTACATGGAAAGCTTAAGGCAGGGAGAGCAGCAGCAGACCCGCCCTGGAAACAGAACAGAGCAAATATCAATGACAAACAGAAATGATAAGTCAGACGCAACATGAAAAGGAGGAGCTGGGGTGGAGGCGGCTGCAAAGCAGCTTACAGAGGAAGCAGCAGCAGTAGGCAGGCCAGAGCAGTTTAATTAGGGTGCCCTGAATGACATTTGCCAATGTGTTGCATAGAAAGGAATCATGTGATCAATCAGCTGCTCCATCAGTTGATTGGGTTGTTTGAGATCAGCTGATGTAGCTGGGATGTGAGCTGAGCTTGACTTCGTGTCCTGCCTGAACTAACGCTATGCTCTGCAATGTGTTTTTCAATCAGCTTGGCACATGATTTATTTTAAAAAAAATATTTCTACAGAACAAGACAGTGGTCACTTTCTGCATTATCTTGACAGCTGATCAGTTTGAAATATTGTAGGGAGTAACAGAACAGTCAGAGGCAGCCTCCCTAAGCTGTTAGATCAATAGCTGCACGTGACAGGCTGCACACCTCCCACTTTGCGAGGTAACCAACTTCCTTCACTGTGCCCTGCTGTCTGCAGACTCATGCCACGTGCTGCCTAAAAATAAGGTCACAGTTGCTGACAAAATGACAAAAAAAGGCTAATTATTGTCTGTCTTGCTGCCCCCAGAACTCTTTGACCTGTACTATTAAACCTTATTTTCTGTCACCAGTAGTAACTACAGGTGTAGCCAAATCAACCAGTTATGAAATCTTCAAGACTACCACTTCAAGTACTGAATAAAAGCATCTCACCCACACTAGACATGAGAAATTGCTTGTGGCCAGGGATATTCCTGCACTTCTTACTTTCAAAACACTTGACTCACCCTCCATTTAATGATGTGATGAAGATCTACGGACCAAAATTAATTCTTTATTCCAAGTAAGGAGGTCTAGGAGGAGCCAAAACATTATTTTCTGTCTATTACATTTTATTGCAAGTAAAAAAAAATAGTCTGTAATAAATATTCACAGTGCAGGCCAGTACTCTGTTGGAGTTGTGATCACATGTAACCCCTATCGTCACTAATACCATTCAGTAATATTCCAACTCTGGATTTTCCCTTTCATCAGCCTGAGTGCTCTGTAGAGTGGTTCACAGGACTGCAGCATCACCAGACACCCTCTGCAGCACGTACCAGGCTGAGAGTAGTGGGGTGGAGGGCAGGCAGACGTGGACCCAGAACTGTACTCTGCACATTGGCAGACCACCTTCCTGCAACGTCCGTGCCAAAACTGAAACAAGAAAGACGGGTTTGTTATTGTGTTACATTGTGCTAAAATTAAGAACCAGTACAAAAAGCACTAAATAAAGGTATTGTGGGTGTACTGTAAGGTTTTTATTATTAGTATTATTTTTACCTCCTGAGACCTGCATCCCTTTTTATCTTAAAACAGTGTCACATGCATGAAATTCAAACTGTCAAGCCAAAGTAGCACAAACAGTGTGCTGCAAGGGTCTTGGCTGAAAGATGATCCAAACAAAGGCCGGGTGACTGCCGTGCATGACACCATTTAAAATAAAATGGTCCAGGTCAAATCATCACTGATAAACCTGACAGTGAACAATAGTATGTAACAATGACTCTCCTCAGAAGTGATACGTGTACAGTGTCTTATCAGCTTCTATATTTTTATTATGCCACTCCTGGAAGCCTTGTTTCATATTCCTTATTTTCCTCTCCTCTCCTCTTACCTCTCCATCACCTTTCCCTTGCTCCCATCCGTACTTATTTAGCATCAAAGGGCACCCGTGGCACCGGCTGGGTGGCCACTAGCTTCTCATTTCCTCTCGTGCTCTCCAGCCATTCAGCGGTGGTGTGCTCCGTCAGGGCTGAGCAGACCCCAGGGAGTCCACCAGAAGCCTGCGCTCGGCGCTCACCGCCGCTTCCTGCTCATTTAAGAGAGCCCTCAGAATGGAGGACCATTGTCCTGGCTGTTATCTGATGGCCCCACTCAACAGGCAGACAAAGCCAAGAGCCTGGGGGCTCCCCCACCCCTTACCCCCCTGTACTGGCTGTGTTGAGGCTCTCCTGATTTTTTTTCTCTTTATTGTTAAACATGTCCATAGCTGTGGAAGGGAGCTCTGCAAACACTGATAGATGCATGAAAGAACTGCACATTCTCTGAGCAATTAAGGGGAATTCACAGCCTGCAGACCACACAGACATTATCAGAGTAGTTATAAGAGATGTGGAGGAACCTGATGAATGCAAGGCAAGGTATTACTGAGTACATTATATTGACGAGGCCTGTAGACTGATCAGCTAAGTGTGACAGATGCTGGAGCAGCAATACAGTCATATCAGTGAGAGTGATGACTCTCTTATAAATAAAGCATCAATCAGCAAACATAAATAAATAAAGCTTTTTTCTGCTTGATGATGCAGCAACCTTAAATTATGTGTGGTAGTAAAGTCAAATGTATGATATAAACAGAGTTACATTGATTCCAACAACATATAACACACACATGCATCATGAGAGACATGCAGGCTAAAAAAAAGCCTGCTAAAATAGGTGGATGTTAAATACATTAAATGTTTTACTGTAAAGATTCTGTACCCAGACCGTGCAGATTTAGCCTAATTGCTGGCAAACAAAGGAGACTTTGTATGTTTTGTGGGAAAATTAAGGTAGAGTCCCTCTGCAGGGGGGTTGGCAGCACAGTACAACACAGGCCTGTCAAGCTTAAAGGCCAGATTGAAGTTCCTACAACAGGCAACAGAAACTTCCTTTGACCTCGTTGTGTGTTTTTAGAAATAAACTTGAGAGAAGTACACAGGATGTGCGGTGTGTCTCACCTGAGATAATCATATTCCTCCTTGTGACATCACCCAGCCATAGGTATTGGCAAAAAATGTGTTAACTGTTATCAGTGGATTATAATAGAGATTCATAAGATAAGTGACCTGTACTTAGATGGAGTGTTTATGTCTTTTTCGGAACTTGTGCAAAAATACAATCTGGACTATAAAGGTCATTTTTGGAAGTATTTACAAACCAGAGAATGAATCACTAAGGGATAATTTATTCAATGTAAGAACCCAGTATTATGGGTTTTTTTAATTACCTGGTATAGCACACAGGGCAGCTACATGTATGTTCTACAGAATCTTTAGTGGGTTACCAAAAGATATTTCTAAAAATCTGAGGATCATTTGGCAGAAGGACCTAGTGTGTGATCAAACACTGGGAAATATATACTGTAAAGCGGGCGAGGGGGAAATTTACTCAGTATAAATAAATTCATACGTTTTACTTTACTTCCTCTAAGCTGTACAGGATGGGTCTACTAGCAAATAATTTATGTTGGAAATGTCAGACGGAAACAGGAACATTTCTACATGCAATCTGAGAATGTAAACTGGTTAATCCATTCAGGGAAAAAGTTGTGGATCACATAGGCAAGTGGTTGGGTATGATGGTACCTAAATCACCAAGGTTATGCCTTATGGGAGACCACACAGCATTGCAGAATGTATCAAAATATGGCAAATATGCTCAACTGAGTCTGGAGGAGTGCATCACCTCCAAACTTTGAAAAGTGGAAGGTCTCTATGATAGAAATTGTGTCATATGAACACACGTTAGCTAGGGTCAGCAATGAAATTGAAAGCTTTAGAGGTCATGGGAAGGCTTATAATATGTCTGTTTAACTGTAACGATGTGGTGTTTAGTTGTACCGCTGTGGTTGCTAAATTGCTGTTATGGGTATAAGAATGTGTAGCTACCAGGTGCCTGTGGATTTGTTGAGTTCCAATAACAGCACGGTTTGTTCATATTTGACTGAACTGATTAATAAAAAAATGAATTATATTGTCAGACACTGTATCCAGATTACTATAATTTACACAACATTAATTTTAGTCCCCCTATAGCGGTTTTAGTCACAAGTACGCCACACAAAGCTAACTGGATTGATCACAGACTGTATATTAAGAGATGTCTTTTTATACAGTCTATGGTTTTGATGTAGTTTGTGTCCAGACACTGATCATGACTGAATCCTCTCCAAACTTCTTGTTTTCACATTTACTTTGACAGATGTTTTGTGTGAATAATATATGAGAGGCACCACAGAACACATTGCCAGGATGAACCAGTGAATGAGTGAGGCTTAACGGACACTGTCCTTTAATCTGCCAAATCTGGAGACTGAAAGGTTTAACGCCACCCTAAGTGAAGACATAAGGAATGTACTTTTCAGTAAAATTACCTCTATCTATGCTGATTTCTTTTGGTTGGATGATCATGAAATATTTGAGTTTTGTTTCAGAAAGGGAGCCTTTTTGTGGCTGGATTTCTTTGCCAGGCCTGGGATAGAGGGCAGATTATTCTGTTTCTGGACCGAGTAGTTAAATAACATGTACTTTGGATTGTTACTGCAACGTCATGGTAATGGTGTCTAGTAATCCCATGAGGGTTGTGCACATGTAAGTGTGTGTGACACAAATAAAAATCAATCAGTCAATCTAACAAAACAGCTTAAATTCATTCAATGACGTCTATGTCACTTTTAAAATCGGCAGCTTCTTAACAAGCAAAGCTTTCTGCATGATTTTCTCCAACATCTGCATTACTAAAATTCTTACAGCCACAGGCCTCACAGTATATAAATAGGAACAATAATGTTTTGTGGGAGCTTTATTACTCAAGAGATTTCCTTAAAAATACACAGGAAATACTGCTGAGCAGTTTCGTACCAGTCTGAAGTACTCAAACTTTCTGCTGTCGAATCAATTTTATTTCTAAAGCCGCAAATCATAAATTCAACCGAAAGGGCTTCACAGTCTGTGCAGGACACAACACCCTCCATCCTTAAACCTTTGATTCAGAAAAGAACTACAATAAAAAACCCTCAAAAAAAGGAAGAAACCTCAGAAAGAGCGACACCAGTGTAATGTATCAGCGTCACTTGCTTGACTAGACTGAGATGGAACTTACATATTGATTTTGCCAACCTAATGGTTACTAGAGTTCATTTCCATGTGAGTCTTTTTATGCATAAACAACACCATGATATAATCCTAATCATTAATTACAGCTTCATTTCTTTTGATGGTTTGTTATTTGGGAACATCTTTACATTACACAAACGAATCTGCAGCCATCATGATTCATGTCGTACGTCATTTGTCTAGTTAAGAGACAGATTGGTACCCTTGAAATACACTGATTCAACAAGATTTTATACAAAATTATTATTTAGACTACATTAAGATCAGGTGACACATGCAACTGGTCTTTTTATTGAGCAGTGTATGTTTATATTCTGCAACAGTGCACAAGACCGGCGCAGAGTAGATACAGTATGGGAGCAGTGTCCTCTTGTGGAGAGATACTGTAAAGCAAATGCACCACAGTCTTTTCCTCTAAGTCCAGACCCAGCTTTGTCTCATTTAGCAGGCCTTTTTTTCTGCTGTGCCATTTTCTTTTCTTGTTTGAGACTCTGCCCCGCACACACACACACACACACACACACACACACACACACACACACACACACACAGAGGCGAGGGGGTTTCCTATAGAGACACTATTGTGTGTGCTGTATCAAAGGGAGATTTGTTAAAGGAGCTTTGGTGTGCTGTGATATCGCCCACATCAGTCAGGACTGCCCGTGCAGATGCCTGCGACCGGGTGGGAAGGGGGGGCTGGACTCACTACCTGCTCCAATTTCACCCTGAAAGACTGTAACAGCAGAGG
Source organism: Epinephelus moara (assembly GCF_006386435.1). NCBI lineage: Eukaryota > Metazoa > Chordata > Actinopteri > Perciformes > Serranidae > Epinephelus > Epinephelus moara. The sequence continues at coordinate 25,358,783 of NC_065521.1, forward strand.
GGAAGGTATCAAAACTGGCAGGAGTCACGTTTAATAAGCTGACTGTAAGCAAACAATACTTCCTTAAAATATATCTGTATGTGAAAATGTAAATATTTGACCCCTGTTGGGAAGTGATCCTATGTTGTTCTTTAACAGCATAGTAGCTTGTGTTGCCTTCTCAACAGCCCTCTCTAGTGGGGTGGCAATGAACTGTGCTATCTTACCACCTGCGGTAAAACAGTGAAGTAAGAATTTGGGTGGAACAATAATGACAAGTCCTTCTGAATCTGTTGATGTACTTCAGTAAACTCACATTCAAATTACACAAATGCACAATGAAGCAATGACATTCTCCTTCAGTTACCTAACGCTTCATTTTACAGCAGAGAGGCAAAAACTATTTGTCACAATGTCCTATATTAAATAAATATAATCAGAGTAATATTAACAGGAGCAGTGCAGGAAACTCATAGCAGTCATTTCAGCATTAAGCGAACCACAATATTTTGGTCTTTGTCAGCAGAGATTATGAGCAGCATGAGTGTACAAGGATAAAGTCACTGCAGTCTGACATTTTGCCTTCAACAGCGTCCAGACTGTATTGGATGTGTTTAATACATGTGCTCAAGGGTGTTGGTTTTATTTCAACATTGGGAGGACACATGTAAAATGGAGGGTTTGAGGATCCTCTGTCGGAAATTTTTGAGCATTTAACACTCAGTTTCCTGCATTATGGTGAATTTTTATGCACTAATTTCGGCATTAATTCATGGTGTAAATGTCTTTAATTTTGTCCAAATAAATGTCTTCTGCTACCTTTATGGTTTTATTGAGGGGACGGACAAATGCGCATGGGATGTGTCCCCTGCGTCCACCCTGAAATCTACACCAACACAAGAGCTGCTGGCACTTTGGTTAATTATCTATGTATGAATACCTGGTCAAAATATGATGCACAAAGTTATTTTATTGCATTCAGGGCACTTAGTTGCATTTCTTTTTTCTCTACAAAATAAACATCAATATTTTATTCCAGTCATTCAGTCTTAATTAGTATTTTTTAAACAGATACTAGTGGTAGGAGAACTTATATACTTAAAAATAAAGTAGTAAAATTAATTGAGAGAGATGGGAATCCAATTTTTTTAAAAACATGCTTTGGAGTATCGTCCAAGCAGCACATAAGCGTATGCTTGTTTTACCTGCGCCATGAAAGAGCCCAGCACTCAGACATTAAAGCCATGATGTACAAGTAAATACACCAGATGAGAAAACGAAAGCTCATAAAACAACTGAAGAACACTCTAACTCAAACTGATTCATCCATCTAGATCTCCCCTACTTTTTCCTCTCTTCTTTTTTGAAGATCAAGCAATGGCAAAAAGTTGAATAATTCTGCCTCTTTGATCTGCACACACAAGTGAGAGTTCATTTCCATTTTTGATTTTTTTTTTTCCTCCTTTCTGTAAGAGTGCCAGCATCAAGATTTACCTTGGTGTGCAAATGTGCTGGAATAGGTTAAAAGGAAATCTCGCTGCTCTCTCAAAGCACAAGTGCAGATGTTATGAAGTTAATTAAAAATTTAGCAATTCGTTTCTCCCGTCCCAATTTAGGCTGCATCAAATAGAAGAAAACAGACGGAAAAATGACTTATGAGAGAAGTCCGTGCAGTCTGTCTTATTACATGTATGGCAACGTCAACAAGGAGGAACACGTCTGTAATGTAAAATTCAGGATGATAAACCAAAGCTTTACACCTTTTGCAATTCTTCACACAGGATGTATCATTTACAAATATACTCAGTCCTGTAAGTGTAGGCTATATATTACACACAGAAAACAATTCATCAATTATGATTCTCAACATTCCCACTTATTGAATTCCCTTCTTTATTTCTCTAAATGTTTGAGTTTGGCCTGTGATGTTACTGAGAGATCAGAGTCCAGTCAGTTATCATCTGTTTTCCCAAAGACATCTCACCCAGCCTGCCTCATTTAGCAGACAACAGCAATAAACACATTTTAAAGCCTCCCCCCCATCCACCAATCTTCCCAACAAGTAACCCGGTTTTATCCATGTTTACTAAAATTGCATCAGTATGTTGACATAGGCCCCGCATCTTCTACCAACTCTTCGATCTCCTCCCAAATAATAGTGCCATCCACAGAAAGGATGTCAAGTCTCAAGGTGCTGCCCACCCCTCTCCACTCCCCCCTGCGTGGATGATGCTCCAGGAGGGTAGCGGAGAGGGGGGGTGGAGTTTCTGCGCAGGTGTTGCAGCTGCATTCGTACATAATTCCTTTCTGTGCGAGCAGTGCTCAGTGTTAGCCTCTCTGTGCTGCTTCCCCCCAGTGGGACCCCTCCTCCACTGAGTGATATTACAAGCGGCAGCCGTGCGCCTCTGATCTACATGCACTGGGCTCCCTCCTGGTCCTGGGTGAATAGCGCTTGACTTGTTCAATTTGTTTAGAAGCCGCGTTCGACGCTTTGAAGCCACACATTTTAGCATAAATCATAACCTGTCTCCTTGCTCACAACTGCTTTGAAATGCAACATCTGCTTTTGAATCCCCTGCTTTACAATTAGTTAAGCAACATCAATAGATTGACTCCCTATAATTTTTCTTGATAATGAACTGCTTTGTACACGTGCAGGGGCATTAGTGGTGGGCCCATTTGATTTTTCAAGGCCAAGGTCCTGAGACGGATCAATCTTCATCATCCTGACTGCGCCGGGGCGGCTTGAACTTCCTGAAGTGCTCAGCATGTTCTGACTACAATCCGACACACGTGTTAAATTGGGTTACCCTCCATGGTAACCTACTTAGGAAGTGTCATGGTTGTGGGGCATGTTACTGGGCCATGTTGTTTACTCTTTCATCACACTCTTCAGGTTCCCTGTTTGTTGGTTTGTTTTGCAAAGCACAGCCTTCTGTTCAGCTGTGGGAAAAGTGCGGAATCAAAGTCCCGGAGAGCAGCCTGACGTTGACACTGATAAGCTTGGCCTGTCACTATCCATTTGTCTGAATGACATTGATGCTCAGGTTGGATCTCTGGAGGAAGCCGTACACACAGAACCCAGGTGCATATGCTACTGCTGCTGCATGCCGGAGAAAGAAAAGTCTCCCCTATCCAAGTTTGCTTAATGAAGTTTGTTCTAAAGTTAATGTATTGAATAAAGGAAATACACACACGATATTGGCAGGAGTTGCTCAATATACTGTACCAAAGTTCAAACTCTCAAAAACTGATCCATCAGTTGGAAACCTCTCATCAGGTGCATTAAGAATTCTTTTTGCAGGTTGAAGGGGAAAATAACAATCCCAAAGATTTTATTTTCAAAGGCAAGCATTTGATCAGTAGTCATCAATTAAACTTACTGAGGTGCAAATTACACCACAAGGATTAGATGAAAGAGCCTCTGTGTCATTTTCTCCCCTCCTCCTCAAAGCTTGGCTTGGTTCGCAGTACACACAAACAGCAGGCTGATCCCTGGCATGGTGGTGACAGGGTGACACTTCCCCTCACATTACGCAGGCTGAGCTGACTGAGGGGCTTAACAGATAGTGGCATCACAGGCGTACGTTTACAAATAAATCTACTGCTCTGGCTGTGCGGCACTCCTCTGCACATGTAGCCCTTGTATCTCTGCTCCTGCTTTGCATTTCTGATTTCAGCTGGAGCCTTGCCATAAGATCCGGTTACCATACCGACGTGAGTCCCTCATCCCAGATGGCATGCTGGGGCTTCCTGGGTAATATTTATGAAATGGGTTCCATGACTTTCTAGGTTTGGTTTCTTTTCCTAATGCTACTTCAGGGCCCTCTGCACACACAACAATAATATGCGACACAGTCATTTTCTCCTGTGAGGTTAAACAGGGCTAAACACGATCATGATACAGAGCATTAGTGAGAATACATTCTTTTGATAACTCATGTGATTTTATTTCCATTTCCTTCTGGAGTCAGTCCCATCTGAGTACAGTTTAGATCAGACGCCAATATCACCATGACAGGTGCTCACATCTCCCACAGCCACTGAACAAAGCCATAAGATCAGGGTCCCTGCATGCTACAATACCCACACTGTGCTGACGGCTGTGAGTGACACTGTCAAATGTTACAGCTAATTATTTACCTCTGTTCATATTTGTTTAAATGCGTTTGGAGACGCTTCATGATTGATCATGCCATTGTTTCTTTTTTTCCTTTTGTCTCTGCGTTTGCTTTTTTATTATTCATTTAATGTGGCATTGCACCGACAGGCAATTGTAGGGAATTCATCTTTTTAGGGAATTTACACAGCAAACCCTATGAATAAACAATTCATTTTTTTTCCTAGTAAATTAGTTATCATTAATTTTAAATGTTGTGTTGGGGATATGCATTAACATAAATGTATTGTGCTCAGAAAGGGTGCGACAGTGGATACTTTAAGCACTAACAGGAAATTCACAGAGGATGTCAGACATCTGACATGCTGTCAGTGTCTTTAATTAAACAGCAATCACAATCAACTTTAATGGCTAAGTACGTGGAGTATAAATCATTTGACTCCACAAATATAACAAATACACACATATGACTAAATAAAGACAGCAAAGTTAGACAAAGATAAGCAGACAGATATTATGTACAGGTAAAAGAAAATACATATATTTATATACATATACCTAAACTACTACTAGACAAACATATAGCATCTATAAAGAGATTAAATTGTTGCTGAAAAAATGTTTAAACATGGTTTGTTTATATGATTGAAACCTCGAACCTCCAGTGTCTGTACATTTTTCATGAAGCTGGAACCAGCAGCTGGTTAGCTTAGCTTAGCTTAGCTTAGCTTAGCTTAGCATAAAGACTGAAAATAAGGGGAAACATCTAGCGTGGCTCTGTCCAGAAGTCACAAAATCCGCCAAACATAATGTCTATGGCACACTAATCAAAACATGTATCTTGTTTGTTTAATTTAATGAGGTCTTTTCGTCACTGTGAGGTTACCAGGCAACCAGAAATGTAGGGAAGTAACTGCTCCCAGGTAAGAAATACTGCTAACCAGTGTACCAGGAAGTGTCCTACACTATGGAGCTAATTTTTGTAGAGGCCAAACTGTCGAATTACAACTTTCAACTCTGTCATGTGATGACACTGGGCCCGAGACTTTTTTCCCATAGACTTATATTGTGAGAAGGATGTCCGTAAATTAGTGGATATATTGTTTGAGCGTCACAACCCTGTGAAATGACTTGCATCACTATCAGAATTTGACTTGTCAGGGTGATATTTAGCTCACCTGGTAGACTGTGCGCCTGTAAGATAAGTCTTCTATGGTAGTAAAGGTTTGATTTTGACCTGTGGGCCTTTGCTGCATGACGGCTGCCCTCTCTCACCCACCTTTCCTGGTTGTCCTATAAATAAAAAGGCTGAACTGCTTTAAAAAAAAATAAATAAATCTTACAAGGAATTTGATTCGGTCCAATAACATCTGAAAAGTCTAGAAACGCTGCACAATTCAATTATTTTATCCCGATTTAGGTAGACAACTCAGCCAGTGGAAGTGCGCCTGCTCTATGGTCCCAATGATGCGGAAGCCGCGCCGATTATCTGGGTAATTTTATATATATATATATATGTATATATATATATATATATATATATATATAAACATATGTCATGTTTACTCTTTGGTTGTGTAAAGGGCCCCATTATGCTTTTCCTTAATTTCCGTCATATAATGTTACAATGTTGAATGTTGGATGTTCATACTAAACAAAGTTTTAAAATAATGAGGTAAACTTATAGTAATCCATCTTAGCAAACCCCTCTTCAGACTGTTCTGAGACTCTTAATCCACCTTTTTGTTTTGTTTTGTTTTTCTAATTTTGAGAAGAGTTTATGTCAGATTGTGACAAATTTCTTTATATGATCATCTGCTCCAGGCATGCTAGGCTATGCAATGTGTTTACATTGCGTAACCTACACTGCTGCCTGTAGCTACATGCTAATGACAGGGACACCTGTATTCTTGGTTCCTAGTGTTGTCAATTTCTCCTGTTCCCGATCCTATTTCTGCTCGAGCATGTCCAGTTATGAAGATTTAGGTTTTAAAGCATTTATCAGTGATTTTTTTTTATGGCTGAAAGCGCTGCTATACTCTGTTGCAGTCACTCCCTGCTGCAAGTAGGCCTACTACGATGGGTAGCTACATGCTAACATCAGGGAAACATGAAATCTTGGTTGGCAATGTTGATAATTTCTCCCTGATTTTTAGATCAATGCAAAGATGCTGGAAAACCTGGAAACACTGACCAATCAGAGCATACTGGGCTATTTCGGGAGGATTGCTTAAAGATACTGGTGCTAAAACAAAGCATGTCATTGTCAGACAGAGGATGACATGCTTTGTTCCAGCACAGACAAAATAAATTATGTTTTTTTTTTATATTAAAGCATGTAAACATGTTCTAGTAGAAGCAGAAACCCAACATACAAATAAGAGTCTGAAATTAAGTATGAGCTTTAGCGAGAGTCAAGCTACCTTTTACATTCTGTTTCCATCCTTCATGTTAAGCTAAGCTAATCGGCAGCTGCCTCCACCTTCTTATTGACCAGATAACTAGAATAGTGGTATCAGTCTTCTCATCTTGACAAGAAAGCAAATAAGGGTTTTTCCCAAAATGTCAAACTGTTCCTTTATCTGGCTCTAAATGACTCCATTTATTTCTCTGCTACACAGTTTGCTGTAAACCATGCTCCAGGCTTCACTAGCAGCAGTGTCACATATTATCTCTTGATTGACTACATGTCTTTTCATGCAACTTTGCCACAAGTCTCCTTTTCAGATCAAACGCCATATTTTATAGGCCAAAACCTTCAAAGCGTGTCATATCCTGTCGAGATGATGAAATGATTATGAAGCACTATGAAAGTGACATTTGGCAGATGGACTGTATTCATCTTTATCACTGCAGAGTTCCTGTACTACTTTCCTTTGATAAAACATGAAACACATCCTCTGCTCAGATTTTCAGTCTGTGACAAGTGTTTTAGCTCCAGCGCTGATATATATAAGCGAGGTTATTGTGAGTCTGGAGTCGATTAAACAAAAAGTAAAAATGTCAGGTTTGTGGTTTCCTCTTATGACACGAAGTTGCCAGGTAACACGTTAACATTTCGTCGATTAAAATCTGTTACATGATAAAACTTATTGACTTGGGCTGCCACATTCATTAGATTACATCGGTAGTGTGAAGGGCATCTCAGTACATTTTATATAACATTGCCACAAAGGTGAATAAGGCAGTGATTTCTTCAATCCATTTCTTTTATATGTACTTCCCAAACCCCCTCCATCTTCCCTGGATCTCTCCCTCTCCCTCTCTCCCCTTTCGTCTTTCGTCTCTGGGAGTATGGGTGCATGTCAAGTGATTGTTGAATTGAAATATTGATGTGGAGTATCAAAGCGTGGCGTAGCACTCCTGTGTTTCCAGAACTAACCACGAAGCGCTTTGATCAGATACTCCTGTGATCTGACTTCTGAAGTTGTTAAGAGTGCTGGAAAACAAAATGCAAACAAACTTCAAGTGCTCTTGGTATTGATAAAAGTTTTCTTTGACAAGTGGAGATGCGTGCTGTCTGCCTGTGTCTGCCCAAGACTGGAGATTTTGGGGTTTTCGTACATGCTAATGGACAAGAGATGAGGGAATTATTGTGGTTTTACACTTCTCACACACCTAGCAATGTAAACTGTAGCGCAGGGGTGGGAGTCATCACAGAATCCTGCTGTGATATTAAGGCACTTGAGTAGTAACGCAAAAATATTGCAATTCTGCCTTAATTTTTTCTATGAGTAAGCATGTGAGAATTTACCAGTTTATTTCTAGTATATCTCCTTAAAACCTTACATGAAATCCCTTTAAGCAAATAAAGCAAAAACAAATTACGAGATTGAAACACTCATCCTAGAGACAAAAATGTATGTATTCATATAAGGGATTAAATTGAAATATCTGCACAATATCCCTGTGTGATTAGTAAAAGAAGAAGGCAGGTATTTATTTTTCTCATCACCTTCAGAGACAAATTATGTTTCTTAGGAACAAATATTATAATATGTAGGAAGATATTAGGTGCAGAGATCATTTTTAGGTTAAAAGAACAGTGTGTAGTGGTGAGAACTGCATATTTCAACCAGCTGAAACTTCTCCCATGTTCCAGGTGTGAAATCCTGGTTAGGATTCCTTCAGTGTTCATCGTTAAGGAGATTTTTACCAGGAGTCAAATTATCCGCAGAGGTCTCTTCCTCTTCACAATAAACAAACCAGGGGTCTCATTTCTAGACACTGCATATGCACAAAACAGGGCCTGAAAGAGGCGACGTTGTGATGTATAAAGACAGACTTAATGGGAGAAACTTTGACCTATACTTACAAACATTTTTGGAGACGGGTAATTGGCGACGGTAAGGTGGAAATCTGATTGTAGAAACTATCGAATATTTTTAGCACATGTCACTTTTGGCTTTTGTCAGTTCGTACATTTTTAGTATAGATCCCAAGCATTGTTTTATAAAGAGATCTCAGGTGATTTAAACCAGTAAAAAACTTAATATAGCAGGTCACGTTAAAAAATAAGTGTCTCTACAATGGTGTTTGGCTCGTCACAGATGGCTGCTGACCCAGCACTCATCAATGTGTGCGCACCTTTTTTCTCTGATAATGTAAGATCCAGATGTTCAGGAGATTTTTACCAGGAGCCAAATAATCCTCAGAGGTCTCTTCCTCTATGAAACAAACGGAACTGGTGATATTAACCGGTAAAAACACTGAATGAAGCAGTTTCACATTAAAAATCCGTTTTTCCAACACTGTTTATGTCATGGCGGAGGTTCTGCGATCTATGGTGGCCGACGCGACAATGTAAATGACCCTGTGTAGAGCCAGTGCTGGGTTTGTCCATTCTGGGCTACCATTGAAAATTGGCCGTGAAACATGGCGGACTCCGTGAACAGGATGCTCTCCCTAATTAGATAAAAACTGCTCATTCAAAGGTAAAAAAAAAATCATGACAGTTCTTATTTCTTACACTAAGGAAAACATACTTCTTATATTATATTCCACTTCTGTGGACCTTTAAATGAGTTTTAGTTTCAATTTCTGAATGAGCGGACATGAAAATAGGTGGGTGCAAGGACATGTATCTACACAGATGACGTGGCACAATGTAAGAAATGACACATTGTGACTGAGGTGGAAAGTTTCAACATCACGTCATGATCAATGCAATGTGCAAATTCTCCAACACACTACTGAGCAAAGGCACACAAGATGAACTACAACAGGATGCCTGATCCTGAACATCGATCTCTCTGCAATATATCTCTCTGCACCTCCCTCTCAAAGACTCACACGCAGACACACACATTTCTAACTGAATAGGAAACAGGAAAGAGACTCCTGAATGAGGTATCAAATTGTTGCACTGTAAAGTCCAGCTGTTGGTGTTGCTCTTCATCCCAATGAGACCGAGTGTCATGGTAATTACGCCCCATCTTGTCCTGTCTTGGATTTGAATGGTTAAAGAGTGAAGCACTGCAGTTAGCAGCAGGCTTTTACATGCTGTCTGTCTCATCCATTAGACCACATTTGTCACATGAGGGCCATTGAGTCAGCACGGTGCTGTAAAATTGGCTTTTTGACATGGCCACCAGTACAAAAGCCGCTCTCCGTGGCTGCCCTTTTTGAGTGCAGATGGTCAAGACAGCTGGGACAATTTAGTGATCTGAGGCTTTTAAACTGCCCCCCAGGCATGATAAAAACAGCTTGAGAAGCCGCTTGCATATTCTACGTTCTGAGCTTAAGATTATGTCTGCAACGTAAACAACACCATTTGTTTTTTACGGTGGGCAAAAGGACCAAAAACTCTTCCAGGATCAGGAGATTTCAGAACATTAAACTATCACAAAAATCCCTGTTGAGTTTTAGCGTCTGTTCTGGGTTTTTTTTCTTGGATGTATTTTCTGTTTCGAAATAGACACGCGAGAGCGTCTGCATCGCCTTGTTGGGATTAAGCCTGTAGTTTTGAAGTTGAATTTGCTGGTAGCCACCCAGTCAGAGCAGCCTGCAACATATGACGGAGCGGGCCTGATTACCAGCAATCTCACCAGCTGTTTAATGAACACAGGGACCTCTTTCTCTGGAAATGAGTTTTCCCTTGAAAACTGTGGAAGCCGTATCCAGGTCTATTTAAATGAGGTAACATGGGGAAGGTAAGCACCACCACATGAGCATTGTTTTCACAGTTCAAAGTGAGGAGAGAGTACTTTGCACTTCAAAGCCACTCATCTGGGAGGCAGTACAGTGGGGGTGGGGTGGCGTGGGGGAGAGGGGACAGGAAATAAGAATCAGGGTAATTAACAACTTCTGCTCCGTAATAAACCAGAGATACCTCTGCCTCCAAGATACACTCCTATTTTCATGTCCTCCGCGCTCTTTTCCTTTACTACCATTTTCTTTCATCCTAAATGTTCACTTTAATTCGGAAATAGACTGCTTTCCTCAGTGCTGCTGGAGTTACATCACATTTGTTAATATTTGCAGAGGGGATTTGTATCATACAAAATCTATGTATTTTATTTGTGTCTTATTTTAACTGTAGTAGCTACGGACCTGCAGATGTTTATCCTCTCTGAAATTATTTTGTTAAATTTCAAGCCAGAGGCATTAGGAAACATTTGGACAATTAGAATTCATCAAAAAGCATCTTGTGTTGCTTTTGCTAAATCTAATAATTAATCTGGTCCTGTAAATATTTTTCGGGAAAAAGTATTCTTATCATTTTTTAATTCCAACACACAGATTTTCAGATTTGCTCAGTTTTGCTCTGCACCTAAAATAAACACAATCTGAGTGATTTGTTAGCTGGCTGCAGATGAAGTCATTGTGAGTCTGGAGAAATCTTTTGTTTCAAACTGAGGTGTCTCTCTGTCAAGGACATAATGTAAGATACACTGCCTGCTCTGCTTTCACACCAGTAACTTCAAAAAGGCCTGAACCAAATGGTACAGTTTAGTGATTGTCTTCACCGGCTTTCATTCCTTTTTATTACAGCCAAGTGGAATTCAAGAACCTTTACATTTCTGTTCAAACTTAATTATAAGGTGTGCATTTTCAAGTTAATTTATTTCCAACTTTATCTGGCTCCTCCTCAGGGTATGTTTATTTAAGGATCACAGTCTGTGAAACAGGGAGCAGCAGATAAGTGAGGAACTAGGAATTTACATGAGAAACAGGTTCCCGGCCTGGATTTAAACTCTTAACATTGTAATGGTGAACAGACTTACAGAATGAGATTAAGCCTCAATCTGCATTTAATGGAGCAGATCTGAAGCGGCCTCTACTTGAACCCTGAAATGTGAGAATGTCACACAGGGCAGCCTATTTGACATGTCACCCACTGGTGAGAACTCTGAGGCTTTGATTGAGTTTTATCAATTAGCTTTGTGAGGGAAAATACTGTTACTGTCTTCGCAGTGTGTGAGCCTCACGCCTGCCGGGCCGGAGAGCTGCCTGCTGCAGCGTTAAGAAACAGAAAGTTTATGTGTCATCTGGAGAAAACTGATAATCAAACAATGAATTAAATTAGTGTCAATGTATTTACTCATCGCTGTGCAAAAACAAGGTTTCATGCTCATCATCTGCCCATGCACACTTTACATCACTGAAGCAGAATTATACAGATTAACTCCAGCTTCACACTGTAAAATGCAGAATTCAACTAAATCAAAAGTGCATGTGAGTGTGTATGTATTGTTACCAGAAATTTCATTATGAAACCTAAACTACATTTTTGTCCTGACATCAATCTCTCTGACATAAAGTTTTACTGTTGCATTAAGTGATGCAAGATGTGTGACGACAACAGGGGAAATTATACTTTTATGCTTTCCTGAATCAATTATCCTTTAAATTGCCTCTTGTTTGTTGACTGCAGATCATAGTTTGCCCACCTTTCCATTCAACGCTGCATCACTGACTGTTGCCAAAAATATAAAATCCATGTATTTACTATCTTTACTTGAATTCCCACAGTGGAGTTGAAGCAGTATGCAAATACTCCCAGAGTGGAAAATATATTTGACTAAGCTGGCTATATTAATCTTAGATCTTTTCACAGACTAAGCATTTTGTGCTTGTGGTCCTAAATGTAGAAATTGAAAGTTGCTGAAACACTAAATGTTAACACTTTGAAATGTTTGTTTGTTCTGTGGATTTATTTGGAATTTAAAGACTGTAAAGGTAACATGGGGTGTCCAGAGAAGTTCAAATAGATACTCTAAATGTAGATATTAAAGGAAAAGCTCTTTTTTTTTTCAGAACAATTGTAGGAGGAGTCAGCTCTTGGGGTCAGCATTTGGTTGAAATTGAGTGAAATTATGAGTAGCCCACCCCTTCACCTAACAATCCCCCCTCCTTCCTCCCTCACATCTCCTCTCTATTGACTGGCTCTCCTGCATCATACTGGAGACCCCGTTGAGAGGATCTTTTCTCTCTATAAAGAGAAGATGCAGCTCAGGCGCCTTTGAGATGATCGCAAGGATTTACTGCGCGCCTCTCTGCCTCTAACTTCAGACGGGCACCCTCGGCTGTTTCAACGCCAAACTATCTGGACTGCTAGCACGTTTAAAATACTTACCTCGCGGACTGAGGGACACATGAATGACGCGGGATTTCCCAGTCTACTCTGCCAAACTGTCTGAGTCATCCGAGACCCGAATGTGAGCATCTCTTTCTTCTGCGCTCCGAGCTGTTAGTTTAGACTTTGTGCGTCGTCGCCTCTCGGCGCAGTTTGTGTTGCAGGTGCGTGGAGAAGGAGCGCGAGGACAGATGGCTGCGCTGGCGATACAAAGGACTGACAACTTTTTGCACACCTTCTTACAGGTTTGTTGTATAATCATCATTTTGACGCATTGCACGCGGATGTATTACCTGATTTAATGGCGGCGAAAGCTGCAATTCATTAATACGCAACTTGTGCGTAATGAATAAATGCTTCACCTGTTTTGGGGGGTCTGTGTGAAGACAATTAAACTTGTTATAGTGGTAAAATTATTTTTAAAAATAGGGATAACAGTCAAGGTGACTAAAAAATATCAGAAGAAAACAAATTAAATGTTAAAAATTGATAATTATTTTAAACTTTTTTGGATAATATAAAGTGCCAAATTCAGAACATTTTCTGATCATGTAAGGAAAAAAACATTTATTAATATCAATCAAGATTTTAATGTTGTCTTCAATGTGTCTCATTATGTGTGTTTGTGTATGGCTACACAGGACCGGACGCCCAGCTCCTCTCCAGAGGGAGCACCCAACGCCCTCTCCTTCCTGGCCACCACCTGTAGCCAGGCCTGGCAGGTGGGAGGCACAATGGGCTCTGAAGGCTCCCAGTTCCCCTACGAAGGCACTGTCAGCTCCACATCAGGAATGTTCCAGCTCTGGAGCAATGACATGGCACCCAGCACAGCCCTCAGCACACACCAGATGACCTTCACGGTGCCCAAGGTGCAGTTCCCTGGACACATGCAGCCTGCTCTGGGTCACCATCATCATCACCCCCATCATCACCACCACCATGAGCTGCCTCTCACCCCTCCAGCCGAACCTCCGTCTTCCTACTCCTTTGAACTCTCCCCTGTCAAAGTGCTGTCCTCGCAGCAGCAGGCCACTGGCCCCTATTACCCTCAGCACAACAGTGTGGGACAAAACTTCCCCAGCTTCCTCCAGAACTCCTCAGCCAGGCATCACCTGCCTGGAGGCCATGTGGACGACGGGCAACAATGGTGGAGCCTACCCCAAACCAATGCGACCCCATCCAACCATCCCTTCTCCATAGGCAGACAGCTGGTTTTGGGCCACCAGCCCCAGATAGCTGCTCTTCTCCAAGGCACCTCCAAGGGCCTGCTGAGCTCCACACGCCGCTGCCGCCGCTGCAAGTGCCCCAACTGCCAGGCGAATGGCGGGGGGTTAGAGTTTGGAAAGAAGAGACTGCACATCTGCCACATCCCAGAGTGTGGCAAAGTGTACAAGAAGACCTCTCACCTCAAGGCACATCTGCGCTGGCATGCCGGGGAGAGGCCCTTCATCTGTAACTGGCTCTTCTGCGGTAAAAGCTTCACCCGTTCAGACGAGCTACAGCGGCACCTCCGTACACACACCGGTGAGAAGCGCTTTGGGTGCCAGCAGTGCGGCAAGAGGTTCATGAGGAGTGACCACCTCTCCAAACATGTCAAGACCCACCAGACCAGGAAGAGCCGGTCTGGGCCGCCTTCACAGAGCACGGACCCTCTGCTCACCAACATCAAGAGAGAGTAATCTTTGTGCTCCATCATTCAGAAATCAACAATGAACAGACTGTGTGACTTACACTTACTGCCATAGGTTTGCACTAGAAGGTGAGCACCAAGCTCCCCGAACATCTTCTGTTGTCAAAGCCCTACTTTTTGACTTCAAGTAGTACCATAAAAATATATTTAGAGACCATTTTTAATCAAAGTTATTGTGTCCTGTTTGAGGCAAGGCACCTTTAAAGAATACTTGAAGCCTTTTTCAGTGATATTGTGACAGTTTGGCTGAACTCAGTGTACTTTCCAAGACGCCACACAAACTGGTTTTATGCCTTTAACAATTTTAAGATTTGTTTAAATTGCAACTGATGTGAAAATCTAAATTTTTTCAGCGTTCATTTTGTAAATATTTTATCCATGTGAAGGACGTGGCTTGAGCGAAGGCTATCCTTAATATGTTGTCCTTATTATCATGTTCAAAATAAATGTATGCCTTAGTACAGCTAAAGGTTGCTGTATAAAAATTAGAATTTCTTCGCTGGAAAACAGGTTCAGAATGGAAAGATGTTTCTGTTGCTGTTAATTAGATTTTTATTCCAAAAACATATCCTAATTTGTCAGCTTCAAGGTCGTGATCTTTTTTGAAATGTAAGTCTTTGATCTACAGATTTATCTCGCCTGCTCTTAAGCAGTAATGTGAAGCACCATTGCTCCAAATTAGCAAACATTTTAAATGTTTAAAGTCTTTGTAAATTATGTATAAATATCATGAACAATTTTATTGGGGTTATGGCCGCATGTAAATTTTAATAAACATTGTCCTTGCTAAAACAATTTCCCTGTTTCTAATAATGTTATTTTCTTACACCTTGGCGACTGATTGTGAAGTGAATATCTAATATGACTGACAGTGAGAGTCAATGGTGTTAACTCCTCTTAGCTCATTCAGAAAATGTGTGAATTCCCGATGCCCCCGGAGCTCCTTAAGATCTAACATTTTATTTAAATGATAATTTGATTGCATTCAGAATACAAATGCTGCTCTTTGTGCTGCTGGTGTGAAGGAAGAAGCTCCTAAAGAAGCCCTAACATGGTGGGCTGTTCAAAGATTTTCACACCTCAAAGTAAATACTCAATCCATTGATGGGGCTGTTTGTCTCGCCTGCTGCAATCAAGTTCACAGTCATGTGGCTTTTAATGAGTGTTTTCTTTCTCTCAATGGAGAAGATTGAGTCAACAGATGCAACAGAGGGCAGTGGAGAGGAATTCCCTGTGAATGGAACCCCTGTTGCTGAGACCCCCTCAGTGGTGACAGGAACTCCCTTTGATTTTGCACCCTTGTGAAAGTTAATACCCCCTTCTCCCCCCCTCCGTCCCCAGCCTCCATATATCACAGCTGTGTTACGATCGGCCCTGCTTTACTGCCCAGAATGGGGCTTTATTCAAGAGGCCAGCCAACCAGATGTCTGCTCATCCAGGGGTTTCTTCTCTTTGTTTTTAATCCTGTTTGAACTTTCTGCACGGGGGATGTCACAGCAAGCAAAATGTTTTGCCTTTGTCTTCGTCAAAGATTCCCAAATGTGGAGTCTGAGGACCTCCATGGGGTCTAAAGCAAAAAAATCTATACTTGCACTATAGTTAATTTAATAAGAAAGAGCACACTGTGAGAATGAGTAAGGGCAACAGTATTAATCATTATAAGGGGTTAGAAACATTTACAGTATAAGAAATCAACAGAAGAGAAGATTATTCATTTAGAGAAACACAAACACTGCACTCTGTTTCAAAAAGTCACTTTTTATTTGATATGATACAACAGTTTCTACACAGTCAAACATGGCATTAACCAACCCTCTCCTGGTTTTATGTCCTGCTTTGGTTCTCTGTAGTGGTATTATTGAAGCAAAACTGCCTGATCAGTAATTCCCATGAACACACGCCAGTTCACATTAACTGCAGATGGATCCTGTGAGATGCTTCCACTCACCTATCAGTTTGTTTTGTGTCATTTATTATTGTGTTTCGGGACAGGTTATTGAGCAGCTTCGGCTTCACTGTGAACACTGAAATATGAGGCCTATTGATCTTTGGTGCAGCTGTATGATCTAACTGGAAGTCAAAGCCTTGTGGGGACCTCTACTGGCCACGGAGAAGAACTGACCTGATATTGACAGGATAGCCGCCTCCTTCTACTCCGCTCTCCTCTTGCTGTCACTCAGGCGTTACAATCCAGATAGTAACACAGGTATCTACAGTTGTTTTGTAAGAGTAGTGGCAAACTGAACTATAAGTACGAGCATGAAACGTTTGAGTGGTGAGCTGCTGTTTTGTTTTTTTGGCACTGTTGTCTGAGGAAGAGGGAGCATGCAGATTCATCAGCATCACTCTGTTTATCCAGCAACATATTATCCTTCATTTTAACCAACTGGAACAGTGACACTTCTTGGCATACCGCCCCCCATTCTTCATCTTACAAGTGGAAATGTGTGATTGCCTTTATGGTATGCACTGTACAGTATTTAGTTCATGAGGGCAAAAGCTAACAGAGATTATAGAAATGGTGCACAGCCTTGACATGACAACAGTGGACTAATAAAACAATTCATATTAGTTTAAACCAATGCACGTTTAAGGACTAGTGTCCCCAAAACCACAAGCACTGCACTTCGGCCTGGAAAGAAAGATCTGTGTAAAGTAGCAACGTGTCAGTCAATCACCAAGGAGATGTTGCATGCAACACTTTGGGTCAGCACAGCAGTCCCTTTGAATGCACCTACTGTATCTCGCAACTCCTCTGGAGTTGCCCAAAGAGCAAAAAAGTATTCCGAAGTGACGTCATACCCACAGAGAACCTCCAGGGGGCTCCCTCACGCCTTTTTTGTCCAGATCAAACGAGGGCTGGTCAAACAGAATAAGAGAACACACCGGGGCTCTCAACGCTGTGGCAAGAAAGAAAGTTCTTCACTTTCAGTTGAAATTCGAGTGAGTAAAGTCCTTGTGGCGTATTCACATCAAGTGTTCTGCCTTTCCCATTCTTGTCGACACAAACAGCAGTTGTCAGCAGGGGAATGACAAAATGTATTAATGTAGCTGTCCTTGTCTTCACAATGGGGCATCAGAAGAAAAAAAAAACATTATCTAGGAATTTACCAGAGGGTACAAGAGGAGCCACTGCCACTCTTTGCACACTCTCACGCACTCAAACACATCCACACTTAGTTGCACACACTCAGGCACACACGCAACTCCAGTGACCGCCCCAATTAGGAATGGATATTTCTTCAAACAAATTCCCCTTGCCCTTTGAAAGAGAGACGAGTATGGTATACAAACTCTCAAAAAGGTAAAAAGCAGAAATTGTCATAACACTGAGTGTCCACTGAGTGTTTTCACTGAGCCCAGTAACATCCCACTGGGTGCTGTTCATGTACTCTCGAGGTGGCCAAGTCTCACCACCTCCCACTGAATGGCTCTCTAAAAACAGGAGCAAAGTGATTTTATAGTCCATAATTCCTTCATATGTTCAGGTTCCTTCATTGTCCTGCAGAAATCATGACTGAACCAGGTAAGGGTCCAGCCTGGCATACACACAGTAGACAAGTCCTCTTGTCTCCACAGCTGTGGCGTTAGCCGCTGTCCTCCTGACCCAGGAGACAGATAGCATCAGAGTTCATAGGTCATCCTCGGCCAGCTGAGCCAGGTTGCTGGGGCGTCGTCCTGCTGAGGGGCCCGACATTGGAGCCTGGCTCCCAGCCTCAGTAGCCTGACCTCTTCGGCAGCCCTCTCCTGCTCTCTGCTGGGGAGAGAGGGAACATTCATCACACAGATAGAAAGTATTTCTATGTTTTGACTTATCTACTAAGAAAAGTTTACTTTCAAGAGCAAAGAACTTCCGCACGCTGTCTCCTACACTTGGAATAATGATACATTATGGGGAACAATGTTTCAGTGCAGAGGCCTTCATCATTTTTTTTTTTTTTTTTTTTTTTTTTTTTTTACAAGTCAAAGGGAAAGACCATCTTAAATAGTTTGTATGACCCATCTGGACAAATCAGGTCACACTATAGACTGATGCCACTCCTTAAATAAATCATTATGGCACCATACAGTATGCTGCCTATATATATAGACAGAAAACATCATATACAAAATGCACGCCATGGTGCCTGGATTCTTTGCTCTTGTATAGTCAGCCCATGGTCTTCTTCTGTTAACCTACAGGTGTACAAAAGTTTTGCCAGTTGTTTTTTCACTTTATACCAAACTAAAGCAGTAGAAATGAAACCTATAATATCAGCTATTTCTCATTTACACTTGCAGTCTAAAAATGCGCTGGCCCAGCACAAGTATGTGAAACGATTATCTGCCTTTGATAGGCATCTCTCTGACATCCTCATCTGGCTCAGCCTGCTTCCTGTTTATTATGTACCAAGCCTATCCAGCCTGAATAAACAGAAAGAGAGCTGGAAAACAACAACTGCTGGCCTGTCAACAACAGCCCAGTGATGACAGAGGGAGACGTCGCTAATGGTAATGTAAAGCCCAACAACAGGATGCTCCCATTATTGACCGGCCAGATGGCTAAAACCTCAAAGTGAGGGCAGACAGGCTTGAAATGGAAAATGTTACATTTTGTGTATATCACTGAGACGAGGGAATTTCCCCTCTTTGTATTCAACTAAGTGAAACAAGTACAACTAACACTGTAATCCATTTCCTTCAGAAACATCCAGATTTGTATTGATTCCTTTTTCATCCAACAGGGGGAGAAATAACTCTTCTTATGACTCAACAAATCCCTTCACTGTATGTGTCTAAATAAATGGTTACCATTTACCAAAGTCTTTCATCTTTTAATTACCCGTAATGAGCACATTGGAATTATTGTTAGTCGTTTTACAATGGCCCATTATTTCCCCGGTGGTTAGCTTCCTGTGGCTTGTTTTGTCATTAATTTTTTCCAATGTTGGTGTTGAATAATGACTGCTATGCAGCCCAGGAGCACCATGTTCAGCTATGTGCAAAACCATTACATTCTGAATGTAACACTGAGGCCCCCATTTAGACAGCTGTGTCTCTATTAGCATGCATATACACTACCTGTGCACTTTGTGTGGTGGGTGTGTACAGCCCATTTGACACAGCTTGACAGTTTGGCTGATCAGTGAAACCCAGTTGGACATGTGACGGAGAAACAGTGTGGGGGTCAGCAGGGCATGGCTGGACCACAGTGGGCTGCAGATGCAAATAACAGGTAGGTCACTCACCAACACTGTAGTGCATGCACACAATACCATTTGCTGTTTTTTATTATCCCATTTGTGCGACAGACCAGTGCCGCAGCCAAAAAAGCTTTAGAGAAAAGCAGGCCTGGTGGTGTCTTAGGTGTTTCAGAAATAGAAATACTGAGTTTGAGTGGGCAGTTACTGCAGAACAGTGTCGCTGTACAGTATGTAAGGCAGAAGGAAGAGACAGCTAAAGAAACCTACGTCCCGCAGTGAGTATGTCTCGCTGGGTCCTTGGCCCTGGCCATGGCTGGGCAGGTAGAGCGTGGGCAGGGAGGTGTTGTGAGAGTGAAGGGAGGGCAGCTTATGACGGTCAATAGAGGCGGAGGAGTGGGGCCGCAGGGCACTGGCGGCAGACAGAGGGGGCCTCATGCTGCGGCCCAGGCTATTAGACTTGCTCTCTCGTCGCTGGTACTCAATAGGAGACTGTAAGGCTGAAAGACACAGAGGAACAGAGACAGTTCTTATGAAGCTTAGATATATCTTTTGATATATCTTGTGAAAATGTAGCTTTTTAGAATTACGGGCGTTTTCATAGTAGGAACGAAAAATTCGTATTGTGCCTGAGTACAACCTCCTCCAACTGTCGCTCAGCTTTCCCATCAGTAATGTTGTTCCGTACCCAGGTACACCTGTGTCATCATCTGCATGACATTTTGTGGTGCTACAGTGTAGAAAAAGACGCCACACATGGACACTGTTGCCCCGGGAACCATCATCAGCGGGGACTGTCAGAGCAGTAAGGCGAAGCTCTGCTCCTGGCCAGAGGAAAAGCTGCTGCTGTCAAGTGTGGAGCTCTCCAACTGCAGATTGAAGGTGGCAGCAAAACTGGAGCTGGGTCTGTCAGCGGCAGGCTGCGCTGCTGTCTTATATAAAGCCACTAATATTAAATGACACTGTTTCGCAACTGGTTAAAAACTCATTGTGGTCACGTTAAATAGCAGTCGACTTCATGTTTCGGTGCAGATGGTGTTGAATCTCTGTGTATCGTACTGGAGTACACATGAACCGTACTCGAGACCACCTTTTCAAGTGGACCAGCATGCCGTGCCCAGGTGCAGTACAGTGTTCACCCTAATCACACGGGACTTAAAAAAAAAAAAAAAAAAAAAAAAAAAAAGGTCAAGTCAATTCTGAGATTCCTATCTTCTCTTTTTTTTTGGCTGCAATGGGCTTCCATAGCCCAAGACTGCAGGGTCAAACAAAACACTCATCTCAACTAACACTGATTCAACTGTGAGCTGACAACAAAGTCAATAAATGCCGAGCTGAAACATGATTTATGGATCTGGGCGCACTTACCATTCAGGAAGTTGCGCTGGCTTTCCAAGATCTGAACCACATCATTGACCCAGGCCCTGCCGGTCTCCGGGGAGGACGCCTGCAACTGGAAGCGCACCACACTCCCGTCGGGGTTGCGTGACGTCAGCACAAAGCGGGCGTCATCGCCGTCCACGCTGGGCTCCACCCCCAGGCAGCTCACCTGGAACATATCACATCTGATTAGCATCTATGAGGAGACCTTCCTGCCAAGTTGCTTGTTAAATACTTCAGTAACACATGCAAGCCTCTAAAATGTCCCTGCTCTGGGATTATGTAAGATGTGTTGATTGAGGCAGAAATTAGTGTGGTGGAAATCTCTTGTGTAACTACTAACCTGGGAGTGAAATGTATTTTCTCATTATTTTGGTGTTCTATTTTGCTAAAACATCCTGTGTAGCTGATCTGAGCTGAATGAGGCAGAGCAGGTGCTCACCTTGATGCTGTTCTTAAAGATGTATCCAGGGATTGAGAAACCTTTCTTCCTATCAATTGGCTCACTAAAGATGACCAGCTGCTCAAACAGGAAGATCCGTCTTTCCTTGGCTCGGGACAAGAAACCACTGTCCTGCTCCGTCACAGTGAAGGTGTCTTGCTGGAGCAGTTTGCCCTGGGCTGTGATCTTCCCCTGGTACCACAGCAAAGATAAACATAACAAACCGAGGAAGTGGTTACGGTTTGAGTTTCTTGAGCTGAATAGTTGGCATGAGAAATGTTTTGAAGGCTTTGAAGGATGGTTTAAATTCCTGAGACGTACCTCGAAGCCTTGTAGTCTGCCCACATTCATCATGTCATTGCAACGTTTTGGCACAAAGCACATCACTTCTACTGCTTTCTGTTTGAAAGACAAAAGTGGGGTTGTTACCAAGAATACTAATAAAAAACATGACTTTAAACACACGGAACATCACTATAAACCTTATATTTATAAATCAGGACACCCACCTCCAACTCCTCCGTGTCCATCCCAGCTTTG
Organism: Epinephelus moara; assembly: GCF_006386435.1. Taxonomy (NCBI): domain Eukaryota; kingdom Metazoa; phylum Chordata; class Actinopteri; order Perciformes; family Serranidae; genus Epinephelus; species Epinephelus moara. The sequence goes on from NC_065521.1 coordinate 25,380,692, forward strand.
GTGTAATACTTCAGGAAGTCCTGCTCAAATAAACACAGCATGGTCACCAGAGCATTCCAGGTTTACTGCTCAGAGTAAGGTGAGGACATCTGGAGGAGTATTTATGGGTGTTGAACCCACCTTTCATTTGAATGCCAAAGGGCAAAGTTTTAAATTTAGACAAAGTTTTATGCAAGGGATGTCATTTTATGGTCATCTTCAAAGGCTTTTTACTTATGATTGTTTAAATCCTCTGGTAAGAAACTATTATGTCATTTGCCTCTTCCTCCAGCTGGAAAGTAGCCTGAGCAGACATTGAATACATCATCAGTGTTTCTGCACAGAGGGGTGTGCGTGTGTGTGTTTGTGTGCATGCTTATATGTTTACAACAGCGTGACTGACCCTGCTGTGTGTCAGACAGCTGCACATTGTGTGTATGTGTGTGTGTGTTGGTGTGTGATCAACAGCACAGCAGTGCCCTGCTTTTCACCTTGAGCAGCAGCTGGTACTTCATGATCCTCTGGACAGGTTTGATGAGCAGGTCGTTGAGCTGCAGTCTGTGGCCCAGCTGCTGCCGCAGCTCCTGACAGCAGAGACGGACACGACAAGACGCCAGTTAACATGACAGTGACAGCATAAAACATGGCAGCTAATGGCCAGTGTAATCCCTCTAAGACTGTATATCACAGGGACTATACAGTTTGCCTGATAGTCTTCTGTTTGCTGTCAAAGGCAGGGAACTGATTACAATCTGAATAATAAATGGCAGCTGAAAAGACACCCACATGTATAATATATAGTATAGGAACAGTTAGACATCCATGCATATTAAAGGCCTTATTAACTACAGGCCCGAGTGGCAGGTGACCAGCGTATCATTGGCATGCACATGTTTGCCCTGAATCAACAAGTAATTCAACTGAAAAGTTTAAAAACTTTAATAGTTGAATAACTGTTTAAATTTGTTATATAAAAATCCCAAACATTTGCTATAGCTTTTAAAATGTGAGAATCCATTTTTGAAAATGTCATATTTTGGGGTTTTAGACTGTTGGTCACCTTTTTGCTAAACATTTTTTCACTATTTCTGACATTTAGAGACATAAACATAAGTAAATATTGATTGTTTAATCATAAAATAAGGCACTCACCTCAAAGTAAGTCTCAATATACTCCGAGACGATATGTTCCGACTTGGGCTTGTTCTGACAGTATACAACGTACATATGCAGACGCCTCTCCTGCATCACAAGCCAAACAAACATCTCACTACAAAATCATTCAGCTGAACCTTTGACATAAATGAGCCACAAAATGAAAAAGACTTCACTGTGAGAGAAACATATCTGAAACAACATATCTTTAATTGCATTACAGATAAATGAAAATACCCCCGAAACTGTTAGAAAACAACAATGGTGCTGTCTCAGCGCAGAGCAATAATGATTTGTGGCGGAGTCCTTTGAAGCCGACTCTGTCTGGTTAGCGCTTACTCTTCTGTGACTAATTGGCATGGGAGTGCAGATGTGGCAGTCCCCAGAGTCCTAATGGAGCTACATGTAGATGAGGATCAGGTTATGTATAATTCACCCAGGTTACCCTCAGTGTAACCGGAGCCTTTTAGAGACTGCGGATATAAGGCTGTACCTAGCAACAAGCTGCACGGCTCTGTAACCTAGAGACCAGTGAGCTGCTCCACCTGAATATGGACATCGTGTAACACTGCAGGAGAGGGCTGAATGTGAAATATATGCGTATCTGTCTAACCAGCATTCAATGTGCCGGCGTGGCTGCATGTTTACATGTGTTTATATGTTGCATGTGTGTGGGAGTGAGCACACATGTTGCACATTGGTGACACAGCTCTTGTTAAAAGCAGATTGGGCTTTCTGCTTTTCATTAGGGCCGCGTTCCCAGTCTGCTTGTTTTCACAGTTTGACACCGTGCTTAGATTTAGTTACAAGTTTCTTTATTCCCCCGCAGGCTTTATAAGTTGATTATCCAGTGGGCTGAGCCTTATTGAATTGTTTAAAGAGCTACACACACACACACACACACACACACACACACACACAGTGAATATAGCAAAAGAGAGACACAGACATTTCACTTAATCATCTTTAGAGAAGGAGCAAAGACAAGTTGGTCAAATTACGCGTCATGTCTGCCCCGTCTGCATGTGCCACCACTTAACCAATATATATAAATCTAATTTTGCTCCCCATATCAGCCCTGTGACCCCGCACTGGCTCAGGCTCTATTCTATTCTAAGAACAACGTACTTCACAGTGAATCTTTCTTTGCATGCATCGCTTTGCTTCATTCTTGCGCCAGGACATGTAGGAAGAAGTAGGTCGCCGTTTTGGGTGGAATAAAGCCTTCATATCAAAGAGGCTGAGCTGCAAGTTTGTTATTTCTCGCCTTATTCATGTTGTCTTTTCTGGCTGTTTTTTTCCCCTGGTGTTTCCTGACCGGTCCAGCCCAGACTGGAAATGGGCCAGTGTGTCATTGTGTGTATGTGAGTGTTTGCCGTGCGCACTGTTGTAAAAACACAGCCAGGACTGAGACGTATCAGTAACAGGGAAGTGGAAGGAGAGACGCTGGCAGAGTTGAGAGTAAGGGAGAGAGGTACGGTATAGCATGAGCATAACAGGAGCTCTGAATGTTTTCTTAGCTCTATTTACCCTCACACCAAACAGCACAAGGAAGCAGACTCACTTCCACTGATGTTTGTGTGTGTGTGCGTGTGTGTGTGCGCGTGTGTGTGCCTACACGGTAGTCATACTCACATGTTTAATGAAGAGCTGAGCCAGCCTCTCTGGCTCTGCTAAACACTTCTCCAGCTCTCCCAGGAAGTAGCTACAGAGAGAAAACACACACAAACACACACACACACACAGCCACACACACACACGTAAGCACAGTCATCCCCAAAACGGAAGGTCAGATTTGTCTCCTGACCTATTGTTCCTTTGTCCACCACTCAGCCGCAAACACAATACTCTGCAAGTCACTGTTTGTCTTTCTCTTTGAATGCAACTGGAACAAGCAGAAAAATTTTCCACATCAAATGCATTAAAAAAATTAGAGACTTACTCTTTATGCCAGTCAAATATTTGGTGAATGTTCCCAAAAACGATCTTGTCTTTTCCCTTCATGTCCTCCGGTATACCTTTGGATTGCATCGTGGCCATGTAGCCCTGCAAGGAAACAACAGAGCTGACGTCTGTTCACACCCACAAAAACCAACACCTGGCTGAGAATAACACCAGTAAATATAGCTAGATTAATATAACACACCGCAACAATCACACACCCGCTATTACTGAGCTTTTATTAACTTTAACATGGCAAGAATTCTCCTCTGAACCAAAATATCTCCAGCTATTTAAGGCACCTGGGAGATGGATTGCCATGCAACATAATACTCTTCAAGCTAATAATTCACAAAATCTGCTTAAGACTGGAGACGGTGGGATGGAGGCAGACAAAAGTGTGGAGGAAAGTGGAGGAATTGTGATGATAAGGATTTAGGGCTCTCTCTGACAGACTGGGTGGATGACTAAGTTCCTTCTTCTCTGTCAGGGCAGATTGTGTGTTCTTAGCTGGCAGACTGGGAGGTTTACCTCCACTATGAGCCCCAGGTCCACCACATAGTGCTTCTCTGTCTCGACGAGCTCCTTCAGTACATACCTGTGACCATACAAATAAGGCAGGATTAGTGTTAGAGTTATGCTAGCAAAGTTATTTTGCACACAGCGAAAATCTTAGTAACACTTTATTTTACAGGTCCCAGTTTGCCTTATAATTCTCCTAATAAGGACGTGATTGCATGTTGTAATTTTGTAGGAAGTTTCCTGGAAATGTGATGTGCTACTCTTTACAAGGAAAACTAAGACAGTGTTCAATGGGTACACTTTCAATGAAAAAAAAAATCAGCAAGCATGCAAATTTTAAGCATGAAAGTTTACCCTGGAAGAAAAGTTTAAAGAAATAATCTTAAATCTTCTTTTTTTCAGAGCTTTGAACTATATCTAACAGTCTTCATCAGGCAACAGGTTTTGTTCTGTTGTCATGGAGATGGCTCAGTTGTCACATGACTCAAGTAAGGATGTCTGGACACATGAGAGCCGCTGAAATAAGCAACTGCTAATAAAGTCAACACAACTATTTAACTCGTACATATAACAGTGGATCTCAACCAGGGGGTGTCCAGAAAAATAGGGAATAGTTTATTTTCATTTAATTTAATTCGCTATAGTGGTGAGCCCGATGTGAGTTAGAGTCATAGGTTTCACAAACTGTTACACATACTTGAGCTAATATGAGTTTGGTTGTTTACATTGACAAAACACATACATGCTTTTCTCTAAGGCACTCTTCCTCTCCTCCTCAGTGTCGGCCGCAGCTGACCATTGGCTGGAGGTGTCGTCCATCAGCACAGAGCCGCTGTCATCTGGCAAAACACTGGTGGACTGAGTGTCCTGAGGAGGCAGAGACCGACAGACAGACAAACAGACAGACAGACAGACAGACAGAGAAACTGTTTATCAAAGGTCCAGTGGCAGTAATGGGGATCATGCCAGGAATAAAGTAAGCAAGGGGAGATAAAGAGCAGGAGAGAGATGATAATGATGCAGGTTGCCAAGGTGACCAGAAAGAGCAGAGAGACACGAGGAACAGAGATTGGATGATAAGGAGATCAGATTCAGATTGTCACCGTTAATGATCCGTGCTGTGCACATCAGCCACAGATAGATGGAGGGAAAGAGATTAAAAGATAAAGAGTTGGAGGAGCAACAGGCTCCATAGCTGTAGGAGATGACAAATACAGCTGTGAAGGTTCTTGATGGAGTTTCTGCGTCAGAGGAAGAGGAATACATTTACTGCATGCCCGCTGGCTATTACGTTTCTGACTTATGTGTAAATTACTATTTTCTTGTTTTGCCACCTGAGCATTCAACCCCGCATGTAAATACATCACAGTATTTTTTCTGTGTCTGCAGGTGCTACAGCAACATCTATGTCAGTATTTCCTTGTTGGAGTAAAGAGTGCAAACAGAGATGCATGCAGGATAAACCCAAGGTTACTCTGATCTAATCGATTGTGTTCAGGCGTTATATACATGACCTCCTTTTCATGCTTTTTCCTGGAATTGATATCATTTCCTGTGGGGGTCATGGTGCAAATATAGAGTCATTGTGCACGCCGCTGACGACTAAAATCATCACTAACTCAATGGATACATGTACACCACCCTCATGTTTGTGTAACCCATTTCTCTTGCACAACAAGCACACTTGTCCCCATTATATGGCCCTAAAATGACTCAGTGCCATGTCTCTGTACAATTATATCCACCAACAAAGTTCATCCATCTATTTTTAGCCACGCTGCTCAACCATTTCTTTTTAGGCTATTCACTCTCCGACTGTGTAAACTTATAGGAGCAGCCGTCTGTCTTCACCTAAATCCCTAGTCAAGCAGAACCTCCCCACCTTAAACACATACACAAACCTGCACACACACCGCAGACAGCCCTCAGACACCCCTTGCAGGCGGCCGCCCCGTAGAGAAATAAATACATAGATTGGATAGATAGACATTTAAGCAAATTGAAAAAGCTACGGAACTTTCTCCTCTTCCCCTCTGGCCTAGTTCAATTTGTTCACCTGCCATCTCCATGATAAACTTGTTGACGTCTACAAGTTGTGAGCTTTCTATTCTGTCACAGTGATGTGTGTGAGAGGGAGAAACATAATGAAAGAGACAAAGTGAAGTAGAGAGAAAGGGGTGTAGGGAGAGACAGAGAGGCTCCATAAAGACCCTTGCTCCCCCAACTCGTCTTGCCCCGCTAGGAGTGCTCCAGCCTGGCTGACAGGTCTTCCTGGCTCCTTGATCACTTCCAGATGTGCTGTGGCAAAGCCCACAGGAAAAATTCCCCCCTTGTCTCCCTCTGTTGCAAGTTTTGTTTTTCTACTCAGAAGCCCACGAAAAAAAAAAAACCTGACAACAGTTTTAGTAACAGCCGAAGTCATGCTTTTGTGTAAGACCTTAAAATAAAATCCATCCAAACAATTCCATCAATCAAGAGCAGGAACAAATTGTAATAACATATTTATTCTCAAAGTCTGAACAAGTGTCTGGGTAATAAAATCTTAGGCTTTAAGTCTCACGTAAAAAATGACTTACAATAAAACAACTGTTATTAGTTTTACAACTTCTGCTGTTTTTATTCTTGCCCCAGAGCACAATGAATAAATCATAAACTTTTTTCTTTATTTTATCATTTTATATTTATCTATTTAACTATTTTACATGTATTATTATAAGTTCTGCATTGCTGCTTTAAGCACTAACAAACCACTAACTGTTAGAACACCTTAAATGCCATTAAAGAGATTTTCATATAAAGAAATGTGACTCTGTCTGGCATTACGTGTGATGTTTTTAACACCAGTTGTTGAGTAATATTTGATGATGCTTGAAGCTGATGTGTTTTTAAATTTCCAGCGTTGCCATCGGCAATTTCTTATTTTTGGAATGGAGCAGACTCAAAGGGCCCATCAATACTTAAACATGCAGGCACAAATCAAACATATGGTGCTATGCCAACGACAAACACACTTACATCACCCACTTTGTATGTTATCACTCAATTGAAGGGGTGTTATCAGTGGTTTTCAGTCTCATATATAGATATGGGTTAGTGGGTTCAGAAGGAATTACCAGCCATATTGTCATTCAGTCATTAAATGACCATTGTCATAAAATGTCAGTTGTCATTAGGAGCACAGGCGGCAACCTCTGGTGGTCATAGGAAGTCAGATGAGGCAACATAAAGAGCGACAAAGTCCATCTACAGAGGAGGTGGGGCTGGTGGATGGGTCAAACAAACACAGGACTTTCATCCAACCTGGTCTCATTCCCAAATCAGCGAAATCCGGTGCTTGGGCAGTGACTTGTGGCGTCAGACACCAATGAACAAAGCTGTTCTTTCACGTTGGCATGATACGCAGCCAGTCACCGTTATAGCTTAACACAACTCGGCTGCGTCAGGGGTAAATGTGGTGGGACAAGAGTGAAAGATAGGGTGACGAAAGTCTGAGTGGGGTGGGCAGGAGGGGTGGTGGATGGGTCCAACAAACACAGACTTTCAACCATGTGAGCAGTGTGAGCGTCCCGTAAAATTATAAAGCCAAACCCTGTTCTTTTTCCTAAACCCAACCACGTGTTTGTGTTGCCTAAACCCAACCATGTGTTTGTGTTGCCTAAACCCAACCACATATGCTGGGGGAAAAAATGTCAATTTGCGGTATTATACCAACGTAGTGTGTTTATTTGTATGTAAACCTTAAATTTCCTGTGACAACGGAAGAGTATTTTGAAAGAAGACAATGCATGTAACAGGCACAACTTGACACAGCATCCCAGAACATCAACAACCAACGCACCCAGGGTACCTTGCATGTCGCATCTGGACGTGGAAAGTGCATGACCAAACGTCGATATGTGACGAGGCTGGAGTGAGAATGTGTTTCATACAGAATCAGCGCTAACTCATTTTAACTGATGTACGTGAGTTCGCCATGTTAAATTACATTACATGACAAATAAACTTATTTTAACCCAACCCATGGTCTTTTTTTCTAAACTTTCTAAACCATCAGTTTTTGCAGGTAACCTAAGGAAATTAGACACGAAATCTAACAAAACTGTAACAATGTTAATCGACTGATAACACTCTTCTGAACCTACTATCAGGTGTAGATGGCCCTTCCTAACCCATATCTATGGGGTGATAACCACATGCCCATTCAATCAAGTGATGACATTCGAAAGAGGTGGTTACATGGTCTCAAGTGCTGAAAACTGCAATTTGATAGCACTGTTGCCAGTGTTGCAAATCAAGGGATTGGGCTTTAAAGAGATCTCACAGCACCATCTGTTTCTTTTCAATATTTCTTTTCCCGTTTCACAGGGAAACTGTTTCTAAGTTATTTGTTTGTGTCTTTTTTTATCTGCAGGTCGAGATGACAGACTGTACAAATTGTTCCTCGGGAAAAACTGTTTATTAAATACTATAATCTGCAGTTCTGGCTTCCTTTTTGACACCACATCTTGTTTAACTGCTGACACACAATCACAAGAACTTTCCACTGACCACAGAAACATTCAATCAAAAAACTATGTTCTGCTGTGGTTGTAAGATTAGAGATGACCGCATAAAGGAAAGGTGGAAAGACAACAACGCGTTTAACAGTGGACGTGAGGCCACTGAATGTGGGGTACAGAGACAGAACCCACAGCTCGGAGATGACTGACCTACATAATTTAATCTCCCTACCTCTACCTCTCTCCCCCTCTCTCTCTGTTTCCCTCTCTCTAAAGATTGGCAGTAAAAACACCATAGCACTGACCTCATCCCTCTGATGTAATCGTATTAATGGCTTTTGATGTGTTGTTGAGACTGAAATTAGGATTTAAGTGCTCTGGTGTCGATTCACCAACAGGAGACACTCCACAAGGCTCAAATGCTTAGACATCATTATTGTTTCACCGTATATCGACAGGGTTCAGGCAACCCAGTCTCTGCCATGCCTCCACCTCACAGCAAAAAAGGGACCTTCTGAACACTTGAGATGTTCCTTTGCCACGAGCAACTGACTCAGAGTGTTTGATGGAAAAATGAAAGCGTATGCGCACACAGGGCTCACACAAGAGGAGTCATCTTTCATCACATCTGCTGTTTTGTGCTACAACCTATTTATTTCCAGGCATGTCCTTTTGTAGCATGTTGAAAGTGAGTCATGCATCACACAGGTCGCTGACAAGCTCTGCCCTCTGGCCCTGTGGTGCATCGATCTGCTCTGAGAGAGCCTTGTATTCATTTGGACTCCCATACATGTGTGTGCTCTACGTCTGTATGCATGGGTCTATATATCTTTGCATCCATGGTTGTGTGAGTGTGTGGTTGCAGGAAGCAGTGCTCCTGTGTGCATCTGTGTGTTTGTTTTGCTTGATAGTTGAACTCCGCCCGCAGCAGCAGAGTTAGTCATTTCCAGATCTGGCTGGAGGGCCATGGAGGCAAACAGCACTGATGTCACCTCCCCACCAGGCTGAGTCCTTACTGAGAATGTTACTGCTACTCCCTTTAGAGACTGTCTACAGTAAACTATCAGCTAAAATGGATTGTAAGTGTATTTCCTCCTCATAGTTCAATTCTCATCATAGCCAATCACTGATTGTATTAAACAGAGGGATATACTCAGGTACTCTGGCATCCTGTCAAAAAATTACGACTTGTATTTAAGCCAGAAACATCAGCTCTGCTTGATGTTATTTTTACGTGACAAAAATAATATTAGGTGATAGAAAAGGTTGCATGGTGTCAGACCTGGGTGTTTGGCAGTGACGTGCAGCCAATCAGCGAGTCAGTTATGTAGCTGGGGGACTGGAGTGTGGCTGGTGACAGGTCCTCAGGGCTTGCCAGGCCATCTTTCCACTCCTGAAATACGCACACACAAACACACACACAAACAGACACACATCCTCAGCGTCAGAATAACACTATCAACATGATGCAAAATGTTTGTAGCATTCCGGCACACAGGCAGCTGCACAACAGCAAAAGAGAGCACATGAATCACAGAACATGGCGGCGTGAGCTCCTGCGGGCTGAGCCAGCAGTGCTGCTGTTATGTAACAGCCTCGCCACCTGCCATGATACTTAGTCCTCTGTCGAGCAACTCTACATTAAACCTGTGTTTGCACTAATATTCTTGAGCTACCTCGTGTAAACAAACCGCCGTCAGGATGTTGGCTTTAGTTTCAATTTATATAAGACTGAAGCTTTGCATGTTTACTTCGGAGCCAGTTTATACAAAGGCCTTGTGATAAGACAGTCTGGGAATAAATCCAGTTGATGAGTTTACTTATGAGGTGGTTCATCTTAAATGTGTAAAGGGGAATTTCAAACACAAAGCTGACATGCCATCCCTTGTTTGATTAGTTCATGTGACCAAGAGAAAAAAAAGATGCATCTTTGCAACAACTTTTCACTTCTCACCAGTTCTCTGTGGGTGACGGGCAGAATGGTGAAGGTCTCATCAGGCCTCGGGGGGCTGCCCACATCCTGGCTCTGGCTGTGGGATGGAAGAGGTGGAGGCTTTCCCTCAAGTTTGCGGACCTGACGCTCCCCTTTGCCGGCGGCCCCGACGCTGAGTTTGCGGACAGGGTTTGTGAGCCACTTCTTCAGGGTGCTCACAGAGCGTCTGGAGCCCGGGGAGCTGGGGGCCGAGCTGCCTGATGCCTGCGGGGGCAGGGACGCCACAGATGTGGAGATGCTGCCCTCGCTGCCTGCTGCCGAGTATGAGTCTGGAGAGAAGAGACAGAGAGAGAAAGAGAGCAGAGGGTTATTGGTAAAACAATGAGTGTCTGAGGAGGAATAATGCGGAGGTGGAGATCTGGTAAATAAGGTTTTTATGGGTCAAAGTAAAGAGCAGAGTACATCCTGACTCTCTATGCTCAGACCTCCACAATCAATGAATCAATTCATCTATGGACGAAAGCAACAGTGTAAAAAGAGCATTTTGTTCGAGGCAATAGAACTCCTGATTGACTATTAAATGAGGGCAGCTGTGCTGGTCAGTGAGGTGATGGAGGGCTGGAGGCAGACATGTCAACACCAGGAGAGAAGAAGTAAACGAAGACATAAAACAAAGGGTGGATGTATAAATAGCCTTCCTCTTCAAACACAGCTGTGCAGCTGTGAGTCGTACTATAAAAGACGCACTGTTCTGTTTATGTCAAGCAGACCATGGTTTTTATGTTTGAGCTGTGCATCCAATCACATGACCAGCACACTCTGATGCAAAGCAGACAGCAGAGGTCAGACCGGTGGATGTGAAAAATACCCCAGACCAGTTGCAGGCCGGCTGCTGCAAAGTGGTGTCAGGAGGACATGGGAAGTAAGCTGGGGGGGGGGCAAGTCAGGACCGGACATCCACTTTAAGCCTTTGTAGAGGGGAAGATCCTTGCTCGGGACTGTTTGTTTTTTCTGTCTTGTCCCCCATTCCCATCCTGCCTCATCCACCAAACCCTACCGCCCTTCCTGAGTCCTGAGATAGCTCTTCCTCTGAGCTGTGTGTCTGGAGTGTTTTATCTGTGCAGGGTTCACTCATACCTCCCCATCCATCTCTTTGCCCTCGACCCGACCTCCGACCCTCAATCACCACTCTCCTACAGATGGAGAAACACTCTGTCCCACTAAGACTCACTGTCAAGGCTTATTATTGTTCGCATACAGCTGCTGTTTCACACCAATCTTCAGCTGAGTGTGACAAAGCTGATAACTAAACAACCTTTTGTTTCCAAGAAAATGCAATTTTCAGAGAGCTTGTACTGAGTTTGTGAATTTGTTGTTCATCAGAAGACAACACTGACCTCATTTCAGTGTTCCTTATGTGAGCCACAGAGGAAGATCTTATCAAGTGTACTCAGCAGTTAAGAGCCAGACTGCAAGAGCCACACTGACACAGCGTGGCCCATTTTGTGAGTGTACCGTCTTCAAAGGCAAAGCCAGAATAAATTCCCTCAGTTTTAAATACTTAAAGCGATTGAGCTTCTCTGCACTTTATTCATTCAGTTACTTTCCCTCAGAAATGCAATAGTAGCCACTGTACCGATCAATGAAAATGAGCTGAGGAAAAATGTCCCCGACTCTCCAGTGCACAAACCACAGTCAGTGTGTTTGAGAAAAGGCTAACCTCAGAGCTAAGCAACTCACGCTCACGACATGCCATCGCTGCCAGTGCACACAAGTTAAGGTGAAATACGTTGTTTATGGATCCTACAAAAAAGAAACCTCTGACTTGTCTGTTTGTGTTTTTTCACCACAGAGACAACATTTCCTCTGTAATCTTTCTCTCAAATGTCTTGCCATACATTTTACAGGCATCGAGCATGTGTGAGTGATCCAAGGGTGGCCAATTTCCCCATCGTCTCCTCCCACTCCTATCCACATGAAAGGCTGGAGAGTGTAAGGAGATCTGAGCCTGGCAGGATGGGGGGTTAAACAGAGGGAAGAGACAAGGAGCAGAGAGGGGTTCAAAGAAGGGAGATGACTAAACCCTGCAGGGGATGGACAAAAACTCTGAACAAACAGCGGATGGGTCCACAGACAGTAAGACGACATTAAAAAGAGCAGCAGTCTAAGTTCATGCCGTCGGCCTTTGTGAAGTATCATAGCAGCAAAAGACAATAGGATATCAAAAAGCATCTGAAAGCTATTGAATTTATGGCAGGAGCTGTAAAAAGCCCGAAGCAAAGCGTACACCATATCTGATGGTCCCCAGCTAGAGAGAGGAGAGAGAGAAAATGATGCTGAGCACATGTGATAACCCCAACCCCAGCTCCTCTGACCTCTAACAAGGGCCAGGCCTCGAGGTTTGTGTTTCCCAGTGTTCCCTGCTCAAGTTCAGTCAGGCCAGGGTTTAGAGGGTCACAGTGCAGAGACACAGCCGCAGTAACACAGTTTCTAACCAGCTCCAGACATGTGTTGAGATAGCTTATCACAAGAAAGAAATGGGGGAAGAGAGGCTGACACCCTCTCTGCGCCTGGAAGCAATTAAAAGTGAGTGGAGACAGCAGTGCAGCCTCATGATTTGAGGCCCTGCGTCAGAATGACACAGTGGCTCTGTCAAATGTACAGATTTACAACGTGCAGAGTGTACATAATTTACTGGTTTTATAATCAAGATCGTTACATCTGATTCTGTCACCATAGCAACTCCGCAGTTCCCCTACTGATCATCGTGCTCATGGGTTGGTTTCCCTGTTGACCCTGGAAAGCTTCATCTCTGTATTGTTGTGAGACCTTACACTCGCCACTACAGGGACATCATTAACAGTTTTTCCACAGTAACAGCGAGGAAACTGTAAAACACAAAGGGAAATGATGAGCTTCCCCTCAGAGCAACATGCCTCCGCTCTCCCTACACTTTACAAGATGAGAGGAGTTGATGCCATTATACACCTACACAGAGGAAATTGGGGAAAAAAACCATAATTCCTTCCCACTCTCCCTCTGTGTTGCTTCACGCTGATAGTGCCCAGTGACATTCATCTCCATAATGGCGCTGCTAAGAAAAGATTACCCATGGCTGATTTTGTTAATGCAACTTGACTATTGTTTATGTGCTGGCGATAATTAACAGTTGAAGGCACAGGGCAACAGGGCTGCATTAAGCTGGCCAGATCTGTTATGATCAGTTAATGCTGGGCTTTCACCAGTCGCCCACTCACTGTCTGAAAGGCTGAGCGGAGGCCGGGTGGGAGGCTCGCCCAAAAAGTTGCTCCACTATGTAACTTTAGAGCCGAGTGGGTTTCTGCTACAAAGTCGTTCCAGACCTTTTCTTGATGCTGTTCACTCACAATAGTGAAGTTTGACAGCACTCATCGCCTGAGAGGGTAACTTGAAAGAGTCAAATTTAGGCAGTCTATGCTTCATTTATCCATTACCATTTTTCTTGCACTAAATCAAGCTTTTGACCCCATGTCTGCTCTGATTATTCTGGGGCTGCAACTACTGAGTATTTTTTATATTTTCATCATCGATTCATCTGCTGATTGTTGTCTGATTAGGTGACTATTCATTTGGTATAAAACTTCAGAAAACTGCCCATCAAAATTTCCTTTGGGCCAAGGCAATGTCATCAAATGTCTTGTTTTGTCAGCAGTGGTGCCCACAAGGGGAGGCCAATGGTGGCTATGGCCATTCTAATAGAATCGTTGGTACCCCCAACTGGCAAAAATAATAAGAGGCCGAAATAAATGACTAGATTGAAACTAGACAACCACTAGACAACGTCATCTATTAGTACCATTTTAGCATAGCTTGTCAGGAAGGTGGCTAAATTACACTCCAAATGTCGGCTAAATTTTGGCAAGGCAACAACAGGCATGGCCATTTTCAGAGGGGTCCTTTGAACCCTCACCTCACAATATCTTAATCTCACAATATCTTAATTCCCCTAAATTTGAGGAGGCATGTTCCCCGTAAATGTCTGTTAATTACCAGCAATGTCATCAAAGCTGTCTATTTTTCTTTATAAGGAACTTATTTATAAGGGCAACCAGCCGATTGGAAGAACAATGAATCGCCTAAAACAGTGGTTCCTAACTGGTCCAGCCATGGGGTCCAGATTTCTCCTTAGTAATTAGTTCAAGGCCCACACAGTTTAATTCAGCCTCATGCTTGAATTTGGTCGTTCGGTCGTTGAGCTTGTTTGCTGTCTCTGTCAAGTAGCTGTCCGTTATTCACGTACTCTACAACCGGAAATGGCACTTCAAAATAAAGACACTGTGCCAGAAATTCACTGCACTTAAAAATAAAGTGTGTTGTTAACAAACTTGACATATTTGTGAGTCACTTGGACCCCTGACCCACGTTTGGACCGCAACCCACCATTTGGGAAGATACAGACAGATACATAAATCACTGAAACAGGACTGCTGTAAACTCAAAATGTTAACTTTATCTTTATTAGTTTATGCACATCAGATAATTAGTAATATTAACTGAAAAACAAGAAACCAAAGTATTTCAGTATGTGATTCCTTTATTCTCATGTTGACATAGTTTTCAACTTGCCTTTATACTTCAACAGCATAATTGAATTCCTGAAATTTAGTTATGACTTCGGTTTTGGTGTGCCACCCCAAGATTCTGGCAACCTCTATTAAAAAATATCTAGGGGCGCCACTGTTTGTCAGACCACAGACCACAAAAATACTCTATTTACTATTATACAAGACAAGATAAAGCAGGAAATAGTCACATTTTAAAAGTGGGAACCATCAAATATCTGACTTTTTTTTTTAAACTAAAAATGATGAAGATTGATTAATTGCCTGGTTGTTGCAGCTCTAAATCATTTGATGTTCATCCGTCTTTTTCATGTGGTTTACAGTGAACCATGAAGGCTCAGCAAAGTTTTAAATTTAATTGCAGCTGAATTGAATTACCCAGTACCTATTTGCAACACAGCTTTCTCAGTCATGCGGAGAGGGAAAACATCAGATGCAGTAATCGCATGAAGGTCACAAAGGTCTGATTTGGATGTGATTGAATAAAAGATACATTTCCTGGTAATTTGTGTTTGAAACAGAAAACTAGAGGGCAAAGAAAATAAGGGCAAATCAGCCTCAAGTTTGTGGGTGGATGATGTGGATGGATGGGCTGTAAATGTTGGTCCCCCTGAAGAAGTTTAGTCTAACTTCCCTTTATTGATTAGTTGATAAGTGAGTGCTGCTGAGCCAACAAATCAGACTAAAAGCGTTGGCTGTAATGGAGCAAACTTGTTCACAGCCGCTTCGCTCTGGAGCTCTCTGTCAATCCCACTGCCTCCTGGGAACATATAGGCAATTTAGGCATCACTGGACTCCACCAGTGCACACATACAAACAGACCTGCGGGTGCCCACACACAAAAACGGCACATGCGCATTTTCTCCAGGGTAGCTGTCCAGATGTATGGCTGAAGACTGTTCACTTGTGATATGAGCTGTCATCTATCTGTCACAGTAAACAACACGAAACACATCAGAGGCAGGCGACCTGCTGGTCTCCACAGTGCCAAACATGTCAAGCGTCCAGCTGAGTCTAAGAGACTCTTAGTGCTGCCAATCAATGCCAGCACCTCACAGATTACAACCCCAGGGGTCTGAGAGTGCAGTGGTCAGCACACAGGCACCAGATGCCCACCTGAGTCATCGCTAACAACTCTCAACACAACACCATGCTTATCTTCTGTATCCTCCATCTCTCATTCATTGCCTTCCCCACCTTATGCACTTCAGCCCAAGCTCGACTTGTATATTACATTTCACCTACTCAGAGGAAATGGACACTCTTCCCATCAACTAGCAGGACCTGAGCTGAACCCAGGCACTCAAATGTGCAGACTGATAGACCTTTGAGACGATGAGGCACTTAGTACCTGAAGCATATGACCGGAAACCCTTTAACTGTCCTCTGATGAACTTTTACAGAAACACAGTGCAAGGCAACATTTAAGATCTCACTGTGTCCTCACAGGGCTCCAGACTATCTTCAGCTGGGAGCACTGGTTCAATCAGCATCCTCACATGGTCACACCAACATATGATTCGGTCGCTCCCTTTTGTCACTGTTATTTGAATCATTTCAATAATCTTTTTTTATCCAATAGTTGATGCTCTGATGCAGCAGCCTCTCTCTGTCATCACTCTGTAGTTTCGCTTAATGTCCCGCCCACAGCACTATCTGTTTGGTCCAACGCTGCAGGCCTCTGTGCTACAGACGGGCCAAGAGACTTGAACTGCTGCTTCTGTCAGCAAGAGGAGCTGTGTGTCGAATGTCAGGCAGCAGATAGTACTGAAATTGTAATAAACATCATAATCCCCTACACTGAATTTACAAAAACGCCCAGTGTTTCCACTGCTGTTTCTAAGAGTAGATACTCTATGCAACTTCGAGGACCACAGGGAGAGGAAGAAGGAGTGGGACTGTACCAGAACGAAGGTGAGAGGTGTGACGAGTTTATCATTATCATTTATAAAAATGCAACGCAATGACAATACAGACTTTTCATACACTAGATGTATGACACAGACCTGCTGATGCGCATTTAACCCACGTTGGACCTCCCATCACACTGTCACTGTAGACTTCAGTCTGCAGTGTCCTTAGTTACACACTTAACTGTTAAACCAAGATGATATAGCCTTTATGATGTAGCCTACACACACTGTGCGTAGGGTTACGTGAAGGCAGGGGCACCAATGATAATGTGACCATGTTAAATTCTAACTCACACACTCACAAAAATGGTCACATATGCAACTGTTTCTGTCCCATTTTAGATCCCTGTCTTGTCAGCAGTGACTCCCAGTGAAAAGCCAATTTTTGGACCTTTTGAAACTGCTGCCTTTTTTTTTTTTACCTCATATCTCTGTCTCGTTCACTTTTTTCTCATTATATTTCATCCTGTTGGCCCCCGGGCTGTTTCATGTGTATTTTGTTTGTGCTGCTTCTGATTAATAAATCCTGGCACTTGGCTGTTCTCTCTTTCCCCCGCACTTTTTTTTATTTTTTTTTCACTCCACCACCTCTTTTGCACTCTTACCCGTTCTTCCCCCCTCTCTGCACTGCAGTGTTTTTTAGACTTTGGCAGGGTCCTGTCCTGGGATCAGGACACATAGCTCCCTCCTCTGATGCAATGCCCCGCACTGCCCCAAAGCTGCTGAGACCAGCACATGCTCAACGTGCAAAAACCAACTGGCAGAGAAGACAGTGACACAGGAACAAAGGAAAAAGTACTAGGAAAATCTCTCTTCTCTTCTCTAGTGGGGATTTTAACAGTACAACTCGAGTAAATGAACTTTCAACCTTAGAAATCCTCTGGAATTATCTAGCTGATACATCTTTCCAGTGAATATAAACGTGCATATTAATGAACAGCAGAAAGAGGAAGAGATGGGATGATGGGAAGAGCAGGGATTATTCATGAATTAGGTAAGCAGCAAATGAAGGTTAAGCACAAATGCCAGATAGATTGAAGCTAAAACCTTGAATCAGAGAAGAGAAACAGATACTTAAGAGACGGAGGGAAGGAGGGTAGTTAGGGCATGTATCCTTTTAAATATACTTGAGAGCATATAAGTAATGTCATGCATCGAAACATGCATGTGCAAAAGGACAACTGTTGGCATCCTTGTTTGTGTGCCATATGTGAGTGTATTTGCATTCAGTAACTTTTGGAGAGTCACACTGCAGTCAGACAGACAAGTGAACAGAGATTTCCTGTCCTCCTACTGACCTAGTTTATGCAGACACACATGCACACGCACTGCTGTGATTCCAGGAGCACAGAAGAAAATACGTGGTAGACACAGTCACACAAACAAGCCATCAGGGTCGATCTCCTGCATCAGCACTCTCAAACAGACTCCGTGGCGTATTTTTCATCAGCATAACGCATCAAAGCAATGCCAGTTACAGAAAAACAGGCCCGAATATGACGCTGGCATTAATCCTATTGTCTATGGGGAACAATGTGAAAGAGTGAATCAGACACTTCTCCTGATGAGGGCTTACGAAACGACCCTAAGTGATAGATCTAAACCACCTCTAGGGCCACTGACTGTCAAAATCAGGTCAACATGAGTATAGCGATGCATTTCAAGTGGCAAAGGTTGTGCATTTACGTCACAGCTGCTGCTTCCAAGGTTTCAATCAATCCTACAGCACCTACTTTGCATCTGAATCGTTCTTTGTTACAAAAAAAGATGCACCAGCATGGGTTGGCAGTAGGGCTGGATATGGTTTAAAAAAACATAACAATACCAGTACCCTTACAGTGATACCAAGTACTTCACTTGATACCTCAATTTTCTGCTTCATTCGATACTAATCATGGCAGTATTCAGTTGCGTAAAATGCCACCTGATGTCCAGGCCTGTAGTAAAGACATACTTTCAAACATTTTGGCGGCATCTCGGCACTCTGAACTGTCAACCCTCTGGAATACACGGCACTCGACTTCACCACACCGCAGACTGTATGGGTTGTAGCTGCTGCAGTAGTGGGCCAAGCCACTGGAGTAGTTGATTGTCTGCGAGCAAAAGCATACAACTATTTTTTTGATGATCTAAAAAGGATAGAACGTAGATATCTTTTGACTGAAGAAGTTTCAATACCATCTGGCGCTGGGTTTTTTCAGTCAGTACCTTCAGTGCAAATAGGCAGCAGTATTTTCACCGCAGACATGAGTTTTTCCTCAGCCTATGCAGCAGTAGCAGGCTCCTGGCAGTGTGAGACTGGAACCATGTTTGTGGTCACTGGGCCTGAAAACTCCAGACATTCCTCCAGAACCATTCAGAGAGAGACTTGCCAAGTCCCTGGCACCATCTGCCTTTATTTCTCTTAATGTAAGCTCTGGAGAAGCGAATGTGTCAGATTCAGGGGATTAAGGTTTCAGGGTGGTCCATTCCACGCTCACTCTGATGTTACAATTTAGCACCGTCAACAGGAGAATACAGAGACGCTGATTATGATTTACTACTTTCATTACTGAAACTATCAGGAACCGTCAAAATCAAAGCTGCAGAGACCGAGATATTCTAACTTTTATACTCTAGTATGGATCAAGCTCTAAAAAATATAACCAATACTACATTCCCCATAATGAAATGTGTCTTTTATTAGACCCTCTATGCCTGGTAAATGCCCACAACTCCATGTTCCAAGTTTCTTTTAAAACTCTTTATTCTTAAGCCCAGTATGAGATTTTTCAAACCCTGAAAACTCCCTTCATGTGAAATAATGGCCACTTAGATTTGAATTTCAAAGTAAAATATTTCAGTGTAATTAAAATCAGTTGTATTTAAATTTCAACAGCAAGCAGCGATAACATTTCAAAACTAAGTGTTCAGCTGCTTAGAATAAGATTCAAATCTTTATGGCCGTTATTTGCTTCATACCTTCAGAGCCATTGTGGACATTATGCAGCTGTTTCCATCATTCCTCTGTAAGTGTGTGTCTGAATGATGTCTACCTATTGACGTCACAAATCGTAACCTTTAATTTTCCCATGCTGTGCTTGAAGTAAATATTATAGACCCGCATTGATCTGTGAGAGAGAAATCAGCCCCTGTCAGCATGGCAATAAATGAAAGCTGCTGATTCTGAGTGTTTGCACCTCGCTCTGTGTGTGTGTGTCTCAACAATTTTGACTCACATCAGTGTTTTTGTATTCATAACACAAATTCTGATAATTTGGGTTTGATTTTGTTGATAAGGCTCTTTAACTTTATGTAACTGCACTGAACAATGTTTTCATAGTCAGACCTGAATTTTGATGATTAGGAACAAAGAGCGGTCATTATAAGGTCGGTATGAATCTGAATATGTTGCGCTGCCAAAGTATACGGAGATGAGAAAATCACACACAGGTGTTCATTCTTCTGTAACTTCCACAGTACTGTTTTTTTCTTCTTTCAGAAGCAGCAGATGAGCATGAGGCCTTCATCAAGTAGCCTGGCAAAGAATATTCGCTTGGCTCATTGTGATCTGACAAAGAATTTATCAAAACCGATGTCCTGTCAAGTGCAAAAGATGATTTAAACTGAACCATACTTCACTTTATATTTACAACATGTAATTATACATAAAGGTTCCAGTTCAATTCAAATCTCCATGTAGTTCACTGATTTGCAGTGGAGAAAAAATGTACTCCGATGCTTTTAGTAAAAGTAACAATACCACGGAGCAAAAAGACTGTTACAAGTAAAAGTCATGCCTTCAAAAGTTAACTTATGTTAAAGTCCCTCTCTAGACACTCTGATTGGCATAAATAGAAAGTAAAAGCATACAAAGAAAGATCGTCAGACCTGCATCAGGAAGTCAAAGCTAGTTAAAGTGAAGTGAACGGATACCTTTTTAGCTTTCTTTTAAAAAATATTTAGCAAGCTAGCTTCCCTGATATCTATAGATAGCGTGTTCCCTGTTTTGGGGCGTAACTGCCAAAGGTTACGTCCTCAATATTGTTCCAGCTGTTGCGGGGAACCTCCAATAAACCAGCAGCAGATGATCGCAGTGTTCTTGAAGGCAAACAGCCTACAGTAGTTAACAAGGGCGTTAGCAATGTAGCTCGGTCCCAGCCCATGAAGCCGAGCTGCAGATTTTTGAATGAGCTGAATTCTCAGTGACCATCAAGATGGCTAGCGTAAGGAGGAAACATCAGTGAGATTCAGCCATACATGTCTGAGCCTCAGTCAGACCCAGACTCATATGAAGAGTCTGTTGCGCACCAAAATCTGCAATTAGCAGAAGTATCAGAACAGTAGCTAAGTTTAGTTAGCATCATATTTTTTGCTAGCTTGTTAGCTTGTAGGCTAACTGGTAGTGGCTGACGCAGCGTTAGTGGTAGTGAAACATACAATAATATCTGCCACCATGGAGGTTTTGGTAAATAGTGGAAGGAAACTCCAAGATCCGGTTTGTATCCAGTAACTGCACACTCTGCTGTGTTTGCTGTCAAAACTTTCTGTACTGACAAGTCTGCTTTGAGCTGGAGGTTTCAGGTTTCTTTACTGGTGTTGTGTCAAAGTCTGTTCATCTGTTGATTTGATTTCCCATATATGACAGTGATTGGCTTTCGTATTAGTGATGTACTTATGAATCAGTATAGTCAAGTTAGGACATTTCAGGAAAAATAAACACATATTTGAGTTGAAGGGGAGTACAAAGTATTAGCATCACAATATACTTAAAGTACCAAATGCAAACGTGCTCAATGTGCAGAATGACACATTTCAGAATAATCTGTATTATTGGATTATAGTTGTTGATGCATTTGTGTGTACATCACTTTAATACTGCAGCTTGTGAAGGTGGAGCTAATACATCAGAGCACTTACATGACCTTGCAGTGTCTACATGGCGCTCTGTTTTAGTGGATGTGTGTGTGTGTGTGTGTGTGTGTGTGTGTGTGTGCCTGTGTGTGTTTGATAGTGTGTATGTGTGTGTGATAATCATAGTGATGATCAACACTACCCTTTGAGCCTCTTTAGCAGCAGGCAGCACCAGCGCACACACGGTACTGTTGATCATCACTATGATTAACTGGGCAAATACACACACACACAAAAAGAAAGGAAGTGAGAGAGTGGCTCACACTCCTGTTTAGGGGTAAACAAGGCTGCCATTAAGCCGGAGGTGGCTGAGAACACAGAGCAAATTAAAAGCGATTGTGATTCCATATGGCAGCTGTGGCAGTGCCAGTCAGGAGGCCTGCAAGGAGAGCTGGAGACAGAGCTGTGGTGCCTGCTGGGCCGTGGGGACGTGGAGCCTCTCCTCCTGGCCCCAGTCTGCCTGACAGCTCTAGTCTTCTCAGCTCTGGGGCTCTTGCTGTTTTTCACGCTGGCCGTATACAAGGTCATTTCTGAACTGCAAGTAGCCAAGACTACCGTTTATAACCAAATGAGTGAGATGTGAATTATGGGCAGGATTTGTTTGAACTTCGTAAACTGAATTCTGCAAACGTGGCATCTCGTGCAATCACGTCTTTAGTATCCTACACATTCAGACATCCTGTTTATGTGAACTTAGCATTAAAGGGTTTTGTGTTGAAACCACAGAATGAAACAAAGAGGTAAGTGTCGCTCTCATGCTGATCTGGCATGCTGTGTTGACCTGCAGATGTAAAGATGTGCTGGTACAGTTCCTCTCAGTCAGACTTGATGGGCTTTCCAGACACATATTCTCATTCCTTTCCATGGCTCTACACCTCTCCGCGCTCTAATTGCCATAGCAACGAAACCCAGAAGGGAGAGAGAGTGGGGACAGCCGCACAAAAGATTAGCCATCAGCAAGACATAAAATCAACCTACATATGTGGGCACACACACATGTACACACATCTGTCTGGGGCAAACACAAGCACACAAACAATAATTATCAACAGATTTGCATCAGTGTTTATACAGTAACACACCACTTAATATTATCATGCCTTATGATTATTTGTAAAACAATGCTGTCCGCACAAAGGATGCCTTTGAAATTCTAATTCAAAATTAAAGAAAGCCATCTGCACCTGTCAGCTTTTGTCTATTTCAGATCAAATCCTGCGTTTGGAGCAGGAGCTCTCCATATGGCCATTAAGAGGGTGTATGAATACGCAAAATCCATTCAAGTGTTGCAGGAAGACTACCTGTTACAGGTCCACCTGGAAGTCCATGGATTAAACAGTGTTGACTACTTTATGGACTATTAGTCCTGGATAGGGTTATACAACCTCATGATGAAAGTGAAGCAAAGCAATATAGGGTGTTACTGCAGTCTCTAAAAGCTGTTTATATCCTCATTGCTCAGTGAACTGCTTTGTTAGCAAACATAAACCAAGTCCATGTTTTTCTCCGACTGTAGTTATCAGCAGGTTTCATTTGAGTGTTACCACAGAAACACATTACTCTGATAAAGCCTGAGGGTAATGTCTTAGAATTATTAGGCTATAGCTTTTCATGTCTTCGTTTTGCTGCTGCATAGAGAAAGTCAGCTGCACAAAAATAAAAAGATTATGAGGATTTTAAGATGGGGAGCTTTGCCTTCATTATATAGTTTGAAGTGAAGATGCTGACAGGAAACATAAGGAGAAGAGGGGCTGACATGCAACACATTCTGTGTCGAAGTAGTCCTTTGTAGTTTTTTGTTTTAACCACTAGGCCACCAAGACAGATTTTAAACCTCAAGTATTATCCAAAACAGACTAGCTGCTGTGGTAACAATTAATGTGTACCTGCTGACAACTGACAATCAATGTTGTCTGCTGACAAAGAAGAGAAAGACAGATCAATTTTGGTTTTCTAACAATGTAACAGAGCAGGCAGAAACTAGGGGAAAAGTTTAGTGAAGACTGAAGGGATCAGTTGGAAATGTTTCTTTTATCCTCGGCTTTCTTTATAACTGAACTCCAAGAAAAAATAGACACAGCTTTTCTGCTGGAGTGAACAGAGCCAAGAAGCTAGGACCGTCTTGATTTACCCAGAATTCATTTGATGATTTTGTGACACTTAAGGTAATCAGTAATTAGACATGTTTATGTGACTGATGAACTTGTTCAGCTAGCCTCTGGTCAGGTCAACACAACAGCAGTACCCCAGCAAACATGGCCGGACGGTGATGTTGTGATCCTGACAAAAAATGCTTTGACAACAAAAAACTGCAACACAGACCCTCTCTTACGAACCACGAAATCAATGTTGATATAAAAAAGCAAATGCATGTTTGTTTGTTTTTTGTTTTTAATACAATGACATTTTGTTGAAAATTTATTTGTTTAGGTTGTGAAATAGTTGCGATCTGGTGGCCCCACTGTGATATCCACTCCATCTACAAAGACTAGTGTTACTTGAATGCAATTTCTAAAACATGAAAAACAGACCATTTTTTTGCCATTTATGTTTATCTACATGTAAATTATATTCCAGTCTCATCGTTTGAAGCCTGTGGTGTTGTTAAGAGCCAAAAGTCTTTATCTAAACTGTCTTTGATTGTGCATGGGAGAAGGAGACTTCAGGGGTTTTGCCAGAAATTCAGGTTATTATTAACATTATCATATTTCAGCGTTGCTAGGACGCCCAGGTAACGTCCTGGACATCGGCCCAACCTCTATTTTGGAACCATTTTTAACCATGTCCATGATTGGACATTCAGACAATGGTCATTCAGCATCTCAGTGTTTGCTGAGAACCCAAGTCCACTTCTTCAGCACAACTTCACATCGCTTTCAATATTGTCACTTTCCATTGTTTGCTTTGCTTTGCACACTGTTTTGGAAAGTTTCTCAGCGAGGCCTCTATCAAGTGTTCTCTGGGGAGAACTGCAGAGGAGAGCGGCCAGAATCAGAGCACCTCTCTACTCTCACAGCCTGCGGGGTCACTGAGGCAATCGTTATAGTTAACCTGCTGCTGAGACTTACTGTAAGCATGTTCCAATCTCACTGGATGAAAAGATGTTCTAAATAGAAAGTGAGCAACTTTTTTCCAATGTACTCAGTCTACCTTCTTTTAGAGTTTGACAGAGCATAAGAAGGAGTGAGTAACACACCATAAGGGTTTTAATAGAGTAAAAACAAATGTCATAGACACCCCTAAAGACTGCAGACATAAAAAGAGCCATATGGGCTGAAAGTGGGGGTTCAATCGCAGAGGGAAGTGGCTCCTCTCCCCCTCTGCACTGTAGGAGAATTCTTTCTAAACAAGGTATGGAATGCACTCCTGTGTTTCATAATTTGTTCCCTCATTCTTCTCCTCTGCACGTTTACAAACAGAGCCATGAGGAGGAGAAAAAAGAGAGGGAAAGAGAGTAGGAAAGAGTAGGAGAAGGGCATGGAAGCCCTGGAAATATGTCAGGGCAAGGCCGTTTAGTAGAGCAAAAGGGAAAGGAGAATGAACTGTGAAAAAAGGGAGATGGCGAAATGAAAAGGGGAGAAGACATAATTAATAACCGTCTGACTGGCTGTATGCCGACCAGTCTGAAAGAGAGAGTGAGAGAGAGAGATCAGTGAAAGAGGAACGAAGGGAAGAGGAGGAGAATGGGAGAAATGAGAATGCCCCAGGAATGATCTTAATGCTCCACTTGGTGTTCACATTCCAAGCCAGCAAATCATGCAGCATTCAGCCCCAAAATTAATTTCTTCATCCAGCTTTGAGACTGGGAACACTGGTTTACTTCCTCATCCTTTCTCCCACTCCATTTCTCCCTCTGTGTCTGTTCTTTTCTCTGTTGCATGTGCGAGAGAAACAATACGGAGGAGATCAGTTGCACAGCAGAGAGGAGACAGGGGGCTAGGTGGGAGGGCAAGAGGAGATGACGAGGTGGAGGGTGGGCAGGGGTGCAAAGTTTAAAAATATCTCAGACTGCCGAACACAAGGCTGGGCCACAGCAGTCCAGCGGCATACCTTCAATTTCAGCTATTTTTGTTGCTTTTTCCATAATGTCTGAAGTCTGCCTTATAAGCTGATGACAAAGACAGTTCTCCAGCTGAGACATAAAAAGACACGCCGCTTCTGTCACGGCAATTTTCCCTCGCGTTTGCCAACAAGGCTGCTTTCTGTCAAAAGCACACTCCACTTGTTATCAAGTGGGTCTCGGGGGTCTCAGGGAAACCTGGGGATCAAATTCCTGTGTCTGAAAACAACCATATACCGCAGAAGCGCCCTTGAGGAAGACACTGACCCCTACCACCTCCAGGGGCTGTAACACATCACGCACTCTGACTGGTCTGAGAAGGAGGACGAGGGGACAGAAATAATTCTCCTACAGTGATCGAGTATTTTATTTTAAATTGCCTGGAAACCGCAACAAATGAGCCGTGTGTTTAAGCTGAACATGGCCAAGAAGCCGTACAAGTACAAGGGTTGGACAGAAATAACAAACACTTTACGAAGAAATGCAATTTAACATAGAGCTTAAATGATTGGTAGATAGAAATTATCGAAAAGTATTTTAATAATCGCTTAATGTATTGTAATTGTGAGAATTTGCTTCTCTTCTTTGTCTCATGATAGCAAACATATTTTGGGTTTTGGACTGCTGGTTGGATAAAACAAGCAGTTTGTAATTTTTTGACGTTTCATAACAAACAATCAAATTATAAAATAAATAATTAGCATTAGCAAATACTGATTTAATTCTACGCGAAATGTGTGTATGAGTTGTCTGCACACGCTTCTCAATAATGAGGTGGCTGAGCTGGCAGCTAACAACGCTAACTCCATAAACAGTGCTAAACAACAGCAAGAGTGCTAACAGGGTGTAAGGTGTTAACCACGGGTAAACTGGAGGGTGGGGCTACGTTTCTGCCAGGCCGCCACCACAACATCAGCGGAAACCACTGTATGAGAGCAGTGCAAAGCAGTGGCGATGAGCTAGCCAGTGAGATACACACATGCACTAACATACACACACACAGCTGGACAGGCTTACAGCAACAAACCATAGAGAAGCTCAGATTACAACACACACATAGACGTAGCATGATTCCATTCTAGGCACAGGACGCCATTACTCCACTAAATCTTTACATAGCAAATAGTGGTTTGCTGCTATATTAGTACACACATACAGAACCTTTAACATTAGGTCTAACTGCCAAATGCACACACATATGGTTAAACAATGGAGTGTGAGGCTGTGCTATTTAATGTTCTGCTTTTTCATATATGTCTCTGTTTTCTGTGTCTCTGCCATTCACCCATGTAAATATATGTGTACGTGTGTGTGTGTCATTGCTGGGGGGGATCCTTGTCCTAACTCACTGCATGCATGAGTCAACACCAGCCCCCAACACTCACAAATAAGCACAATCACAGATGCACAGCAAACACATATAGACGCACGATGCAGCACGTAGCCTCTTCCTTCTGTATGGGGACATAAAGGAAGAGGAAGATAAAGAGAGAGAGAAGAAAGTGATGTGAATGGGGAGATGGAGAGATAATTGTGGAGGAACAGATGGATATTTTAGGTCCACAGATGGAAAAGTTGGTTTAGTTGCTATGCCACTGTTGCAGCTGCAGCCAAGTCATCTTTAACCTAAACTCTCAGACAGATAAATCTGCTTTCTGCCTCAATGGGGGAACAGAGCAGGTCAGGGACATGTTGAGGAAAACACAATCGAATGTATGGTTAAAAAAAAGCGTGAGACAGTGAAAGAAGGCTTGAATAGTCAGAACCTTCTTGTAAAGCTAAAACTTAATACTCAGTTTTTCATTCCGTGATTATTATTCCCTAGGAAACCAGAAATATATTTGGCATACAGTACACTTTCTATATAAAAACACATGTAAGTGTGTCTTGCCTCATATATTTTGACAACATATTGTAAAGCTTATCCAGTTCAAATGCATTTCCTGTCTCTGTGCATGTATTTCTTATTCAAACTCCTTCATGTCTTTGAAATGCATTTTAACACTGCTGCAAATGTATGCCAAACCAATTTGAAACACATTTCAGAAGCTCATTGTCTAATTCAATTGTATATTTATTTTTGCTAAAAGCTGCTTAAAAAGACATTTTCAATGTATTTTCTTTGACACATTCAGGTTACATGCTTTTTTAAACCACATAAAAAACTGTGCTTATTCTAGCATGGCCTTAAACGCATTCTAATTACAATCTGTGATCTCACCTCAATCCTTATCTTTCTTTTGTTTCTTCTGTCTCTCTGTCAGCGTCAGATTTACCTCAGGGTGCATCCCAAATACCATTAGGTGTGTGGGAGGCTGTGCTGCAGTACAGATGCGATGTTGAAATGATTGTGTTGGCTTAGACTGACGTCGTCTATATCATGTTTAACATTACCATTTATGTAGAGGGAAAACATTGTGAGAGTCTTTAGGAATCTATACGAGCTTTTTATGTGAATTTTTTCCTTTGTTTCATAGTCGCCATTTGATCCTCAAAAGGGAACGCACATTTTGCTGCATGCTGTAGGACAGAGGTGTCCAAACTTTTCTGAAGAGGAGCCAGATTAGATCATGTGAAAATGCCAGGGGACCAGCTGCTTCTCAGATTATATGGGTTAGTAAAAAAAAAGACATACAAATAAGGCAAATGCAATGGTTTCATCTTTCAGCAAAAAGGTATTCAACTTTTTATCACTCGCTGTCAACTTTATGCTTGTTTGCTGTGGCCATGTCAGCTACTTAGCAGCAAATGTCTGCTGTTAGGTAACCATTTGTTTGCTTGTTTAATTCAATTCATTGAAACACATGAGTATCGCCTGCATATTTCCTTCTTGGTGCATGTCTACAAAGTGTTTTTGCTAGATTGATTGAATTGATTACATGAACCGACCATGAACCCTTGAACAATCATGAGCCGCTAACGCTAAATCATTGTGTGGCACTGGTTCATCACACCGAGGTGACGTAGTTGTCAAACTGTTACATATTGAAACATATTGGTCAATAAGCTGTATTATTTCAAGTGTTGGGACATTCTTGAAAGCCACAGTTTTATAACTTTTCAAGCAACCGTCCACCTCAGAAACCACCAGCGAAAGTGCAGTGAGTGAGGCTAACGCACCTAGCCATGCTACAACTGCTGCTGACTTGGCAGCTACCAGAGGCTGTATATAAAAAGTGATTACAAAACAGCTTCCCAAAGGTGAAGCTCAAACATCTCAATCACCCACTGGTGACTTGCTGCAGCAAAGGCCTTAAGCCCCGCCCCATACTAGATGTAGTTTCTGCCATTTTAGGTAGTTCTTATCATGTTGCTGTATGTTGAAGTGATAAGTTTGGATTTAATTAGTTATTTAATGCTATAAAAAGGTGTTATGACATCATGATTGACAGCTATGTGTGCCAATCAGTGTGCTCGTGTTGAAGGCGCTGTTTGCGATTGGTCAGGTGGGGCAAGAACTCAAGACCACAAAAATCGCTACTGCAAAGACTCTGGCTCCAAATGACATCACCAGGGCAAGATGGCAGCCATATCCGGGATATTTTGGCTTCAATTTTTTACAGTCTGAGTTAGTGGAGACACGTTGTCCATCTTTAAATACAGTCTGACAGCTACAAGCAAGCACTAATGAGAGAAGACCTGAAAATATTCAGCAAATTATCTTAAGTGCAACTCAGTTTTATACGATATCTTTGAGCTCAGATGTCCTTCTCCTGAAAAAAACTGAACCCTACTCTCTGATATTCGAGATACTAGCAGCAGCAACACCTACTTTATTCCACCTTTCCCTCACATATTAAAAGCCTCTCCCAAAACAAAGCTCCTGCCAGATCTAATTTGGTGAATCCACAGGTTGTGTTTCCTCCCTCTGGTCTATGGAGGCAATTGACTTAAGACAATATCAAACAATGGCACACCATCTATTTTTAAATGGTTTGTCATCAGTATTTGCTGGGAAGCAGCCCTCACTAATGGCCCTCTGGCAGACAATCTGCTAATGTGCCGTGCAGAGCAGCGCCAACATCAGAGCTAAAATGATACGTGGTTTTCTCTTTATCTCTCCACCTGTCCATCTCCCTGGGCTTCTCTATCAAGTTGAGTACTGCTGCGATCAATAATCCCACCCCTCCCCTCCCCCCCCGCACTCATGTTTATATATTTCCTCTTGACTCCATTTTTCATGCCTTCTGGCACTTGTCATGCCTATAATAAACCTGCAACACACACCCTGCAACAACAAACTCCTACACACATATCACAGATAATCATGCTTAGCTACGGACTCTACAGTTCCTCATTTAATTGCACATTGATTAAGAACTAAAAAAAGAAATGTGTTGCAGAATAGTCCGTATAAGGCCACGGAGAGCCACTGATCACTTGTTTTTTTCTGATGCACTGCAGTCCCTTTTCTGCATAAAAGTGAATTGGCTAGAGGCAGGACTGTCGGTCATTTAATCTGAGTGACAGCAGCTGAAATTACTTCAAGTTTAGTTATTTATTCACTGATTGCTTCGCGTGAATGTGTTGATCTGAGTACGCGTGTGAATGGAGGCACACGCCGGATACACATATGGTGTGACATAATGGCATACTGCGCTGTGTGTCATCATCCAGCGTACAAGTAAGTGTTATTATGCCTAAGTAGGGAATGAATCATGCGGTACACTATCATTTCCTCTCGTGTTGTTGGAGTGGCTTTTTTAGAATCAATGAATGGTGTAGCTGCATCATGGACAGTTTTGTGTGATACAATAGACTGAGACAGCCTGTCACTGAGATGAAAATGACTACAAAGAGGAAACATCTTTGTTTGTTGTTGATGCTAGAGTCACATTAGAAATCTGGCAGCTCACTCCAAGCCATTATTTAGTATTTTGACCCTGATTATTTCAGCTTGGAGAAAGCAGTCGGCAAGTGTTTTATAAAAGAAAACTCTCCTACAGTTAAACATAAACCTTTTTCACACATAGTTTTCTGTAGATCACTGGGATAACCTTCAGCCACTGCTAGAGATTTTCACCATTCACACATGCACAACATTCAGGAACATTTCAGATTTGCTCCTTTTCACAAAATTTGAGACATTTACACCATAAGATGATCCAGGAAAGGCAAAAACCGGTGCATACAAATTCACCAGAATGCTTAAAATGTTCAGACGAGAACCCACAAAGCCCCTATGTCATATGTGTGTCCCCCAAATTTGAATCAAAACCTACACCCTTGCACACATGCATGGCAATGCCAGAATAGCTGGGGCAAGGGACAGTCCAGCAGATGACAACAATGCAACATTTCTGGAAGTCAACCGCCATAAAATTCAGCCTAAGAAGAAGAAGATGGGGTAAGGCCAGATGTACGTGTACACAGCGGAAGATGTCTTTATTTGTTCATAAATATAGTTCATAAATATTGTTCGGAACACTTAAACTCAGGAAAGCTCGACTCGGAAAGAGCCTGATCCCAGCAGCCATAGCTGCACTGAACAAAAGATCCCGTTAACTCAAAGTGTCCACCTCTGTGAATGAACATGTGATGTTTTGTGATGTCTGTGATATGTCTGTGCCTGTGATATTTCTGATCGATCTCTGTAAATGTACAATTAGTCGAAACGAATTTCCCTCTGGGACGTATAAAGTAAGTCTAAGTCTATTTCCTTTCTTGAAAAACACGCTTATTTGCAAACAGAAGAACTTGTTTTATTGTTAGTTTCCAAATCACCCACAAAAGCATTGGCGGAAATGCAAAATCATTAACAAGTCACGGATTCAATAGATCATCAGCGTGGTCTTGTGATTTGGCTTTCTTGCTTTAGGTGAGAGCATCTTTGTTTATATAAAAAAAATATAGAGTCTGTGTGACCGTGTGGTAGAAACATACAATGGCTTAAAAAACACACCTAAAGAACATACAAAAGGTAAAACGTACAAAATCAGCAGTACTTTTTAAATATTATAGTGTTGAAAATTTTCACCTAAAATAAGTGCATTATAGTTAAAACAGGAGAAAAAATGTAGAGAAACAGGAACAGTTGCCATATTTACAGTATGAAAGTTTTTTGGCAGGAGGGCATTTTAAGTCCCCAAAAAATTTGTTGGGAAAAAGACCACAGGGTGCTTTATACACTTGTCAGAGCGTCTCCCATCAGACCGATGTAACCCTTTACATGCTTGTCCCTGCAATGTTACTGCTTTCATTCACAACACAGCCGTACCAACATTTTCTTGGGGTGGGAAATTCTAGGCACAGATTTCCCTGAAAATCAGTCCCTGCTCACATCCACACATGACCCCATGCAGGAAATGTTCCTGAACTGCATGTGTGAAAGAGGCTAGAGAGTATCTGACACTGTGACGTGTTTAACCTGCATAAACATTGTCTTGGGACTGCCGTAAATACTGAGGATCTTGGCAAGTGAAGTCAGACCTGCATTGTTCAGTGTTTTTCCTGTAAACACCACAACAGAAACAATGGGGTCCTCGGTCTCAGCTTAGTTCCCAACACAGAGAGACACAGTAAATGAGTTTGGAAAGTCAGATGTATCAGATAAAAAGTAAGAGAAAAAACGACGAGTGCACCACAGCTGACCCTTTTCCCTCTGACATCGTGTTAATTATAGAAACTGCTTTACAGTATCGGAGAGCACTGTACAGCACGTGAGCTCCGAATGGGACCAGACCAGTGGTGGCAACATAGAAATGTACTTTACATGCTCTGTGAGAAGGTTTTATAGAGCACACGGCCTCACATTAATAGTTAAGTTACTCTAAGAGACTACTGTAGTTTTTATAATGCAGTGTCTCCAGAGGGGGTTGAGCGCTTACATTTCTTCTGCTCAGATTGTAAAAGGAGATCAAGAGGTTTTCTGCTTCGAACTGTAAAATATAAAACATCCCATCTTGCCATGTTGGACCAAAAACAGCCCCCTGATACATTACTACTGGCTTGTCGGAATACACTGTATGTTTATTAAGATTTCTTTTAATAGCCTGAAATGTTTCATTCTTCCAATCACCCACTTGTTTACACATCATGATCTAAGCGTGCGTGTATTTGCTATGATAACAAGGTAGAGGTGCAGTTGGGAGCTGCAGGCTATGGAAAGGGAGAATATCCATTACATAAGAGATTAAACTGAAGGAATCTGAGGTATGCATCCAACAACGCTGGCCAATAATATGAAAGCCTACTTCATGAGCCCCCCCTCAAGTGCAGAGCCTCAGCGGGTAGGTCCACTGTTTATCCCTTTGATGTAGGCTTGTAAAAAGGTAACAACCATGCAGCACGGCACCAAAGCGTTCACTCATATTAACCAATGTTGTTGTTTTAACTTTGCATCCGAGCCACGGGAACAAGAGGTCGCATGAGTGCACAAGACAATGCAAGTTAGTGTTACAATGAGTCTCTAGTTTTGTTTAAACTTTAAAGAACGCAGCATCCGCCTCGCTGTTATTACATATCATGCCACCCGCTGCTTTTACTCAACCACACTATTCTAATGGGCCGCTGCTATGCTGCTGCACTTCATTACAACAAACAGGAGAGGGATAGAGAGAGGAGATTACTGCTGTTTTGTTCAGCTCCCTCTGTCTGGGGGTGAGTGATGTTTCAGCTCAGTCCCCCCTGTGTGTTTCATCCATCCACGTGCTGCACATACCTGAGTGACACACACTTATCAAGATGAGGACAGTCACTTTCCAAATCCCACACATACACACACACAGTCTCTCTTTCCTTTCCTAATGATAGAAATGTGTGTGTTTCCTCCTCTTCCTCACTGTGTACTCATCTGTAGGAAGGACTCTTTTTTTTTTCCTCCGCCTGCTCTGATGTGTATGTGACACACATCTGTTGCTTTAGCTGGAGGCAGCGCGAGCAGGCGAGAGGATTGAAGCTTACACTTAAACCATTAGCATACGCTCACAGGAATGGAGGGAGAGATAAGGGGAGAGGTGGGTGGACATGTAAGAAAATGTGGAGGAGAAGAAGAGAGGGTGAACGTAGAGAGGTGTTGAATGGAAGAGGAGAGGAGTTATTGCCTCAGTTCAGTATGAGTAACAAAAACACACACGTACAAGTAAGTACTCACACACAAAATACAACAACCAGCAAGCACTGAAGCATTTTTAAAGTACAGTAACAAACCTCACAAAGAAACTTCGACTGACAACAGTTACTCGAACATATGTGTGTTTATAAGTGTGTGACACTGACCTCTGACTCGGGCATAGCAGCAGCCACACTTGGCCAGGACTTTACGGAACAAGTGTTGGCAGCCACAGCCTCGGTGGTGGCGATGATGATGGTGGCCCCCTTTCATGTTGTTGAACCATGAGCAAAGGTGGGCATGGCCCGGCACTCTCTCTTTCTCCCCCCTCCACCCCCTTTCTCTCCCTCTTTCTCTCTCTTAGTCTCCCCCCTCTCACCCTCACACAAGTAGAGGTTTACTCCTCAAAGTGTAAATCCCCCAAAAGGTGTCAGTTGATCCTCCTCCTCGGTTGACTGCAGACAGACTTAAAGCCCACATCCAGACCGAGAAGAAGAGAAAGAGTCCACAAAAGCAGCAGCCAAGAAGAAATCCACACTCACAGGGTTTTTCAGATGGTGATAAAAAGCCAAGGAAACATTCCAGCAAGCTTATCGTTAGATTGAATGTGCTTCCCTTCCCTCTGCCTGTCTTTTTCCCTCTGTTTTCTATTTGGTGCTGAGCTCTCGCCTCTGTGAACTGCCTGGTCAAATGACAGACTGGGAGACTGCTTCAGAGAGAGAGAGAGAGAGAGAGAGATAGCGAGGGAGAGAGAGAAAGAGAAAGAGAGGGAGTAAGGGGAGGGGTGAGAAGGGTGGAGTCTGCAGCTCTAGTTGCTGGCTATTCCAGGATAAGGTTCCCACTCCCCTAATTTTCTCTCTTCCTGTCTTCTGTTTCTCTCCTCTCAGCTGTTTTTCTCTGCTGCCCTCTGTTTCCTCGCCCGTTTCCTCTGCCGTCCCCTAACTAACTCCGAGACCAGGCGTAATGCCCCCCCTCTCTAATGGAAATATAGCTCTCCTGGAAATAGTAACACCAAGGTCTGTAATGATACATAATGCTATTTGCAGAGGAGAGGCTATGTTGGGCTGAAGGTGTCATGTATTTCCCAGTAAGGAGGCGACAGTGTCATCACCAGCATCTGTAAGTGTGTGAGACTGACAGTTTAAGAGTGTGTGTTCACTTCATGGATCATAGAGGGCTTTCCTTGCTGGGACAGATCCAATATTGATTTCTGTGTTCATTTACGATCATGGGGCCAGCACAGCGAGGGGTTTTTGTGTGTGCGTGCGTTTCCATGGAACGAGCAGGCGGTCTCAGATTTCACAATGCTGGCATGTTGGCGTGTGTGTGTGTGTGTGTGTGTAAAACACTTTTTATTAAGCCTGACAATTCATACAGAGTACTCACTGAGGCACTCTGACCCAAAGAAATCTACAGATCGAGGAAATACCAGGTTTACTAAAGAGATTAAACCAACACCTGTTTTTTCCACCAAAATTGGCGCATACATGCAGGTGCGTGGGAAAATCTGAAAAAAAATAGGTGATAGACTCCCTCTTTTCCAACTGCAATTAGACCAGACAGCTCTGCAGTACATTAGACGCACAGGAAAACAGGTTAGTAAACAGTAGAAAGCAGCATCAAGGCATCTTTCACACTCTATGCCAAATAATTCGGAATGTTCAAGCACTGCTTGGACGGAGAAAGACAGAATTTGTGGCAACACGTCAGTGCATAATGCCAGGAAAAGGTTGAAAATTTGCACTTTCAACAGGGTTTAATGTTTCCCTCACTGACAAAAGGAGCCAAAACTGATAAATACCCATGACTACTGCTACTACTACTGGGACTATTTGTCCCAGGAATGAAAGCCAATTGTAACCTTTCCCGTCTAACAGAAAAGCCAGATGTTAATGGGTGTTAAGGGTTTTTTTGTCCAGTGGGAAAGAGGGCTTGATACTGATCCTCTGAATGAGTGATCATCTAGGATGATGTTATGGAAACTGAATTTTAAAAAAACATTAGCCCTTTTTAAAAAGGAATTGTGCAAATTTGCAGGAAAGCCCAATCAGTCTTTTTTCAGCATTGGCAGTATAAAAACAAAATCAGGGAGTGCAGCAAAACGCCACCTACCTACTTTTGTTCATACTGAATGCGCCTTTCTCGGGGCAATGGGAGGCGTGAGCAAGTAACAAAACGTGTAGCTCAGAGTGTGACGTAAACAGTGACGTACTCGAGAGAAGCCGCGACTGGTCAGTCCTTCGGCGATTTTCTCATAAGTTGGCCCGTCCTTCACCGTCCCCATCATTTGACGATTAATGGCCTCTTCGTTTGCGAGGGCAAGGAGAGTGCGCAATTCTTTGTCTCCCCAGTTGCTCATCTTTACTGTAGTGTCTGTCAGGTTTGCATTTATTCTTGCTACTAGTAATAGCTGCTCATTCCTGCTATCAGCTGTTTCCTGTTTATCCACCACCAGTGGGTCGCACGTGCGGCGTCACCAACAGCTCCTCCCACAAGTCATCAACAGCCCCTCCCGTGGCGGAAGGGCGCCTCGTTCTTTTTAGCCAATATGACTACCCTATGAGGCGGAAAATTGGGCACCTCGGATCAACTCGCCAATCCGGCTCTGTGTGTCTAAACGCTCGCATGTTACCGGAAAAACGGCCCAACATTTGCCGAAAATCTGGCAGTGTAAAAGGGGCTATACAGATAAAATAACAACATGCTAATATCTGGGGTTTCCACAGCTGAAAAATAAAGCCGATGTGGAAGTGCCAAAAACTGCAGCTCATTTAATGGCCACTTGAGACTGGCTCCAAAGCAGGGTCAGTCCTCAGAGACCCTTATGTTAAATGCCCAACTTTACAGCAAAAATAAACATGTGTACAGCCTGTACACAAAAGGTTTTGGTCTTGATAGCTATTTTCAACATTATGACAACTGTTTAGGGGATGAATTTTTATATAACTCACACATACACTTTTTATTTAGGCTTAAAGTTATGCATATTCATGGTTGGGGCCATTTCATTGAGAGGCGTCGCTCCAGTCAGCTCCACCCTCTCGTCTAAATATGGTCACCTCTGACTCCAAAAAACCAAACAGCCGAAATGCCGAACTCAAGGCTTCAAAACAGGAGTCGAAAAACAAACACATCCATTATTTTATGCAGTCTGTAATCATCTCATATCATCAACTGTGCTCTCATCAAATGCAGCGAATTAGCATATGCTTTTATGAGGTTTCACTCATCAGTGCCTTTCACTTGCTGTTTCTTTGCTTTATTCTGTCTTTTACTTTGATTCCTTACGTGTTTAACAAATCACGAGTATCTGTGTGCGTGTGTCACTGAGATTGAATGAGTGCTTACTCAGACAGTGCATACATGGACATTGGTGACATCAGTGTGCATATCTTATGGAGGAGATGTGTGAGAGCATAGCACTGTATCCATGCACACACACGCAGACATGTATGCACAGACACTTTTCATTCAGCTTTTCATCATCGCAGTCATTGTGTTGAACCTGGAGGCTGCAGAGGTTGTCTAATCGTACCATATTTAGATGTGTGCTTTACATCAGAGCACATTAAACTCAATCAACACTACGTTATGACTCATCAGCCTTCCTTACAGATGAAATCACAGTCTGTGGACATGTCAGTATGGTAGGAAGGAAACAACTCTAGACGCAACCGACAGAGGCAGGGAAAATGAAAGAGGTTGGTGATGATGCTATTGTGAAATGCTGCGTGTTCTGAAACCCGACCAATTATTTTCTGACCAGCAAACATCATTTCTTCAGCCTGAAGCTGCTGAGCTTATGACTCAGTTTGTGATCTCATCTCATTTTTGCGGCACTCATCACACCATGCTCCTCTCACACGAGCTACAACCCAGCCGCGTGGAAATCACTACCTGGTAACTGCAACAAAGACGAGCACCCACTCAGGTTCCTCTCCGGGGGCATCGACGGAAACAAGAGAAGGCTGAGTATCGGCTGGCACTGAACCAACATGCACGCTTAGAAGCAAGCACGCACATCCCTGAGGTGCACTGTCAAGTGTTTTAATGATTGGCAGGGCTGTCTCTCCAGCATCCATCTCTCCACAGTGACAGGGTGGTGGCAGATTGCTGTCAAGATGTTTCTGTCGTCTACAGGAGACAGTCAGAGCAAACAGAGAGGCCTGGCTGCCTCACCCATTAGCCACACAAGTAGAGTACACACACATACACAGTTGCATTAGACACAAATACACAGAGAGGACTAAAGCAACTATAACATATAAAAGAAGAAAGTTCTCCACAAGAGAAAGCCCCACAGTGACAGATATTTTATCTATCCTCAGGTTCAGACAGCACACTGGTTTGCCACATGCAACACTTACACTCTGCACAGATTTATATCTCCCTCCCTCTCTCCCTTTCTTTGCTTATAATGGATGCTTTAAGCGACTGTGATTGAAGGGGCAATTCACCAGAGGAATATTGAACAGCGCTGCTGAATGTCTCCACTTGTCTGATGCCGATATGGCTGCAGCACTGTCTAGGCAAAGGAGCAGGATTCTAAGAAGGCTTGAAAAACAATGGATTTGACAGCAGAACAGAAGGTTTAAAAGCAACGAGATAAAACAAAGACACCAAGACGAGAGAGCGAGGGCAAAGCATTACAAATTGAGCACACGCCGCTGCACTGTCGTTCTACACAAACACCGACTACACAGCGGAGAGATAATGAAGAATACACTGCTCTTGGGATGCATTCAAAATTCATGAAGTGAATGCAGGGGAATCTTTTCATGTGCTCTTAAGTTAGAAGATGGGAGTGTGTTTCTACAAGGTGCCCAGTAGGGGGCATTTGTACTTGTTGCATAAGGCTGATGTTGGTTCAGGCACTTGTCAGTGCTGCTTCAAAGCACTGCAAACATGAACATTTTTGTTTTATTATACTTTCATTGATATTTTTTCTGCAATAACAGCAACACAAATGTTTGGAATATAAAACATTTCACAGATGAACACCCCGGCATTATTACAACACACAGAATGGCCAAATGCTTATTAGTGACTGAGGATCTTATTTCTCTTCAGCCCTGACGTTCACCTACAGTATCACTTTCTCGATATGGAATGAAACCTTTGAATAAGTGAACACCGAAATTGGCCCAGGAGACATACAGAGCCCTGAATGTTAACAGAAATATGGAAAAAATGTTCCTCCCCTGCCTTGAGGAGGGGGGAGCAGGGGATGTGAGGTGAGGCGTGCATTAACACCCATTCATCTCTCCCCTTTTATCTCTCTCCCCTCGTTCTCTCCATCTCCCACACGAGACACACTAAAAGATGATTCATCCGCACACGTATGCTTGTGCAGACGTGGAAAAAGAGAGAGACCTGAACTGCCACAGTGATAGAGGATAAATAAAATCCATACATGTACATTCACACGGGACTGGATTTAAAGGCTTGTCTACAAGATAAGCACGCCAGTAGATGGATGTGTGTGTTTTTGTCTGAGCCAAGCCGGCCAAAAAGGGAGACTGTATCGTCGTTCCACTCTGTGTAGGAGACAGTCACATTTAGAAGGCGTGTTCAGAGTGGAATTTCGAGTATGATTTATGAATGTAAATCAGCTTGTGTAGATGCATTTTCTAATGCTTATTTGTAGAGACATTGTTGGAATACAGATATTGGAAACATAACACACCCTGCTGGATTAGACTCATTCATAATGTACAGTATCAATGCACACACACTTGATCTGCAGAGGGAACAGGAGAATATGCAGAATTCATATGACATAAGCATGCATACTAATAGCTACAGCGAGTCTCAGTTCAGCAGATATGCAGTTGCTTATTCGCAGTGTTCCCTAACCCCCCACTGACATTAGCCTCTCCTCACCCCATCAGCCAGCTGAAATCCTGCCAAAATATGCTCACTTAGATTTTCCTTCCCCCTTCTCCCTCGCTTTTTCTCCCTTAGTTCCTTTCTCTTTTTCTTCCTCCCGTCATCTCTCAGCTGAGCGCCAATTAAGGCAAACTGGCATTCTGGACAAGCCGGTGTGAGGGGGAGGCTTTTGGTTTTTGGCTGAGGTCCCATCATGGAGCAGAAGTCACAGAGTAACTGTCCTATTCTCTCCTGTGCTGCTGGTCTGCAGAAGGCTACACCACACTGCTGGCATACACCAGGGAGACAGACAGGTGGGTTGCTCTGTCTGTGTGTATGTGTGTGTATATGTGTGTGCACTCTACCATAAGTACCACTCAGTACCTCCCACTGTTATACCTCGCTATGCAGTGCAGCTCCCAGGCAGCAGGAGCTCTGCACTACACAGAAGGGAGGTACACCACCCGAGGAGACTTGTTTCTCAAAACATCACATACCACCCATAATGACGAGCACACACACCCAGACACACTTTGTACACTCACACAAACACATTCTCCTTACCCATCCAGCTCCTCTTTTTCCAAAGAAAAAAAAAACAAAAAACGGTGATAGTATTTAAACTGGAGCTTGTCGGAGCTTTCCTCCTCTACCTGACCCACAGCCTCCCTCTTTTTATCTCCCTGGGACTGGTCTGTGAACCTTGCTCCAGAAGCAGCACTGCTAGCGTTGAGACTTTTGGGATTGCTGCTGACTGTGTTCAAGGCTTAAGCCTGAGCTAAAACGCCACCCAAAGGAGAAAATGTTAATTAAGCAAAAGCAAACCCAGGGACCACACATGGAGAGACATGCTGCTTTATCTTTGATTAATAATTACTGAGACCAGAGGTTCTGCCGTCAAGGGAAAGAGATTTTCTGTCGGAAAAAGAGATTTACAGATAGTGTTTCTGCTACATTGAATTACAGTCTGAATCATGCTGCAAACCCTTACATATACACTGATAAAATTGCATATCAGTATTCCTGATTTCTGTTGGGAGTGTACATGGCACATTTGGGAGCACATTAATGTGTGTGGATACTTGTGTGCACACATGTGTGTCTGTAAGACTGTGTTTATGTGCCTCCATCTGCTTCCTTCCTTCCAGGTCAGTCTGTGGTCTGAATGCCAGCTGTGCTGCGGAGCAGTGACCTGTGAGGTGTCCTGCCTGACCTACACCTTCCAGCAAGTCCAGCCTGACCCACTTTGCTGAAACACAACATGAACTCCTACAATTTAACACTACAAAAATACACACATTCAACTCTTTTTTTTTCAGCCTATGCACTGTAAAAGGGCATGGTTCACGTATTTCAGGGGTTTTGGCACTCGCACAGTCATATCAGGACAGGCCACATGAGGTTTTGCCTGTGATAGACCTGTCATCCTCACTTCTTTAAAGCAGCAATAATGGATATTTTTATAACACCAATGTATCAAATGTGAAAGGGGGTCACTCACAGTGATGAACCTACGGAGAATTATCACCCGAATCTGCAGCTCCCCTCAGCTTATAGCGAGTTTCAGGTCATTGCTCATCTATCTGGCTTGCAACTCAAGTGTTTTGGTTCACTCTTGTCTTTTAGACACAGCAAGCAGCTATTTTAAATCAAATAAAGCTCTAAAAACCTTCTGTACATCTGGTCAGCACCAAACGACAGACAGACGCAGTTAGAGAATAGCTGGTGAACATGGAGCAGCATTTAGCAGCTAAAGACACAGAAACTTTCCTCAGGAGTTGAAAGAAACCAAAAGCTGAGCTAAAACTTAAATTCTGCAGTTGGCCACAAGCATCATTCCAAATGAATGATAATGTTGCTCAGTAACTGCTGGATATGTAGATAAGCAGTTTGCAAACAAGTCCTCCGTATAAACTTGCAAGGTAAAGATATGTGTCTGGTGTGTCAGTGTTGGGTTCACAGCTTATTTCCCCTGCTGAGGGGCCAAAATGTCAGTTATTGCTGGCTCAACAGCGAGCTTAGGAACTTGAACAACACTGCCAATTGAAGGCAAATTGAATCCATGTGGTAGGAAGTGCACATATACTTGTGGTTAATTACCATTATTTCACAATGAGCTCTGATCTATAGGTCAAAGGTGCTGATAACTGAATCAGGACTTTAGTTTGTGGACTGTTTACAACATCTGGGGTGCATTGCAAAACAGACATGGAAAACTAGACCATCTTGACAACACACAGGAACACAGGCAGTGCTTGGAAGAGGATTTCAATTAGAAATGACAGCTGTATAACAACACAATGTCCAATAATTTACAAGTCTTCATACACATAGGATAGATCTGCTATGAAAGCAGGTAGTGCTACATTCATTTTTCAGATTCAGAATGTATGAAATCATCTGACACTGTGAATCTATTTGGCATTACAACAGAAGGCTCATTAGATATAATAATCATGTAAATAAACCCACGTTATTACACCGTCCACCTTTGTGAGGTAATTCTGTCTAATTTCTGGCCCTTGCAACACAAAATGTTGCAGCTTCAGGTTGATCTCTGCCCATTTAAGGTCACACACACACAGTTCAGTCTCAGGGTCCTCTGGGATCAGCACTCCTCCTTGGATGGCACACTCTTCCAGCCTCTCGTAAACCCAATATGGACAAGAGCATAAATTTTCACATAGTTTACCTCGCATCTACTCATGAATACGGTGAATGATGTCATTAAATTTGCACCCCAGTGAGGTGTTGAGTGATGGGCCTTCGAAACTTAACTGTTCTCATAGGTATTGCTTTTCATCAGGAGATGGTAGAAGAGGCTGATTACTTTTTAGAGACTTTAAGAGACTCTAAATTCTTGTTTTGATCTCTAGTATTTCAAATACATTCAGCAATTCAGGATGTTATTTATATAACTGTGTGTTTAATACTGTAAAAAACACCACTCTTGTACTGACTATGAACAATGTGTCGTACAGAGCGTATTATGCAAGTGTTCCTCATATTATGTTCCCATAAATGTGCATCATCATTTCTGTATGTCTAACAGAATATTATGTTTCCTATAAATAACAATTCATTGGCATAACTTTCTCGCCACTAATAACTCTGTCTGTACACATGAGCAGTGTGTGCATGCAGTTATGGGTCAGATACATCACTGTTATTTTTACTGGTTCAGTGCAGTTTCCTGTTGATGTGGCTTCATGCATTTTACCTTTAAAAAGACAACATCGTAAAAAACTACAGAGTGTTTGGACACACATGACCATCCATCACATATCTGTGTTACGAAACAGGCACTGTAGACACATATTGTCTGGGGAGAGTGAGAGTATATGGCTGCTGGGAGTCTGAGAAGCCGAGAGACAGAGAGAAAAAAAGAAAATGAGATTTGAGAGAAATATGACCAGCAGCTCTGTATACTTGGAGGGGAGGCCAGGTTTAAAATACCACTGCTGAAGATATTGCTTTGAGGAAAAATAAAAGGAGATACATGGGGATTGAAGAACAAAAGGGAGACGGGAGGGGAAAAACAAAGACAACATGATCAGAGGAGAAAAGATAGCCAAACTGTAGTAAGATTCACTACCAA
Organism: Epinephelus moara; assembly: GCF_006386435.1. NCBI lineage: Eukaryota > Metazoa > Chordata > Actinopteri > Perciformes > Serranidae > Epinephelus > Epinephelus moara. The sequence continues at coordinate 25,423,704 of NC_065521.1, forward strand.
GAGGGGGGAGGAAGAATACGCTGGAATTGACAAATGGGGAAAAAAGGATCTGAATTTGTGGAGGTTGGCACTGTCCTGTGCTTCCTGGGAAGCCACTAGCAGGCATGTTGTGTCTAATATATAACAGATGGCCCTTATGGCCCCATGAACCACGACTTTAAAGAAAGCAGGGGCCTCTCCTCTTTTCCCATCTCTTCCACTAACACAGCAAGGGATGGAAACAACACTTTGACCTCTGCCAGTCAAACCATAGCTAAATGGAGTCACATGCCTCACATGTTTCACATGTTTGAAGATTGACTTTAACAACTATTATATTAATTATATCAATAATAACAATAAAAAATCTGCTTTATGGCAAGTGTATTACAGCCAAAAAGATAATGTAGACCAGAGCTATTCATTTGGGCCAGATTTTAAAACCAGGAAATGTAGACGGGCCAGATATTTTCAGCAACCTATTCAAAACCTCTCTTCTTTTTTAGCTTTTGGTTATGACACATTTTAAACACATGCAAACGAATGTAGTAAAAAAAGCAACTCTATCATTTCTCTTTTGAAATAAACAGGTGACAGTCACTCATCTGACCCAGATACATCACAAAGCGCAGAAACAGACACAGTGCAGCTCTGTGCCATTAAAGCACAGAACCATAACAAGCGGCAAATATATACAAGAGAAAGTGTTTGGAAAAAGATGTTTTGAAATGCGTCACATGAGAAAACACTGATTTGTAAAAAAAATATCAATGACGGTGACGCTACACTGATCCTGCCTGACCCATACAGCACATGTGTAACTCAACAGAGATGAGAGGCGGGATGGCTCACTCGTTAGCTACTTTCAGACACTATATGTAGATCACATATTTTGTCATACTGGTATATCAGACTTATGTATGCTGGGCTCCTCAGAGGTTGCCTCTGGACCAGATGTAGCCCACTGGCCACTAATTAAATAGGCCCGATTTAGACTGTATAATACTGCCCACATCATTAACCTTCTGATGTTTTGGGGTTGGGTTTAAGGTTGCCAGACCTGTTAATAAGTGCGTAAACATTATGAATGTGAATAGTGTATTGGGTAAATAAAACTATTGTGGAAAAAAAATGAATTTTTGTCATAAGGTGTTGTAAAAATTCAAGGTTTTGTGAGGACTACGTTTTATGTCTTCTGCTTTGTGATCTCTGTGCTACAGGTTGATGATACAGGTAAAATGATATTGAAATAAGTATCAAAGATTCATATTGATACATTATGGTGTTAACTAAAAATGCTCGCATTGAATTCCATATGAAAAAGCCATTAAGCTCAAGGCCGTGTATGCATCCTTTTTTAAAGATCATGAGTTAATTATTTTGTTTTTGAGATAATAAAGCTTGTTACCTTGTGATAACAGGTTAATTTATGTCGATTTGAGAAAACAAAAAGGCCAATTCCTTGAGAAAAGGGGATAATTTATCACGAGAAATGGCTTGTTCTCTTGAGATCACGGCATAATTATGGAGAACTCGATAATAAGTTCATTTGATCACACCTGATTTCAGCCTGTACAAGGATTTAGTTGAATGTTGTCTCCAACAGAAAGTCACAATGAAATTTCTGCCTTGATCGAAGTACAGTCTGATGTGTTGATCAATAACGGGTACTCATGGGTACTCCTTGATCTGAGATTTCATCTAAAATCTGTTGCTATTGTTCCATGCCATGCCATCAATGCATGCCATCAATGCATGCTCGCACTCCGTACTTATCGGACTCCGACGTTATCTCAAAATAACAAAGCTTATTTTCTTGAGATAACTAAATTGTTAACTTGTGATCTCATGATAAAGGCATGTAAAAAAATATATATATATATGGCAAGCAGGGACAATCTCCGCTACCATAGAAAAAGTAATTTAAAAAACTACTATTTTCAATAATTCCTAAAATTAAATCTGTTTATTTAGTAAATAAAACCATGACCCATGATTTAACATTACAGGAATTTTGTCATGGTTCTATATGAAGAGTTGATGAATGAAAACACATCTTGTTCAGCCCTATTCTATGCTACGACCATGTCTGTGTCTTGTTGTGGTTCAGATATTTTTCCACCTTGTGTTTCATTGATTTTCCATCCAATTTCCCATCCGGAGGAAATTGGGCTATGAAAAAACAATCGAGCAAAGGAGCATGTCTGGGCCTGGAATAAACAATCTCCCTTCAGGTCATCATCCTTCCACATGGCCCTGAATAATGCATTTCTTTACTTTTTTCTTGATTTTCTGAGCACCGAGCTGTGCACTAAAATAATATTTGGCAGCATTAACCTCAACAGCACACCCCATCCGAGTATGACCATTACAGATAAGCATCGCTGACAGCTTCCTTTGGCCTCACTCACACCCCTTCTGTACGCCATGTACTCTTCTGCACAACAGTTCGTGGTCCAGCCACATGGTACTTGCCACCAAACCCCCCCCCCCCCCCCCATATATACACACACACTCCCTCTAACCCAAACCCAGATCCAGCTACAAAGATCCTTTTGTTCCATTCCACTCAAGGAAAATGGCAAAGCACGCAACCCTTTCACAGCGAAATCAGAATAAGTGCAACCAACAGTGTTGGGGCAGAAGGGGAAGGGAGTTCAGCTGAACATGTTTTCTTGCCCCATCTGGAAAGTGTTGCATGTGTATACACACAAGAGCTCTTTCTCTCTCGAACGTACTTATATATGGTACATTACAGCGAAGCAATTTACTGCTATCAGTGCTAATAGAGGATACAGAGGGTGGAGTTTAATAAGAGAAAACTACCAACACTCAGGTGACTCCAATCTGATACTTTCCCTGAAGTTATTACTGCCTAATGACCACCATCAGATATGGCAGATGGGCCTGTTTTTATCCTGAATTCACATATGGCTAACATGCAAGAGCAGACTGAGCTGAAACTGAAGGCCTGGGCGATAGCTCACGTGGCATGTACACATTTATAGATCCAAGATTGTATGAATCAAGAAATCATTACTGCATATTTATCGAACCAGACTGCAGCAAGGCAAGTGATTGAGTGGCTGAGCAGGCTGTTTAAGACGTCACCACGCAGAAATCTGAGACCTTTCACACAAAGAATCAAAGCTGAGTCTGGAAGTTTGTGTTTCGGTGGGTCTCTAAGCTCTGACTGGTTTGGTGAGGGACAATGTTTGGACTAGCATTGTGGGTATGTGGTCACAAAGTGGTTCAGTGCAGCCCTTTCAGGTCTTACCTGTTCTTTCTCTCCGCTCTGGGATTTCTGTCGTAGTGGCCTGCTGCTCCCAGTCCAGCCCCTCCGGCTCCCACTGGCCCTGCACAGGCCCCTTTTCCTCCTCGCTTGATGGGAGGTCCGCCTCACCCCCTTCTGAGAGCTGCACACAGAGATGCCTTTGTCAGCGGCGGAGTCCTGCTCTCAAGGAGGAAGTGATGGTAAGATTGTACAGAGTGCTTATGGTCACATAACCACAAAACATTATACCAGTGGCTGTGTTTTTCCACTATTCCCTGCATCTTTTTCATCCTTTTCTCCATTACGCACCGAGCAAGAATGCAATAGAAATCGTTGAGGTCCAACTTTTTGCCACAGAGCTTGGATAAGAACTGCCTCTCAGACAGCACTTTCAATCTATTTAAAACCCAGCAGCACCAGAGGTTAACAGAGGCAGTTATCAGTCCTCTGCAGGGATGGAGGAAGATTCTAATCACTGTTATGTTTTTTACCTCTCTCTGCCAGGGAGGAAATGATTTATCAAAATAAACATTTTTCAAAGAGAAAGCAGAGTTTCAAAGAGAAAACAATTTGGATCTTTTGGTACACCTCTGACCTCTGTGTGTTTGAATCTACCCTGTAGTTGTTGTGTCCAACCTTTAACTCTGCAGTTCAGTCAAGTTCATCGAATCCAATTTGTGTAGGAAATTACGTCAGACTCCATATTGGTTTTGTAGATCTGCATTTGAAGAGCATAATAGTAGTAATTATGTTTATATTAAAGAATGAAAATGAATGTGGCTGCCTTGGTTTCCTCCAACCCACAATAAAACGCATTACTTCAGGAAAGCAGATTGCCTCTAATGCAGACATTTTCTGTTTTAATGGCAGATCAAGGAAAGAAAGAAAGTAAATGAATTTGCTGGATTGCAGTGGAGCGTTAGACCTGCATGGGTTTGTTTATGGTCAGAAGGTTTAATCACCACCACTCTGCTTCCTGTTCCTCTGAAACATCCAAGATTCCTCCCAAGCACTGAACAGAGACTAGCAATTCTTCCATTTCTCTCTCTCCCGTCTCTCCTCTTGTCCGGCTTTACCATTTTAGGTTGACCAAGTTATAGAGATGCCACAAATAAACTTGGAATGTAACGGTATGGGCCAAACACAAGCTGAGCCTCATGCTCCGCAAGCCCTTAAAAATACCTCCATATGTACCTCCTTTTTGAATTTGTGGCATTATGCTTTTTATACAAACAGCCAGTTACAATACAAAAACAGATCTGCAACTCACCCACTGTTGATTGGGCATGGCCACGGAAGTAAGCACGTCAGCCATGGCTCCCAACATCTGGTCAGTGCGTCCCTGATTCTTCTGTAGAGCCTTCATTCTTTCCAAGTGGCAAACAAACACGCTCCTTAAATTACTTTCCCCTGCTGTTGTGACTCTCTCTTTCTCTTTGGGTCCCTTTTCTCTCTTGTCCCCCTGTTTTCTGCTCCTTCAGCTCTTGTCTCGCGGCGCACTGTGCCACAGTTTGGAGCCGAGCCACCGCAGCCCTCCTTGCGCTAGCCTGACACACAGGAAACCTCATGCATATGAATAATTGATCCTGGAAGAGGGGGGCATGTTTCTGTCTGGACAGGAGCCTAAGAGCTCGTCCCTCCTTGTCCCTCTCTCACCTCCCTTTATTCAGACACAGGTGAGCTAGATGGAGGTGTCTCTAATTCTTGATTAGTCCAGTGAATATATCCACCTTGTGCTCTCAATATAACCTTCCCCTGGAAACTCAGAAGATTTTCTTGGGCCTTCTTGAGCAGAGTCAGCCGTCCTCTTCTTCTGTCATCCCTCTAAATGAGGAGTCCAGACAGTGTGGAAGTATTTCTCTGTGAGACTGGTCTTCTCCTGTCTTGTCTGAACGCTGAAACGGTGAGCCGTGACTTCAAGAGCTGAGCACATCACCCTCCCTTGAATCCCTCTTTCTTGTTCTTCATTGGCTATAGAGGATCACCACCCCCCTTTCCAAAATCTCTCCTCCTTCCATCTTTCCTTTTCTTCCTTTATTTCCTCCTCCTTGTCTTCATTACCTGGATTTATTCCCAATCTGACATTCTCAATCTTTCCTATATCTCTGTCTTTTGGTGTTTCTTTGAACTATCCTGGCACCCTACGCTCTCTCCTCATCTTTGCCCAAGTCTCAGGCAGTGACACATGGATTGTGTGAACTCTTGAGCAGCGGGGCAGCCCCAAATAAGGTATGAATACACAGCCCATGAAGCGCAACTATTTAAGAGACTGTCACCGATTGCACTCACGCACATCTTACACAGCTTTTTTAACTTGTGAGGTACTGATTAGTCAAACCAGTAGTGTCTGTTTGTGGCACCTTGAAAGATTATTTGCCAAAGAAGAAGTGTAAAGGCTTCCAACATTGTTTACTGATAGACTGATCCCGCAGGCCATGAGCAAAAGCCTGTATAATGGAAACACACACACACCCTCCATTATTAAACTCCATTCATGTTTTACAGCCAAAGTCAACATTTGGGCAACAAGACTGCTGGATCATCTGTTATTGAGAATTCATCTGTAGTAATATTAACAGATTACTTTATTGTTAATGATCATGCTATCCTACTTTCAATTTCTATGACCATTAAAATTATCTAAAAGTTTCACTGCAGCATTTAATAGTGTTCCTCCAAGAGAAACTCGTAAATCACACTTCCTTCACTAATAGTTTCACATTTTGACTTATTTTATCACTTGGCACAGTAATTGTGTGAATAAATTCACAAATATGAGACCAATGGGAATATGTAACTTCACAATTTATGTTACTGATATACATGGTATGTATTATTAATATCGACAATTCAGTAGCAAAAAGGAGACAAAGAAGAGGTGAACAGGACGAAAGCTGCAGTTGAATAAACCTTTTTGCTTAGAGAGGTTCCTCACTGAGTAAAATGACCCGATGGCAGCCATGATAAGAGCTGATCAAATTCTTTAAATGCTTAAGAAACTTGCTTCAATGCCTCCTTTCTTTTCTCTTTTAGCATAAGGTTCACTGGACCATCTTTTATGCAATTCTTGCAGCAGCAACAGTGACCCACGTCAATAACATCTGCCATTGCATAATTACATAGCCCAGTGTAAGTGCAGTTGGCTTCTTTTAACTTTTTTTCCTTATAAGTTCTCCACATCTTTCCTCCACCTCAGGACATTTTCCATCAAGGGTAATGAAAATGATTAGGAAAATACATGGGACGTACTGTTTTGACTAGCCTATCTGACTGCAAACTAAAACGCCCAAACACACAAAACTGACATCAAAGGACTAGTGGCGACAAAGGCTGACTGTTGTGTTGCTTTACGTTGCCTGTGTCTGAACCCACCGCAGAGTTTACAGCCAATGGCCAACTATCATCTATGCTCTGCGCCTGCGTGAGAGGAATTAACTCTCCATACCAACAGGCAGGGGTAAACTGTATTGGTCATTCAAAAAGGGAAACCAGAAGACGGATTCGAGATGCCAGATAGCCAGTTAGCACATTAACAACACAACCAATGTTAATAGAATAAATTATATTTACTGTGCGCCAGTGAACGATAACACAAGCAGTTATGAACCGTTTGTTTAAGAGCTCAATAGCTAAAAATATAGTCTTGCCTAATATAGCAAGTTTGTTTCAACTTTAGTGGTTTGTTTACTTTCCTCACTTCCATCTCTCTTCTCGTGCACTGAGCAGAATTGCTAATCAGAGTGATTTCATTCACCAATAGATTCAACATGCTGAATTTGCCAAAAGGATAGACTGGTGCCATCATGCCGTCGAGTTGCTGTGTCGGGGCCCAAACAATCTACAGCCACGCTAAGGCAGGGTTGGTGTTAGGATTAATGGTGCTTTGAGCTAAACGCTAACATGCTGTCTTTAAAGTGATATGTTAGTATATGTCACCTCAAAGCAAGAGGGTTCCTGGTTCGAACCCAGGAGGGAGCCCATTTGTGCGGAGTTTGCATGTTCTCCACGTGTCAGCGTGGGTTTTCTCTGGGTACTCCGGCTTCCTCCCACAGTCCAAAGACATGCAGGTTAGCTGGGATAAGCTCCAGCCCATGATGACATGATGTTGACATTAGGTAAAAGGTCAAGGGATAACCAAAGACATTAAAATTCATCCTTCCCCAATATTTCATTCAAAACCACAAATGTCAACTTTGAGGTGGTGGGATTTATCCTCTATGCTTGAACTACATTTCATACCAATCCATCCAGTGGTTGTTGAGATATTTCAGTACTAAAGGTATCTTCTATCTCCCCAGAAAAACAGCAGTTAGTCATGTTCCTTACAGCTCATCTTTTTGAAGTCTCTTTTACTCACACTGTGAGTTATGATGACTTATGGCTGCGATTATACTAGAATTCCTCAAGATTTAAGTATAATTCATGAAAGCTGTAAGGTTGTAATTTTTGATAAAAATTAAAAGTTTGCACAGACACTGACCATAAATGCCTCTTGTCAAGGGATTTATGGTCAGTTTAAAGCCTGGAGAAACCTACAAAGCCTTATTAAACAGGTGTGTTTGCAGCAAATCAGCACACCCTCAGAAAGTATTTGTCTTTTAATAACAGGGAAACTATTATCCATGCTTCGCCTATAAATTCTATAAATCCTTGTACAACCGTCTGGGGCAGCCGACTATTTCCAGATTGCAGACGGTCCAAAATGTTGCTGTTTATGGACAACCTATGTTGCGGAGTTTTTAACTTCCACTGAGCCCAAGTGCAGCCTGAGATCCTCATGCTGTCCTGTTTTGGTCATACACAGTCTAGGCTAAGGGTGAGTGAACTTCCACCATGAGAGTCTCTACAAAATCTGAAAACCTGCCCAGCAAAAAGGTTTCCCTGTCTGTGTCTTCATTTATTTCTTGATATCATTAGTTATGTCTTTTTCTTCATTTTATTATGTTATTTCCCATTATTTATCAGTCACATTTCCGAGGGTATACTGCCAAAAATAAATTAAAAGATGTGAAAGGTGAAAGCTAGCCCACAAGTCACGTAAAACGTCTCTCCCTAATACCTTGGCTGAAAAGCATCTACACACTTCCCTTCACTGCATATACCCAGTTCCTCTGAGCTGTCAGTCAAACAGACATGTCCAGCACACAGAGAAGAAATAACCTCCCCCAGGGAGAGGAGGAGTCATCAGTTTTCAATTAACACACCTGAAGCAATTAGAAAACAACACACCTGTTACGTATGATCTTCTTTCATTCCTTCATTTCATCTTTTAAACTGGCAAAACATCAAGAGAGACACAACAAAACACTACAATCTAAGGGAAAACAAACACATCTAAGGACATGAGACACAGCAAAATGACCTGAGAAAAACAGGGTGCAAAGCTGTTGTAAATAACATAATGATCCATTGTCAACAAAGGAGGCTGCTACAGAACATCAGAGGGCTTCAGTAATGGAGCAGGTTGTTAAGAGTCCAAAATATGAATCCAGAAAAAAAAAAAATTTTTTGGTACTGCTTAATTCTCATCTTTGTTTCTTGCTGATGTCTCCACTACTGTCTTGTTGTTTGTTCTTGCAATTTTGCCAAAAAACATATTGTCTTAAGAGCATTTTTACAAGTAAATCACATCTCAAACCCAGATGACAATTTTTTGTCACCTTTTAATGGGAAATATGATGGTATATGTTTATAATTTTGTGGTATTTAAAATTAAAGATGAAATATGGATTTGAAAACTCTGCCAAAGGGAATACTTCTTTCTATTTTTGTCCTGTTGCAGCCTCCTTTGTTGACAGCGGATAATTACGTTATTTATGACAGTTTTGCATCCCATGTTTTTTCAGGTCATTCTGCTGTGTCTCATGTCCTTAATGTTTGTATTTGTTTTTCCTTATTTAATCTTTAATTTTAAACACAAAGCCACAAACATGTGCCTTCTTATTTAGATTATAAGATAAGTTTTTATTTCCATGTGCTCTCAGTGTAATGTGTATATTGGCCAAACGTCAAGAAGCCTTTAACAACAACACAGTGGAGACAGCAGCAGATACAAACTGACAATTATCCAGTGACATGTCACTTTAATGAATGTTCTCTTTGTGTTTCTGCCTGATGGGTTTGAAGTATTTAAAATTAAAGATGAAATATGTATTCAAAAGAAGATTCTGCCAAAGGGAACATTTCTGGATTCATATTTTGGACTCTTAACAACCTGCTCCATTACTGAAGCCCTCTGATGTTCTGTTATGTTATTTATGGCAGTTTTGCACCCTGTGTTTTTGTTTATTTGTTTGTCTTAGACTTTTCATCATATTGATGTATTGTTGTGTTGAGTTTGTTGGGTATTTTTGTTGAACATTAATAAATAGGGCTGCACAAATAATGGAAATATTATCAACATCGCAATACAGCCAAGTGCAACTCTCAAATTGCAGGAGTTGCAATTTTTCCACTAAGGTAAAATGTGTCACAACATATTAGTATTAATCAAGTGTTTTGTTTTTTTTACAGAGATGCACCACCAGCCTACAAATCAAACTCCAGACATAAGGGATCATGCTTGTTTGGTACAAACTCCAGCAAAAATTTCATTGTTGTCACTTTATTTATTTATTTTTCAGTGAAAATTAAATGCAAAAATTACCATTACCTCTAAAATAGCAACGCATCGCAATTGCAACATCTGTCAAAATAATCACAACTTTTTTTGCATGTCCCGCAGCCCTTTAAAGAAAGATACTCATAAAGTTTGACATCATTTAAAACAGGTGTGTGGCTTCAGTGCTTCAGGTGTGTTAATTGTAAATTATCTCCTCTTTCTTGGAGGTTATTTCTTCTGTGTGTGTTTGGCATGTCTCTGTTTGACTGAAAGCTCAGAGGAACTGGGCGTATGCAGGGAGGGAAGGGTGAAGAGTGTGAAGATGCTTTTCATCCTAACTATTAGGGAGAAATGTCTTTACATGACAAGTGGGCTGCCTTTCATCTTTATCAGGGCTGAGTACAATTAGTCACCAACAGCAGTGAAGTCCTCAGAGAAATTACTGGCAGAGGTGAAGACGTGAGAGCATGAGGAAACACAAAGCTTTGAGTTGGAAGACGCAACGATTGCTCTCAGCAACCACTTTGTGGTCATACAAAGTTTCCACATCACTCACACCGGCCATTAGTACAAGGTCAAGATTGTGTGTGGACATATCAGAATCACTTTCTCTAGACCAGGACGGCTACAAGTGAAGCCCACAGGCCAGTTGTGCACAGTTCAAATGAGGACAGGGACTTTTGTTGCATCCCTCTACTTTCACTATGTAATAAAAAGCCCATTAAAATAATATTGTACTGCATTGCTTTGCTCTGAATATTTCATGTGAATACATCTACAAGAACATTTTTAAAAAACCTCAATTCGAGTAGGATTTGTATTTCTTTGTTGAGCTGTGAAAATAATTATTTTCAGTAATTGCTGATTATGCCTTATCATCTTGCAGTATCAGTCCGCTCCATTTAGTGTCTGCATGACCTACATTCTTCATCATTGTGAAAAAAAAAAACAATATGAATTTTATGTAAATGCACTTACTACAAAGCACAAAGAGTGAAAAAATATATTGAGTGAGCTGTGGTGCGCATTTTCATACTTCATGGTTGACCTAACCTGACCCTAACCCAGCCTACAGTCGCCGACTCATTTGTTACTTGTACCTTATTCATCCACCCTTAAGTCTGAAAGCACAAACACCACAAACTTTAACTTCCCATTGCAATCATTTCTGCCAAATCCCCCAGAATCTCCTCCTTGCCTTACACGAACAAGTTGAGCTTTGTTTCCTCCCTGCTTCCTTTCATTCACCTGATCCCTGCAGGCTTTTAGACGCTTTAAAACAAGTAGTGCAGGGGGTTTCTGTCTTTTAACCACATAGCTGGAAATAATGTAGCAGATGCTCATAGAATCTGAGCAAAGTGCTGGTAAGACCGCTCCTGGAGAGACTGCCAACAGTCTAATATTAGCTGAGCACATGGCTGTCTATCAGTCACTAAGCTGGCTAAACTTAGTTCGTTGCTTCCCAAGCCTCTTTCCCAGTTCTTTTGCTCTACCACTGACCTCTGCTGGGTACTCGAGTGTCTGGGGAGAGGTTGGGCTGCCTTTTCCACTGATGAGTGAATGACTCTGTGAGGAATTTGCAGAATAGGAGGGAAATAACTCTGACCGTAAAAGGAAAGTGTGAGTACTATCAGGAGGTGGGAATCAGAACAAAATGTTCTTTAACTCGTACATCCGATTAAGAATCATCTGTAAAAACCTGCTGGATTTTCCTCTAAGACAAACACAAACTGCTGCTGCTGCTGAAGTGAGCTGTGCTGCCCTCGTCTGGCAAAGCTGTTAGCTCATTCTTGAATATCTAACAGGATTAAGGAAAACACACTCACCACTACCCCACCCTTTTGTGCCAAACAGACTTCCCTTTCCTCTACATGTCTTCCTATCAACTTCATTTCTGTTTTGGCCTTTCACAAACTATAAATCTTCCCCCCTAAGCATACCCTTTCTTCCTCTTCCTGTGTTTCATATCAGTACGGAGTCAAGACCCCCCCACCTCAAGCTCTTGTGTCTAAACATAGTACCTTTGGAGTAATTAATCAGGTTAGTGTGATGCTACAGGTCTGATCTGGTGGTTTACAGCTGAAGAGGCAACCCCTGATGAAAAACTGGCTCGGGCATATGATGGGATTTAGTGAAATTATGTTACTGGAGGTGTGTACCCTTCAGCTGGCTGGTATCAACAACAGTTCTCTGTTGGTTAACTCTTCAGAGCAGATCAGCAGCTATAATTCTCAGGATCAAAATGCTTTTGAATGAGTGTCCAATTTGTCACAGTGGCTTTTCTCAGTCAAGACGGGGCTCTACGGTGATGGAAATCTGATACCGAAGTCATTTTGCTCGTTAATAGTGCTGGGGCAAAGCATTTGATAATTACTTGTTAATGGTGTGTTCCACTCAAAGTGCAAAGTGGAGACATGTGAGTTCAAAGCGAACGAGATGCACCTTGTGATAAGTTTGTGGATATATTTGGAGGTTGTGTAAACAGCAGCTGTAACCTACAATGAGGATTAATTAATTCTATGGCTATTTTAGCCTCTGAATATCTTGTTGAGTCACATAAACAAGGTTCATGTCCCAAAACTGCATTACCCAGTTTGAACAGAAGGGGGCAGTGTGCACATCCCTCTAACAGAGAGGAGCTGAACAGGCTACTGCGTATTCACATGCACAAAGTCACAGATTGGCCCTACTCCAGCTCACTATCCGGGTTAATCTATTCACACACACCTTTCATACCATGTGATTGACGCTGTGATGCTATCAATAAACCTGTTGACACGATTTTTCTGTCCACATAGGTGTCGGCCATCAAAACAAAACAGTTATGGTAACAGTTCAAGCAGAGGACTTGTTTGCTGAGCAACATGAAACTAGGAAAAAGTTAATTCAAGCATTTTAACCTAGTTTCTGTAATTGGAATATAAGATTACAGAGTAACCAGGTTAAGGAGACAATTACATTAACTATAGGCTAGATGAAAATGTGGGTACTCGCAAAATATCATGTTAGAGCAGCATCTTTTTCGGCATCTGTGTGGGTGTAAAATGAGTTGTGTTTGTGTGTGCATAGTGTCTTGTACTTGAGCATTTGCAGGAACGCATCACAGAATGTCCATGTGTGTCTATGCGTGTCTCTGTGTGAGTCGTCCATGGGAATAATTACTAGCAAGGCCCCCTGGCTTAAGTAACAGCAGGGTTAGTTTGTTGTCCCAGCAAATGGATTTCCATGGGAAAACAGACCCAAGACGCTGTCTCCCATCACGCAGACATGCTGAAATTATTCAGGCGGGGGGTCCTCAGCAGCACAGCCGATTTGGGAGCCATAGCCTCCATGATTCAGTCACAGGCAGCACTTATTTGGACAGGGAGGTTTGCTCTGACACAACAGATTGGCAGCAGAGAGCTGTGGACGGACAGATTCTGAGAGAACTGTGGAGACAAGTGAGGGAGAGAAGAAAGAGAGAGCAGACTAACTCCACAGACTGTAAGCGGAGCAAGGTTGGCTGCTGTCTGTTTCTTTCTCTTAATCCTTAAATCTTCTATAATCAGGATGAGAGGGAGAGAGCATGTTGCCTGACTTAGGACAGCAGAGTCTATGTTGGGACCAGGACGGATTGCCAGCTGATGAAGCAACCTAACTGGCTGGTAGGAGAGATGGAGGGAGGGGGAAGGCATTCAGCTAGTGTCAGTTTGGGAAACTTTAACTTAACCAGTTTCTACCAAGAGCCAACAGGAATACGGGAGGTCCAAGATATGAGGATGGTTTAACTACTGAGAACAAGTAAAAAAAGAAGAGGACTAACCCATGGCTGGATTGTTTTAGGGTGAGACTTTACCATTACCATTTCTCCTAAGATTTATTTTTCACTTTGCTTTGACACAAATTGTTGCATATTCTTTACACTTTAACTCCACAGCTCATATTTAGGATTTCGAGGAAGAAGCTTGATCAGATTGCAAGGTGCTGGTCAGCAGGAAGTGCAGGCCACAATGGCAGAGTTAAAATAGGAGCTTTCTATGTTTGTGCAGACGGAGGAAGAGAGAGAGGGAAAAGTTTGTGTGATAGTAATCTTCATTCTTCTACATGACACAATGCTGAAATAGGAACATATGTTTGTGGGATTAAAGGGGTTGAGCAGTCCTATCTGGCATTTAACGAGCGCTTATCCAAAAGATGCCATTACTCTAATAAATTGTCAGCAGGTGCAAAGCTGCTTCTGAGCAATCTGTGCGAATGTGTGCCTAGTGTGGATGTGGTGTAGGGAGCTACGCAGGGCCAAGGCAGCTTGATGACTGAAACCCTCAATCCCTCACTGGCAGAGCAATCAAGCTCTGTCTCACACTCATCTGCAGCTCCTTCAAAACATTACGAATGACTAAGTCTATCCCATTCTAAGCCTGAGCCGAGAGAAACAGTGTCATCATTGGTTTTAAAATACTTCATACAAATTTGTATTTGCATGGTTTAATGATTTATGCCAGAAACCAACTGGATACCTGTGAGTGCACTTGTATTGCAGAGCAGTGTGACACAGTTAAGACACCATTACAGATGCTGTTACTAGCCTAGCCTCCAATTGCTTGCAGCACCATGAGGCCTTTCTCAACCCAGTACACTCCTCCTACTATGCCATCATTCACAGGACTTTCACAGACTGAGCATCTGACGATTTTCAGTGTTTCTTGACCATTTACTGCACCTGTAATCTGTAAATATACACCCATCTTACATTCATACCTACTCCCTCTCTTCTTCTGTTCTATAACGGGCTGAGCTAGTTAACAAACGTCAGCAAAAAGCATGTTGTACAGTCAGCTTACCCATCTTGTAAATCAGACTTGCGGATCAGTCACTCTAACAAGAGGGCGGAGGTGAGCTGAAAGCTTGTCATCCTCTTTAGGCATCGTGCCTTTTACACAAGGCCCGTACAGGTCATCAGATCTATTTAACACGCTAACTTCAAAGGCTGCCAGTCTTTTGTTGTTAGTTTCACAGTCATAGTTGAACTAGTGTAAGAGGCTGATTTTGAGGAGAAGAAATCATACACCATCCTACCCTGCATGGCACTGAGCAAAATGCAGGTGCACACCAATATTTTCCCAATCACTGACACCTTTCACATCAGGATAAGCGTAGTGTTTTTTGACAGAAGCTGCTTTGGATCATGAGATATGTCAGGTCAGATTCTCACTGTTGAATTTTAAATGCTCAAATCAACAGCCTGTGGCCATTAGTGATATTTTTCCATCACTGTAGCACCCAAACAAGCCATTGCTCACTAAAAATAAGCTGTTTGATGGGCATACAAGTTTGATGGAGTTAGGTAATGCCCTTCACTACACCTCCTTTTAGAAACTCAGCCTGATACCAGAGGAAGTGCATGGCTGTCTCATGGATGGAGGAAAACAAATCAAGACACTGTGTTCATTTTGTATCCACAATAACATTAATGTTTCTTATTCAAGATGTGTGTGATGCGCAGAAGACCTGACACCCAGGTGTGAACCCAGGCAGAAGGGGGTCCAATGGCCACTGCAAATTATGACCCCGACTTGGGCGAAGGCCCGTCCGAGGACTTGGATAGCCTCCTGGATGATTCTGAGTCAGGGAGTTTGCTTTCTGAAGACTCAGTGCTTCCTGACTATGACAGGGATGAAGAGTGTAAAGACCCAGCTAAAACACTGTATGAGGCCTGTAGTAGGAATGACCCCAACTCCATGCGCAGGATCCTGGAGCGAGGAGTCACTAAGGACGAGGCTATGGAGCTGGACATCAACGGCCGGGTGAGATTTATCACACATGGAAAGAGTTTGACACAAAGTGAGAAATCTAAATTTCTACAATGAACACTTTCATGAAGGTCAATTTATCTCTGCCTTCCTCCCCCTCAGAATGGACTAATGCTGGCTGTGGTCAAGGGATACGTAGATATTGTCACCATGCTGCACACATGTCCACTTATAGACATCAATCACCAAGACAATGATGGCAACACTGCCCTCATGATTGCTGCTCAGGCAGGTATGTCTGTTGACCTGTACAGCACATAAACATAACATCTAGTCTCAAGTCAAGTCATGTTAACGTTTTTTTTTCCCAATCCAGGTTTCATCACCATTCTGAACTTTATTCTAAACTATTACTCTGGTGTGGACACCGAGGTCAGGGATCCCCGTGGCTTCACAGCCCTCATTAAGGCAGGTCTGCAGGGCCGAGCAGAGTGTGTGTCCGCCCTGCTAATGCATGGTAAGTTTACAGTACATAAGACCTACTATAAACTTTGCAGTATTTTTTAATTCAGATGGGAGGAACATCTGGTGTGTGTGTGTGTGTGTGTGCATACATGGACAATAGATTTATCCAGAGGCAGTCAGCCCAGAATCTTGAGACAAAACAACCCTGTCTCCTAGAAATTACAACTATATACAAATAATTTGAAACAGCAACTCTGTGTTTTTCAGCGGATGCCCAGCAAATTATGTTTTTTTTAGATAACACTGCATTATGTAACTCTGGAGAAAGATAGTGGATTGTTGAGTCTAATTCCCAGGTTATCAAATATGACACTTTGAGTTGGTGGTTCAGTCTGACAACCGGGAATGAGACTCAACTTTCTTTCTCCAGAGTTACATAATGAAACACTATCAAAAAACATTAACTGCTCGGCAGTCCCCCAAAGCACTTGAGGAAATGTGGGAACTTAAAAATCTGTATCAGTCGGTATCATATCAGTCCCATATGGTCTAGCGGTTAGGATTCCTGGTTTTCACCCAGACGGCCCGGGTTCAACTCCCGGTATGGGAATCTCTCTTTGGTCCAAGTCCCTATAGACTGAGTCACTGTCCCCATCGATTCAAGTCCCCACCTAGACCAGATATACAGTGTGGACTGGTAGTTGTAGAGATGCCAGGTTGACTCCTGAGCAGTTGAGGGTTTGGTGCCTTGATGAAGACATTAAACCCCCAACTGCCCAGGGTGCCTGTCCATAGGCAGCTACCCCAACATCTACCCAAATGCATGTTAAGGCCTGTTTGTACATGTGTGTATTTTGGGCCTGTGTGCATATGACAACAGAGTGAGAAAAATTTAAGGATTAATAAAAGTATATCTAAAAAAAATCCATCAGCAAAATGTTTACTGACAACGTATTTCATCTGTTGCCACCAAAACAGGCAACTTGCAAATCACCATCCACTCGTAGTGACTACAGCATAAGGTTTTTATTATACCCTTTTTATAAACATTTAACCAAAATCACGATCTTCCCCTAACCTTTACCAAAGCACTCTTGCTGCCTAAACCTAACCATAGACAGAAGTCTGGATATGAGCCCAGGATGCTGGTGTCACAATCCTGCACCACAACATAATTACGAATGCAGTTTAGTAATATACAAATGTCATTTTTAGAAAAGTTGGATATACAAGTCTGGACGTCTGACCTGTGAACTAATCTGGTCTTTCTCTGGGCTGCGGGGATTAGTCCTGTATAAACAGTACAGGGACATATTTAGGATAGCACGAAAAACAAATTCCAACAACGTTCTATTCAAAGTCAAGTCAGAGACAAATGACTTGGCAGGCAAACTTGAGCCAAGTGTGGAATAAAAATATATGTCTGGTGTTCTTGGATTTGTTATAAAGCCCTGATTATTCATTAAGTGGATTGCCATAGTCTTTGAAATAGACTCTATACTCTATGAATTGTGCTCCTAAAGCGACCACATGGTGGGGTGATTTTACTGATGAAGCAGCTGATTTCCCCACATCCCTCAGCATCCAATCTTTATGAACTTGTATCCTTATTTTCACCTCATTCTGATGTGTCCTCCCCTTTTTGTGTACAGGTGCAGATATGAATGCAATGGACTTGGTCCAAGGGAGAGGGCTAAAGGATTGGGTCCTCAGGACAGGAGGGTTTGAGACTCTTAACAGAATACGCCGCCTGCAGGCTCATTGTGTCGCTGAGCAGTTCTGTGAAAGCTACATTCCTGAGTGGCCTGATCTGAAGCAACTGGTAGCAAAGGCCACTGCCGCCAAAACAGCCAGCCAGAAGCTAAGGCAGCGCTTAAAAGACAGCATTACTTTCAGTTTCCCTCAAGACCCTCAAGACAATGGGGTCATGGACCATATGGTGCGGATGACCACAAGCATCCACAGCCCCCTGATAGTCACTGGTTGCCATCCACTCTGTCCCACCAGCCCCCCAGAAATTGGCAAGCGACGATGGGCTGTCTCTGAACTGCTTGAAAAGCATGGCAGCAAAGAGTTGGAGGAGAGCACAGTGTCCCACAGCAAAGGCCCAATCATCACCTCAGCTTCTCCCACTGCTGTGTCAGCCGCCTCTGTGTCTCTGACCTCCTGCTGCCAGGACTCAGAGCGCAGGGACAGCATGCCATCAGGTGGCATGAAAAGCTTCATTCCCCGCAGCATAGCACACAGGAACAGCATCTTCCCCTCAGGCTGTATTCCTAAGATTGAAGTGACAAAATCTGGGGAGCCCACTCCAAAGAAGGAGAAAAAGAAGAAAAGGCAGAAGGGCTACCTGGAGCCTCCTGTCTGGAAGTACAAGGAGGCCAAGGAGGAGAGAAAGAAAGAGAAGAAGAATCAAGAAAAGGAAAAAGAGCAAGAGAAAAAAAACAAGGGGTCTAAACGAAGCCACAAATGAGGAAGTCTTCTCTTTTTCTCAGAGAATTTCACTGTGATAAAGTCAGGCAGGAGGGATCAGCATGCCATTACAGTGAGGACAGTTTTACTAAGGAATTGCAAAACCAGTTTGGAAGTGCGCAGCTGGTAATTAAACACTGATGGACTGGAACTTTGGCTTGGGATGAACATGAGAAAACTGGAGTGACTTGAATTTGCTGGATACAAAGTATTTATGTAAACCAAATGTTATTTGGTTTTGGAGATATATGCTGACATGTCTTAGCATGGCTGTTTCTCATTTCAGCGTCTACCTGGTGGTAGATTAAGTCTCACAGAGATGCAAAATTACACTGATTGCAGACATCTGTCGATGACATAATTTTGTTTTGAAAACTTTATTTTACCAATCTGTGTATTGTGAATAACGTCCAAGTAGCGTGCCATCATGGTATCCAACTGCAAAGTAACTAAAGCAATAGCAAATACTATACATACAGTACATAAGAGCAATGGCCTTCAGCAAATAAATGTATGTTATAGTTAATGAAAAAGACTGTGATGTTGAATGGAGGAAAAAGATAACACATCATCAGACTATGTGCTTTGCTCCTCTACAACACAGGCTCAAAGAGACAGTGGTTACTTTTCGTAGGACCAAGCAATGGGGGGAATGTGTCGGCACCCGACTATTTTGAGATTCATAAACTCTTGTTCCTTTTTCCACTCTGCAATAGGAGTAATGCTGTTGGCAAAAATTCAGAAACAGGAAGTAAATTGTAGTTATGTAATATCTTAATTTTGATTGAGATCACCATTATTTTCAAAGGTTATCCAATCCTCTCTGTATGCAACATGTAGCATATACTGGATGCCTTTATGTTTTTTGACAGAATTTTAAAACTCCAAACTGTTTGGCTGTGGCATGTGAATGATGTTAGATCCAGGAAAAAAAGAACTTTTTCATTTAGTCTGATGATGGGGAAAAACTGCTCACTGTTACCTCTGCACAGCAAAGAAACTATTTGTGCATAATGTTGCTCAGGAAGTTTTTTGTTATATGTTGGGCATTATACTTTTAAGGGAAAGTCTGGATCTTTTGAAGTGGGGTTGTATGAAGTACTTATCCGTAGTCAGTGTGTTACATATCAGAATCAGAATCAGAAATACTTTATTGATCCCCGAGGGGAAATTATTTATGTTACATATAGTAGATGTCTGTTGGCACACCACCAGTTTGAGGAAGCAGGCAGGAGTACTGTACTGTGGAGGGGTCAAAAAATCCATATGAGTTTGTACGCTTGTGTACACTGTATTTAGAATATTACTATACTTTACAGACAGTGATTTCCATTTATATCGCTCTCTGTAAAGCCAGACTCCATTGAGAAAAACAGTAATTTTACCATGCAATACAGGAGCTAATGGGCTAACGCTGCCTCAATCAGCTAATTGTGTGACTTCACTGAATTCAAACTAACAATTTTAAATGCCAAACCCACACAATACCTGTAACTAACTAGCTGATTGAGGCAGCAGTAGCCCAGCAGCTCCCTTCTTAAGCGAGCTAAAATTAATGTTTTTGCCAATGGAGTTTGGTGGCTTTGACAAGAGCATGGAAAGGGAACTGAGGCCGTTATTGGCTTTCTGCGGCAAGGTAAAGTGGTGAAAATATTCTAAATATAGAATACACTTAAAGTGTTCCGGATTATTTTAGGTGGCTTAAATACGTTTTGCTGCCAACCCCGTCCACAGCAGTACATTGCTTAGCCTCTTTAGCGGTACTCTTGCCTGCTTCTCCAAACTGAGGTGTGTGCCAGCTGACATCTACTGTATGTAACACACTGACTACCTCATGCAATCCCACTTCAAAAGATCTGAACTATCCCTTTCACCACCTGTCAAGGCAAGAAATGTATTTTGGGGTCCAGCTTGCATTGGGGCGTTCTGTACATAGATCAACTTGGTACTTGATAAAATCATAAGAAATAACTCAGAAAGCTATCACTGCAATATCTATTCTAATTACAGCAAAATATATTTAAATGCGTTATCTAAAAAATAATCTATTTTAGATACCTGTTCTTACAAAATGCTAGAGCATCGTTCTGGGGTTATTTATTTTGAAGTGGAAGCAAGAGACACAGGAAGCTCAGGTCTTCTACATCTTGATAAAGTGTGAGACGGATGAAAATGTGTGTTTGTATGCAAGCTTGGAATAAAGTTACTGACCTTTTCAAGTCGGTTTGTTTTTCTTCACCGCGCTTCGCCTCTGATTTGTTGATCTGAAAGAACCACAACACTGTGTGTTAGTATGGTTAAAAGTGCAACACTCTAGATCAGACTCTCCCAACTGGTGGGTCGCGGTCCAAAAGTGACTTGCAAACATATCAACTTTGTAAAAAACACACCTTATTTTTAAGTACAATGAATTTCCAGCACAGAGATCTTATTTTGAAGTGCCGTTTTCTGCTGTAGAGTGAGTGAATAACAGACAGCTGCTTAACAGAGACAGCAAACTAGCTTGAGACAAACACAAGTATGACACAGAATATATTAAACTGTATAGACATTGAACTAATGACTAAGGAGAAATCTGGACCCCATTGCTGGACCAATTGGGCACCACTGCTCTAGATGACTGTTACACGGGGAGTGGGCACAAGAGGCTTGAATGTCAAAATTGTTCTTTATTAAAACCATGCTTGGTTCATAGATAAAGAACTTCTGCAGTTCAAACAGCTGAGGAGGGAAAAAGGAGTTTAAGTCAGTACTGAGCAATGTTAAAACGACAGTCCCCAATCTGACAGAGTGATCTGAAAGAACCACAACACCACCTGATAGAGTTTTCGGTTTGGTTACAGTCCCCAATAAACATTTCGTAATGTACAGAAATACACTCTTACACAACTCCCTGTATTTACACGATAGAAATGTAACACTCCTGAAACGGACATGCATGTGATGGATGAGCCTCTTGCCTGGCACCGTGGCAACTCTCTCACAATAAAGTTACTTTGAGCTTCTTAAGGAAGCCTATAATGCGCTCACTGGAGTGGCATGGGGTGACTCTTGAACCCTGGTCTGTAATCTTTTAATCCAATGTGCACTATCATTATATAACAATTAGCTTTTATTGGTGCTAACATGAAATCAAAATGGCCACTTTGATGTGTTACATATTTCATTGAAATTATTACAGGTCAATTTCATGTTTCATATGTCGTTAAAAAGCGAGAACAGATCTGCAAACATCGTCACATTGTATTTTCAGTATTGGGCTCACTTCCTCTTCACAGGGGGGAACTTGGTGTGTGGAGGTCAGCTTGTAAATAAATATCTCTCTAGACTTCAATGAAGCAAGACGTTAGACCAACCATGTGTAGGAGAGACAGTAAACACATATCCTATACAGTCTTAACATATAGACTGGACCAGAATGTAAATTTTAACCTCTGTAAGGCTTGAACATAAGCCAACATTATATTTTGATTTTATGTGTCATGTTTTCCACAGCAACATATTCACAAGTACTTAAGTGGGGGCAAAATGAGTCGTCCCTTTATCAAGAATAAGCTTTAAAAAACTCAGTATGAAAACATGTCTGTTCAAGCAATATCACATTTCCTCTACTCTCGTAGATAACACAACAAATAGAGGCTTTTTAGAACAACCTTAAGGGAATAAGACCATGTGGCTTTTTGAATCACAGAGATTAGCAGAAAAGAAAAATAAGTGCTGATTAAAAAGAGGGAAACAATTTGCTCTTTTTCCTACATGACAGCTGATGTGAAGGCTTCCAGCTGGTTCTTCAGCCATAAGCCAAAAACGGAGAGATTACTGAGCCTGAGAACAAGGAGGGGAATTTATATTACAGACATGAGGCCATCTCTCAGGCTCTGCTGAATGAAGTGTTTTCACACGGCCAAGTCTGTCTGGCATCCAAGAGACAAATGTATTTGCCATTAAGAGACACTTTGAGTGCCACAACTGCAGTATCAGAAAGGCACTCGAGAACCACTGTGTTATCCTCAATTTGAGGAGAGATGAAAGCTTTATAACACTCATCAAATGCATTAAACACACAAATTGGAAGAATAATATAGTTTCAAAGAAAAATGTATCTTAAGGTCCCACTCCACTCAAATATATGTTTTGCTTATTTCTATTTTGCATGGATGTTTTACCTTCACTGTGCAGAATGATTTACGTGCAGCGTTTGACACTAAAAGGCTGGTTTGAAATTCATCTTCATTCATCTTTAATGACATCACAATTAATTTGGAAGTAAATTCAATATGCAACCAACACAAATGTGAAGTTGAACCTTAAAACCTCTGATTCACTTATGAAGTAGGGGACAGCTTGTGCAGGTAAAGCAGCTATAAATGATATTTTTATAATAACAACATATCAAGTGACAACCTGAATACACTGTTAATTGCTTGTAATAATGAATCTGCAGAAAATGACCATCTGGATCTGCAGCTCCAGTCGTTCCAGGCCATGAGCCTGAAAGACAGCTCAGGCCTTTTGCCTTATTCTATCCATAAACCATCAATTAAAGGAGGCGATTGTGAGGAGCTCCCCTCAGGTTTACAAAGATTTATAGCGAGTTTCAGCTCACTCTCAGGTTGTCTGGCTCACTTCACCGCTCTCATAGCATTGTTTTTGGCCAGAGCAGGCAGCTGCTTTCAGTAAAATAGCTCCAAAAACCCACTGCACACTACCTGTTCAGCTGACAGACAGATAGCAACTAGCTGGTGAACACTGTGGAGCATTTAGCAGCTAACGAGCCAGATATTTCCATTAGGAGCTGGTAGTGACCAAAAACTCATCTATCAGCTTAAAAGACTTTAGAATATGTAGGAGAATATACCCACTTCTTCCTCAGTAGCCTACCAATCTACCTAGTAGTAGGCTACACCCACCTCATCAACTACCACTACACTACTGCTGATAATGCTGCTTAATGACTGTTGGATCTGTTTGCCAACATGTTCAACATATCAGCCTATATTGGCATGGTCTCACATAAGGGAATGCAGGCACGTGACCCTCACCTGCCGAGGTAATATTCGTGCTAAATGTGGGCAGTGATGGATGTGCCGCACACAGAAAGCTAGCTTACGATTATACCGCAAAATATGATGTTATTTGTAGGCTACATTTCCAAATTCTTACATTCCATGCATCTCTCCCAGCCAGGCACCATCTCTCATGTGGGGCAGTTTGTATTTTTCTTGGTCAATATCGTACAATACAGGTACAATCAACACAGCAACAATCACTGTCTATGTCTCCATGCATACTTCTTAGCTATTTGTTGAGGCAGAGACTCTGCAGGTCAAAGTTCACCAAGGTGGAGCTCCATGCAATGCAAAGATGCGAATTTGCTTTGCCAGCCCTTCGCTCACACTGAATGGAAGTGAACAGGAAGCAAACATGGATGTATTAAGAGACAAGGCCCCCAGGAAGCAGCTGGGCTTTGAAGCCAAATTTTGTAGTGGCCAAACAGTGGAATCACAACTCCCAGGTCCGTCACGTGATGCCATTGGGCCCAAAAAAGTCTTTTTTCCCACAGACGTACCTTGGGAAGGAGACATCTGTAAATTAGTGGATATATATATATATTTTTTTTTTTTTTTTTTTTTTTTTTTTTGACATCATAACCCCCACGAAATTACTTGTTTCACTATCAGGATTTAATCCATTCAGTCTGATAACATTTGGAAAGTCTAGAAGAGCCGTAAGATTAAATCATTTTATCCCTATTCAAATTGATGGAGTGTACACCAGAAGTAGATGGATCAGCCAGCCAAAGTCTCTAATGTGCTGGCTCCATTGGCCCAATGATGCAGAAGCAGCGCTGATCATACAGGTAATTTTCAGGCTCCCTGAAATGCAGCTCAGCCTTGCAGCCAGTGGCAACTCACAGTATTGCAACAAAAAAAATCCCCTGCAGCCCAAAAAGCATCTTCCCCACAGGCTACTAAGATATCCGTAAACCTGATGACAGGACACCTCAAACTGCAAACAAGGTCAGATATGACTCTTTCTATTATGTTTTTTTAACCATGGAGGTTTTATATTTGTAAAAAGTTCCTGGTGCCAAGAAAAGTGATTTAAAAATCTGTGACATAATGACAGACATATCACAACATATCATTAATGACACTTTCCGTTAAGCTGTTAACATTTCTGGCATTGTGCTGGATACATTTACACTTATGCATATTATTGGTAACCTTTACTGCAGAGATACTCAACTTGCTTTGCCCGGGGGCCACTTTTGCAAGATGACAGGAAGCCAGGGGCCAGACCTCTTTCTGGGGGTTAAGGGAACTTCTTTTGATTAACAAAATGCTTTTTAATGCACTCTAGCACCTTATAAGTACCAAAAAACAATGTGAATCAATTTATTTTCATTGTGACTCAGAAAATGGTTGGGGGCCATCCAGCACACCACCCAGGGCCTCATTTAGCCCACTGGCCTTAAGTTGAGTATCACTGCTTTACTGTTTATGTTTTGCTTATTTGCACTTTATATATCTGCACTTTTTTCCACTTTGTACTGCAACTGCTGCACAACAGTTTTCCTTGAGATAAAGTTTCGCCTTATCTTCTATCAGATTCAAGTCATTATTCCATTTTCCATATCCTAAAAAAATGTCTGGAGAGGATCTTTAAGTTCATTACTGTAGCTAAAATACATGATAAAGTCTCCACTGACATCTGAAATTAAAAGAGTGGGTAAGGTACTGAGCTGTTCTTGTTTTTACACAGAGAGAGATGTTATTATATGGTGGGGTCTTTGAAGCACATTCCTGTCAGTGCAGTGCAGACAGCAGTCCACAGGGGAAAAAGGAAAATGAGAGGTTTAGCAAGCAACAGGAAAACCGCTATGAGAACACATTCCAGGCAGAGCAGACCCTGTACGGGACAATAAGGGGTGGGACAAAGCTGTGTATACTATTTAAAAATCTTTAATCTTGCCCTTAGATCAGGACCATGGACAACAGCTAAGAAACTTTCTTACTTAATGGGAGAGGACTTACAGAAAGCCTTCACTTGTGGGGCTCTCAAAGCGGAAGCAGGCTGGTCTGAGTCCAAACCGACGACGATGTTGTCGGTTTATCAGCGCAGATTTGGACCGAGATGAGATAGGCTTCAGCCCGCTTTCTGTTTGTCGTCCTGCCAGGACACAGCTGCCAGCTCCTCTCATTTTTTAAATGTCTCACTTCTTCCACATGTAGAGGTTTCGCTTGTTACTAAAGGCTGTTTTAATTTTTGGAGCAAAGAGGAAAAACTGCGGACGAACTTTTTTTTCCCAGAAACGGCGGTTGGTCGTCACCGAAGCAGGAAAGGATGTGAACATCTGCAGCTGAGACGACAAGTAAAAAAGATTAACTCCACTGTTGTCGAAATGGAGCCTGTTGTATTTTAAACGTTTCCTCTAAAGTTACTTCGTCTGCCTTAAACGCTTGGCCAACAGAGGGACACTTCAAGCTAACTTTGATATGGGAGACGTGCGGCGTTTGCGTTTGTCGAGTTAAAAGGCGAGTAGGAAACAGGTAAAGCGTTATATTTCTCTTTCTGTGGGTGTTTTATGATGTGATGTGATTTTAACTGGCTTAAAATGTAAATTATTGTTAACACTGAACGTTAAGTCACAGCTGACATACATCACTCCACGTGTTTCCAGATGTGAACCAACAGGTGTCGAGAAGTAGCCGTACCTGACCTAAGACAAATTAACAACAGTGAATCATGACCTTAAAGCCACCATCTGTGTAGTGATACTATTTTTCCCTACATCTATGTTTAATACTAAGAATAGCCACAATACATTCAGTTTATTGAACTCTATATTCTGTATACCAGTGGCTGAAGGTACTTTAAAGTACATTTAGCTTATATAGTTTAAGTATTGTACACTGTTTAGGTATTCTCGCCCATTTGATTCTGCCTAGCTAAATTTTACTTTACTGCACTTATCTTACAGTCAGCTTGATCGATAAATCAATAAAGCCGATATTAGCTTATTGTAGATATCAGGCATCATGGCTGATATAGAAAAACTACAGTACAGAAAATATGTGTCTGAGGTAGAGGCATATATTTTTTATGTGTGCATGTAAAAATCAAAGACTATATTGGCTGATATAATCGTGGCTTTTTTTGAATGTGGGATTTGTGTGGAGTGCTTTTACATTGTTTTATGGCTACTTATGCTAAAGGCCTGGCCGATATCAGCTTATTGTAGATATCAGGTATCATGGCTGATATAGAGAAAGTGCAGTACACAAATGCCAAATATATGTCTAAGGTAGAAACAGTGTCGTCATTCTATGGGCCTACAGTGGTTTGTCCACCAGAGACCACTGACAAGTTTATTTATCAACTGTAAAATGTTATATATGTCATATCTCGGCCATAACTCTTTCAGAAATATATGTAGGCCTGTTTGTTGTGTGTGCATGTAAAAATCAAAGACTATTGGCTTTTTTTTTCTCTATCAAATATTGGTATCAGCCGCAAACAATCTGTTATCACTTGAGCTGTAGCCTAAACAAACTACTTTAACAGATTAAGACTTGACATAAAAGATAATACAATCTTATAAAAATTAGTTGGTATAGACTGAACAACTCGACAGGATTTAAAGTAAGCTAGATAAAAGTAATTCCCCCTTAACTACTTACATGAACTGCTGCTGTAATATTAATCTATCAGTAATAATAGTTATAAAATACATGATAGATAACACTTACAGGTGCCATTCTGCTACATTATGAGTACTTTTGATGATTTAAGCACATTTGGTCATGATTTGTATTTTTTACTTAAAGGGACAGTTCACCCCTAAATCAAAAATACATATTTTTCCTCTTACCTGAAGCACTGTTCATCAGTTTAGATTGTTTTGGTGTGAGTTGCTGAATGTTGGAGATATCAGCAGAAAAGATGTCTGGCCTCTCTCAAATATAGTGGAACTAGGTGACACTTAGCTTGTGGTGCTCAAAACACCAAAAAATAGATTTTAAAAAACTCAAAAGCAATGTCTCTCTTTTAGAAATCATGACCTGGTTACTCAAAATAAATCACAGACCTTGCTGTGAGCAGTTTCATGTAGGAACTAGGCCTATTTTCTGTCTACCGATGTACACCTGCCAACTGTATCACCGCACAGAAGGAAGTGTGCATCTACTCATGGATAGAGATTAATTTAGAGCTAACTGATACTGCTAGCTCTCCCAACAGCACAGAGCTAGCTAACATTACAGCTCAGCTATCAAGAATACGTGCTTTGCATACATGAGTAACTTCCTCACTTCTGCAAAGTGAGGGAGTTAGCAAGTGTAGTTGAGAAAGAATATAGTTCCTACATAAAACAGCTTACAACTGTAGATTATCCTGAGTAACCGGGTCAGGATTCCCGGAAAGTGACACTTCTGTTTTTTGGCACTTTGAGCACCACAAGCTAAGTGCCATCTAGTTCCATTATATTGGAGAGAAGGCAGACATCTCTACAGCCGATATCTCCAACACTCGGCAGCTCACGCCAAAACCATCTAGACTGATAAATATTAAATAGTACTACAGGTAAGAGTAAAAATATGTATTTTTACCTCTGCCAAGGAGGTTATGTTTTCACCGGCGTTGGTCTGTTTGTCTGTTTGTCTGCAAAATAACTCGAAAAGTTTTGAACGGATTTTGATGGAAGAGTTGATAATGGGACAAGGAACAGATGATAAAATTTTGGTGGTGATTGATTGAAGCGAAGTGAATAAAATAATAAAATGTCGGGAAATCCAAGCTGCTTGGCGGAGGTCTGCGCTCTCCGAGTGCTCTAGTTGATTTTGGAGTGAACTGTCTCTTTAAATAAGATTTTGAATGTGGGACTCTGACTTGTGTGGAGTGCTTTGACATTGTTTCGTGGCTACTTTTGCTAAAGGATCTGAATACTTCCTGCACCACTGGCCTGTACTTTGTGGCATGATCCTTCTCTCAAAACATGGTTGGGTGAAAAGTTCATACCTCATGAAATGTGCAGAATTAGCATATATCCTGGAGAAGCTGGTCTGTATCTTAGATCATGAATCATAACTGTATTTCACCTCTCTACACATAAGAGAGAGGTTTACCCTGTCAGTGTATAGGTCGTGATAGATGTGACATAGGCTCTGTCTAGGTGGGTGCTGTTGTTTTTCCATTTTTCAGGCGTGTGTCACTCGTTCTCATTCCCATACCACACCTACACCTTTTCACTTTTAGTTCTTCATCTCTCGATGCAAAGACTAATTTGTGTGCGCATCATGTCTGAGGTATATTCATCCTCCTCTTCCCCAGACACACATTCATCGTAGGTATGCATGTGAGAGCATGCAGACAACAACTGAGCCGTAAAGCCTGCCAAGCCTGGCTTTGTCTATGAAATGAAGATACAATCAGTCTGTCGCTGCAACCAGCAGACAGTCGCAAGAGGTTTCTTACCACTTAAAACACACAGAACACAAGCGTTTTAAATGTGTGGCTATGTCATTAAAAAGAACTGAATGTGATGTTTTCTTGCCATTGAAACCACATAATAGAAGCTTTTACAGTAACACTGCTTTAAGTTACTTTCCAGAGACAGAGTTATAGGACTTTTTGGTGTGATGAGGCCCAGTGGAGGGGCTGTTAGAGGCTGCTGTGCTATGCCATGCCCCCACCATCCACCACTATAACCACACAGTCATCCAGATGGAATGAGAGATCTGCCTCTCTTAGTTAAAGCCCTGTAGATGAGAGGAAGAGATGACAATGGATCTTTTCCCCCTGGGTCACGAGGGTGTAGCGTTGGACAGAATGGAGACAAACAGGAGAGAGCTCAGAGAGGAAGTGCGCTGGAGTCTAAAGTCAGCCTGCCTATGATGGAGGGCGTGATTACTGCTCTCTCCTATGTCAGGATGATAAAAGTGATAGCCAGAGAAACAAGACACAGTCATGCTCCTCTTCTGGGAATATGTTCATTCTGCGGGTGGAGTTGTGTTTACTATTCCTCCAGTGGACCCACAGATTAACCACCACCACTGACATGTAGGCTGCATGACACAGGAAGTGCTCTTTTTTCTGTTTAGTAAAATATGGCTTGTGGTTTTAGCGAGTCAGAGCAGAGTGCAGTGGGTTCTCATCTGTTGAGCTGGAGCCTGACAGCTAACCAACGTAGGGGGGAAGTCTAAAGATAGTTCGTCAGACATTTCTTATCAGATTTCTCATGTGAAACAGAAATCTAATAGCAGCGATTTCGCTTTGATTTGACACTTTGATAAATATGGAAAACTCCCTTCAGAACGTGCTCTCATTTCAAGACAGCCAGCTATGTGTAATTATAGATCAGATGCATTTAATATCCGTAGTATTGTGCTGACATGCATGTTCCACTGCCAGATGTGTGCAGTTCAAGGGTTATGTGCTTCGGGAGAAATGAGGTAGGATCACTTTTTCACTAAAAAATATTTGATGATAAAACATGCTGTGCTGTACAGTTGCAGCAAGTGATAGCTAATGTAGAAAACATGCCCATTATAGATAACATACCACCAGTTCCATTTACACAGCCTACAGCAGATAAGCAAATGGAGGATTCTATGTACAACTGCACATGAAGTTTGTTTGTTTTTTTAATGAAAGTTGGTACAGTGATCTGTCTTTTTAATAAGCACCACATGGTTGAGTTTGAATTTTTACAATATGGCCAAACAGGTTTGACAGCTTTACCTGTTTGACTGAGTCAAAGTTGAGCAGACTGTCCGACTGGTGGGATTTTTTCCTCACCCAGTAGCTTTTTTATTTTTAATTACATTTGTATGTTACGTCTTGAATCTGTAACCAATAGCTACATTCGCTCTAGGCTACAAAACAACTAAAGTGGCATATAATACTAGTATTGTAAAAAAAATAAAAATAAAAAATAAAAAATTGAAATTAAAGTATTTTTATATAATTGTTGAAGCCAAAGTGATTAATTGATCTATTTTACCACAGTTACATTGGCATTACTTATAACAAGAGATGTCCCAGTCCCAGACTTTGTGAATCAGCTGATACTGAGTACCAATCCAATACCATTACATTAAAAAAAAAAAAAAAAAAAAAAAAAAAGCTGTGTGCTAACTCTGTATGGATGTGAAATGATTGCTATTATTGTATGGCATGGCTTAGGTTGAACCATTTGTATCATGTGAACAAATACACACAGAGAATAGTGCAGTACAAGTTTATTTTATCCGGTGTAAAGCATTGCCAAATTGACACTTGTTAGCAGTTCATTGTCCACTATTTAACAGTGATCAATTCTTCTTCACTGCTCTAAAACAGTAGTCGCCAGTGGCTGCAAATCACAACTTGTTCTGTAGGCTACTGTTTTGGAGCAGTTAAGATGAACTGATATCTGGGTGAGGGTGCGGAGCTACTTTAAAGTTTATTAATAAATGACTTGTTGCATCGGTGTATAGCCTCGCGTACTTGCCAATACTAGATCCAGCATTTTAGACAGTATCCGAGGCATTTCAGACACTGGTATTGGTATTGGAACAACTATACTTATAGTATAACTGATCCAATGACAAGTTACAACCGTGATGAATGATTTTTGCCCAACTTTCCTCAGCTTCAAGAGATTTTTTTGTGTTTTTATCCACCTGCCACTGGGGCTGGTGGATTCCAAAATCTACCACTCAATAGATGACCATTGTTTTGATCTTTTGGCTGGTGAGTGCAGCAAATCTAGCCACTTGCATATTTTACCGACATTTGGCTGGTAGCTGGTGCTGATTTACAGCTCTGGTAAATGTCTACCTTCAGGGCAAGAAAAGTGTATTACAGATAATCAATGTAACCTCTTTGCATAATGGTTTGCACAAGTGGTTCTGAAGATGCTCGAAGTGCATCTAAAATGTATCTCTATTGAGACATTTAACCTGTACAACTCTGAAGCCACGTGTTACTCTGTGTTGTTCCCTGGGCAGTGACACAGAGAAAAGAATCAGAAGTGTCAGCCCTAGGAATCATCTTGTTTCCTTTTTTGGACTTTAGTCATCGTCTATGGCAACTGTCTCTTGAATCTGAATGCACACAGGCTAATTGATGCCTATCTCAGTCCGTACAATTCCACACATTTGAGACTTCATTTAAGCTCCATTCACCTCAGAGGTTAGAGGACAGACTTCAGGTGTTGCATAGAATATAAAATACAGATTGCAAGCATCATTTTCTCCTTGCACTCTTATGATTAAAGAAGCTGCCAACGGGCCCTAGTAAATCCAGAGGCTGACACAGGCAAATGGTGTCTGCAATGTCTACATTATCCAGCTATGCTGATCCTACTCTCAACACCTCTCAAACAATAGCATTTCCAAAAGACATGCCTTCTAAGTGGTAGGAATACTGCTGCTAAACAATGGTGAAAACAGACCTCAGGGTTTATGTGGGTGCTTGTGTTATTGTGTGCTTTTTCAGACAGAAAGTTAAAAGCATGGTGAATAAATCACCATTTTTATGGCTTTTATAATTCCTTGGTGACAGACAGACAGACAGATTCAAAAAGCAATTTAAATGAAATCACAAAGAATAGAGTCTAAACTGTGCACGAGCATAAACTCAAGGGGCTTTTAGGAAACATACTAAATATGAAGTATTTTACGTATTTCATATGTAGCACAGTGTAGTAATGAAATAAGCAATTTGATCTTTTGCAGTGTTTTTAACTTAATCTTGTCACTTTTTACTGTTTTTTTAATTAAATGTATCATGTCTAAGCTCACCTGGGTGTCAAGTTAAGAACTAGATTGTGCTTCACCAGTGAGAAAGGCTGAGTCGTGCATGAAGGCCCTCCTCCTTGCGTGACCCTCAGCACTGCAGCCCTAAACAATGAGCAGACCTGCGTCTCGCCGGCCAGCCGGGTGGGGCCACTCAATGGCAGGAAGCTCAGCCATCAATATTTACTCTGCGAGCAGGGTAGTCGAGGAGTCGACAGGACTGGAGCCTGGGTAGCACAGCGCCACACACAGCCTCAGCACACATACACAAACACTCTGGAGTGCTGTTACAGCCTCCTTCCCCTAAGCCCCCTTTTCCCACCCAATGCAATTACAACACAGGCAGACAGGCTGGGCCCTCGGACTGTTGTTTTTGACCTCATAGCTTCCTCTGCCAAAGAGTCCGGGCTTTAACCACTGCTCGACTCCTCATAGACACTATTAAGTTACAGTCTGTAAATTCCAATCACAGCAGTTAAAATGTCAGGGAAATGGCCTTGTTTTTTCCATTATGTCCCAAATGAAATCTTCGGTTTCTCATTATGACAGCTCTCAATAAAGGGACAACACTAATTCTATTATCATCGTTTGATTATATTAACTGTTATTAATTATTTTGTTCCTGTTTCACAGAGATGGGAAGCTCTGCTCTGCTCACAGTGGTGCTAGTTGGGGCGTTGCTGTGGATCTCTGCTATCCACGCAGGTGAGTTAACAGATATGGAAAATGTTCAGTACTGTAAAGAGCATTCAGTTAAAGCGCCATTACAGGAAACTTTTGATTTTGAATATGAAAGGTTCACTGGTGCGGCAGAACCCCCTGAGTAAGCAGCTTTTAGTCCTTTGTGCGAACTGGAGAACCAAAACATAGACTGTATGTTTCAGTCTCACAGTTGTCACCAGTCCTCCAGTGTAAAACAATAGGTAGCTGTTTGCAGCAAACAAGCTCAGACAGGCCGAGTGCACACCACCCACCTGGCATGAAATGCAGAGGCAAAGTAAATGAATGGCTGTTGAAGACAGCTGAATATGAGCGCAGGTATTGGTGGACCAAACCACAACTAAAAGTCTCAGGAACATTGGGCCTCCATTTGTCAGGTGGTCAGACAGCTCTGAGTCTTTCTGCCTCCAAGTGGTCAAAATGTGTGTAATGTAGCTTTAACCATATCGAACAAATAGTCTGTTTCAAAATTCAATTCTCTTTTCCACTACTTGGTGGGTTAAATGTCCTTTCTGCAGAGCTTGTTTCAGACAGAAATGTATGTATGAGATATGTTAGAACTAACATTAACTTTAATGCTGCTGTGTGCAGTTTCTGCCCATTAATTCCTAAACACACGTTGGGCTCCAGATTACCTCAGTTTTAAAGTAACAGGGTGTAAGATTTAGGGGGATTTAGTGGCTGATTGCAACCAGCTTAAACATCTCCCAATTTCAATTCCTTCCCTGTTCATTGTTCAGGAGGTTTTCACTAGGTGCCGAATCATCCGCAGAGGTCTCTTCCTCTCCAAATCAAACAGACCAGGAAATTTAAACCGGAAAAACATGGATTAAAGCGGTTTAACAGTACACAACAGTGCTTCTCTTACGTTCTTGTCAAGGAGGGGCTGCTAACTAAGGCAGGAAACACAAAAACTCAAATGGCCCTGCCTAGAGCCAGTGTTAGGTTTGTCCATTCTGGGCTACTGTAGAAACATGGTTGTACAAAATGGTGATCTCCATGAAGAGGACTCCATTTAAGTAGATATGAACGGCTCATTCTAAGGTAACAAACACACAACAATTCTTATTTTCAGGTGATTATACACTAAAGAAACTTATTTTATATTGTTTTCCATTTCTGCTAATATATTCCCCGAAATCCTACAATAGTAAGTACCATAATGCAGAGGCTTGCAATGTAAGAAGAGTTCAGGGTGTGAAAAGTACCCTAATCATCATGAACATCACACCTCTTCATTTAGTGTCTGTGCCTTGTTATTTTCATGGGGATTTCCCCTTGAGGAAGCCAAGGTCTCTTTACTAGAATACTTTATCACTTTACCACTGATCTTTAAATAATGATTTGTGTGATGAATGTTTGGCCATGCTTTTCCATTTCCCAGATCACTCATCTGTGGTAGGTTTTTCATTTTACTACTGACGGGTATGACTTGCCTTTCTGTCAACACTTGTCTATGTGTACTTCCTTGTGTTTCAGATTCCGAAGACGATGGGAAGCTACTGTGTGCGTGCGAGAATGCCAAAGGCACATGCGTGAATGGAACTTGCAGAGGAGACATCTGCTTCTACACTTGGTGGTACAGCAATGAGGAGAAGGGCTGTTTCTCCGCAGTTAACTACAGGGAGCAGTGCTTCACCTCCTTCGACCGCTTTTTCGTCCACTGCTGCAAAGACAATCTGTGCAACGCCGACACCACGCCACCTCCAAATATTAGTCAGTACCCCAAAGCCTTTGCTTTACAGTATTTGATATCACATCCATTAATCTGATCACTGAGGGACTGAGCCTCCTCAGTCACACAGTTCAGTGCACATCCTGCATTACTGTGCTGATGGGACTCAGAGCTTCCCTCTAGATAGTAACTGGTTCCCCCTTGTGGTCAGTTACAGCAAATTGATAATGTTGCTTTTTGGACTGATGCTGTACTGCATGTCATATAACCAGCATGTTTACCTTTCATTAAAAAGAACAGCAAACCTTTTCTCCTCAGTTTACTGAAGTGTTCTCAGCTGGTTCCACCAACTCAAAGACGTGTGTGTGCCTGAATGTGTGTGTATCCAGATGGAGTGCCAACAACAACGCCCCCAGAGCTCAGTCGTCCGGAGCTTTGGATCACGTTGTCTTTGCTGCTGTTAATCACGACTGTCAGCGTGTGTGGCCTGGTGCTGTTCCTGCGCTTCCGACGTGCACATGGCAGACTGAGAAATGTTGAGGACCATGATGTCACCATGCTCAAGGTCCCTAATGGAGATGAACCCACATACGGCGTAAGGGACATTCGATGTGTGACATGAGACACAATACAAAAGATGTTAAAGTTAGGGTTCTCACATTTGAATTATTTCTGTGTCTCTGTCTCAGGATATCTTTGATGAGTTTTGCACATCAGGAAGTGGGACAGGGCTGCCCTATCTGGTCCAAAGGACTATGGCCAGACAGATTTCACTTGTCCAGTGTGTCGGTCAGTCCCCTTTCTCACCGCTGTTGCTCTTCTTTGCCCTGTTTTTTTAAATACTTTGCAGTTGTGTAACTGTGTCACTCTGTTTCCAGGTAAAGGCCGGTATGGGGAGGTGTGGAGGGGAACTTGGATGGGGGAGAGTGTGGCTGTCAAGATCTTTTCCTCTAGGGACGAGCAGTCCTGGTTTAGAGAGACAGAGATCTACAATACTGTACAGCTGCGACACGACAACATACTGGGTACGGCAGCAGATTAAAGTTGTGAAGAAATGTTTCTTGTGACATGTTTTCTGTGTAAAGAAAAGTGCATTTTCATTTAGGGCTGGGCGATACAGAGAAAATCAGACGACACATTATTTTTGACCAAATCACTATTGATATTTTGACAATATTGTAGGGTTGACTGTGTAATTGTATATAGTTACTAAAGCCCTATTGGCACAGGGCTAGTATTACCTGGGGACGTCATATGATTCAGATATAACCAACCCCACACCTTGTTTCATGCACTCATTCGCACAGGATAAGTCTAATTTACTGACATTATCCCCTGAATGTGATGTGCACAGTTATTTATAACTCCACTCTACACAACACTACTAGCTGTGATGTACAGTTTTAACCTCCTTTTTTCTATTAAATGGGGTTTAAACAAACAGAACCAATTCTTCCACACACTGTCACATGTTATGTATCTCATCATCTTTCAAGATTTCGCTCCTCTGATTGATTTGAGCTTGCTTTTGCTGCAAACAGGTCTCCATGTTGTGTAGCAAGATGAGTCTCCTGCACCCAGAATGCTGTCAAAACAGATTTATAATTGCCAAAGCAGCCTCCATACTTCTCGATGAGAAGAGAGGCAAAAACAAGGCGTGGATAAAATGGAAAACGTAAATAGGACAAAGCACTGAGATGCCAATTCACACAGGACTAGTATGATTACAGAACCTCTGTGTTTGACTTGTGATGGCAGATTTGCATGGGACTAAGATTGTAGGTGACCTCCACAGTTATTACAAATTATCAGAGGTCCCCAGGTGATACTAATCCTGTGGAGGAAGGGCTTTAGTGGGTAAAGGCAAATAATTAAGCAGCTAGAACAGTCTGGTTAGTTCAGAAAATGACATCACTTTAATGCAGTGCAGCCTTTAAATCTAGGAGAAGACAACACTTGCTGTGTTCCGGTATCCAAAATCTAAGATGACATATAGACTTACATCACAAAATCAATATATTGCCCAGCCCTAATGTCATTTTAAAAAGGCATTAGCCAAAATACAGATGTGTAAATGGTGATCTCCTGTCCTGGCTTTAGGTTTCATAGCCTCTGACATGACATCTAAGAACTCCAGCACCCAACTGTGGCTCGTCACCCACTTTCATGAGCTGGGTTCGCTCTACGACTTCCTGCAGTACAGCAGCTTGGAGCCGGAGAGCTGCCTGAGGATGTGCCTGTCTGTGGCCTGCGGCCTGGTTCACCTTCACACTGAGATTGTCAGCTCCCAGGAAAAGCCAGCCATCGCCCACCGAGACCTGAAAAGCCGCAACATCCTGGTAAAGCGGAACGGACAGTGCTGCATCGCTGACCTGGGTGAGCTGAGTTGTGTAGAAGCAAGGACAGCAAAATCACAATTAATCCACTAGACTTCCAGTTGTATCTGTTTCCAACTTCTGCTGCTAGTTATGATTAATGTGTTGAGACAGAGCAGCTGGTTCATGCTGATTAACTGTGAATTAAAAGGTTGCGTCTGTTCTCTGTGCCTGCTCGCTGGTCAGGTTTGGCTGTGATACACTCTCAGTCCCATGACTACCTCGATGTGGGCAACAACCCTCGTGTGGGGACCAAGCGCTACATGGCCCCTGAAGTGCTGGATGAGACTATTCGTATGGATGTCTTTGAGTCCTACAAGCAAACGGACATCTGGGCCCTGGGCCTTGTCTTCTGGGAAATTACCCGCAGGACCATTGTCAATGGTAAGAAGACAGCTGCCTGTTAGAATATCGTGATTTTAAAGTAGCTTTTTGCTTTCACTTATCTAAACGTCATGGAGAAAATGGCACACAGTGTGTTTATATATCAGTGTATCTTCTGAAAGTTGATATGTTACCCATCCTCTCAGGCACACCATGTTGAAAATGTGTTTTCTCTGTCATGTCTGCCTGGCTCTGTGTACATAAGAGGCAGTCAGTCCCATGTCTCTCAGCACCCCAGTGTTTTCCTAGTCTGTGTCTGTCTCTACTATCCTCTCTCATGATTAGCACTGCAGTAATTATAAACAGTCTTATCTGGTGTCAGCACTCACTTGTACATAGTCCAGATGCCCGTGCACACAATTTGTAGATGCAAGCACACATCAGCGCTCAAACAACCACGCATACACACAGTGGCGCTAACACAGTTAGTCCAGATGGGTAGACATTCATAACTTTATGAGTGTGAGTGTGTGTGTGTGTGTGTGTGTGTGTGTGTGTGTGTGTGTGTGTGTGCGTGTTCTCTCACAAACACACACAGTGAGCAGGCCTCGCAGATCTCCATCCCAGTGTAGTCGTCAGGGAATTGATATCTTTCCCCGCTCTCTTGTTTAGTCAAACATACTTTACAAAACTCCCACTGCAGACTTTCTCAATTTCCAAGTGTGCTATTTCAGGCTTTGCGTGAAGAGAAATGTACGTTTTTAAAAATGTATGAGGAGGTAAATTAGGGGTTTAATGTTGGTGATGAGTTTTCTTATAATGTTAACATTACAGTTATCCACTAAATCCCACAACCAATAATGATGCGATAGCCTTATAGTTGCTCATCTGCTCAGCCGGAGAAGAAACAATGCACTGACGAGCGAATTCACAAAAGGATTGCGCGGGTTTTGTAGACACTTAATGCGCACAAAAAAGACCAAAGATAAAAAAGGTTTAATTCTCTGAGCACCCACAAAGTGTCTAATACACCCCTGACTGTGACGCCAAGCAAATAGCGTCTCGGTGCTCCTGTGCTATTTGCACATATGTAAATTAGGTAATGTACCGTGTATATGTTTAGCGCAAAAGTGGCGCCTTTCTATGCAAATGAGCCTGCCCTCCATGGAAAAGCAGTCAAATTCATAGAGATCAGCACGAATAGCCACACGCAGTCACAGTGAAATGGTGAGTATCTTCAGAGAGTTGGTGGTAACTGAAGCACATTTATAGTGGGTGTCATGCCCAGACTCTCAAGTGGTCATGGCAGCAATGATTGAAGCCTGGCGAAGCTTTGAGGAATGCCTCTGCACCTCATCGGTCAAGACCCTGTAGCTTGCTGTCTTTACATTTCTGTTTTCTTTTACCCCTAGCTGTTGTTCTGCCCACTGTGTTGTTGGCCACATGAATAATTTCAATCAGGTGCAATAAAATGAGCAAGTTGCACTCAGCTGCAACATTTTATGGGCGTGTTTGCGCTGTAATATCGTAAGCACAGTATCTTTTATGAATCTGACCTTGAGACGGGGCAGATAGAGGTTGCAAGTGATGTCCAATTCATGGTGCTATCAGTAGCTGCAATCTATTCTTTGTGAATTTACCTGTCTTTTTTGGATTGTTATAGGGATCGTGGAAGAGTACCGCCCTCCCTTCTTTGACCTGGTGCCCTTAGATCCCAGCTTTGAGGAGATGAAGAAGGTGGTGTGTGTGGACCAGCAGAGGCCCAGTCTGCACAACAGGCTCCATTCCCACCCTGTATGTCATCTGATGACACACACATTAACGCAAACATACACACAAGTGTAACTGTAACTAGAGCACATACTCTACAGGACACACAATAACGATGCCACATGTTTCATCCAACTGGGATGCCCAGGTTGTATTTTCACATTTGTCTCTTTGTGTTCAGATCCTAACGGCCATTGCGAAGATCATGAAGGAGTGCTGGTATCAGAGCCCGTCGGCCCGCCTCACTGCCCTGCGGGTGAGAAAGACACTCTCCAAACTGGACCAGGACAGTGACTTCAGCATTGAGAAACTCAAGCGGGACATCTAGACCAGAGGCATGAAGCTGGGACAAAAGATTGAAAGCGCCAGAAGGGATTATGCGCCACATTCCAACAGCACGAGGTGCATATCATTAGCATATTTTTGAGCTAATGACTCACACAGTCACGGCATTATATTAAAACCATATGACTTTCAGCAGTAGTGTCTAGACTGGATCCCAAGGCTATTTTTTTTCTTCTTTTTTTTTGCTTAGCATAGCCTAATTTTCATCTGCCATATTCCTCAAACCAAAAGGCCCCCAAAAGACAACCATTAAGACCACAATGTTTTATCAAGGTATATTTAGTTTATTATGTTGAGCCAATAAAAAGCATTTCCAAAGCTAAATAAATTAACACCAAACAACTCATGGACTGTTCTACACACACAGGGTTTTATTCATAATTGTCTAAATCCCCCATCATCATAACAGAAAGGAAATCAGGCATTACTCATCATCTTATCGAGAAGAGGAGGAGCATGACATTTTAGACTTTTCTCTGAAATACAGTGTAATTGCACAAATGGTTTTTTCCCGAAAATTACCAAAGAAAAGACGGAGGCCTTTGTGTTGTTGGGGGTTTTTCCCCTAAGAATACAGGAAATATGTAAGTAATAACATGCTCATACCAAAGCACATTACCTGTTGTGTAAGCATATTTAACTTATATAAAATGAGCATTTATTATCTGCACACAGGCACATTGAGCTATCTAGTTGTACATATTCTAACAGCGCTGAAGCTGTTGTCTTGTATCACCATTGGGTTTATTGTAAATATATTTTTAAAGGGATCCAATATTTTCTATTATACAACAATGACACATTTTATAAACTTTTTTACAACACATTTTCAGAGATTTTTT
The DNA here is from genome assembly GCF_006386435.1 of Epinephelus moara. Classification (NCBI taxonomy): domain Eukaryota; kingdom Metazoa; phylum Chordata; class Actinopteri; order Perciformes; family Serranidae; genus Epinephelus; species Epinephelus moara. The sequence continues at coordinate 25,464,056 of NC_065521.1, forward strand.
TACATTTCTGTAGGCCAATAATTTACCATCACCATTAGTATGGTCAATAAAGGAATTCACAAACAGACATGTAATATTGTATATGTTGAATAAAGGATTGTATTTTTCAACAGTTGGCGCTGTACATGATGTTTTTGTACCACTGATGTTTACAATTCCCTCCCTGACCAGTAGAGGTCATCAGATAACAAAGATTGATCCATGTTGATTACAGTCGAGCAGCTTACCTTTTTTATTTGCGGTGTACTCATTTCATTTTGTTAAAGTTATTAAACAAAAAAAGTTTAGACCATCACAACAATGAATTATAATAAGCACAATGTCAGTGGAAGGTAGGGAATTTAATGTTTTATAGGAGTCATATTCATCATATTTGAACAACCGTAATAGCCCACGTGTCACTCTGTGCATGAAATGTCATTAAGATAAGATAACATGTTCACATTTTCTCTCAGTCACACTAACCTCATGTAGCGAGGCGCTAAACTAGGAAATATAAATAGACTCATGGAAGACAAGTCTGACTGAATGGGGACTTCATGAATAAACATGTAAAAAGTAATTTATATATTTATATTTCTGCTTCATTTTAAGAGGAGATTGATGTGATATTCTCTTTACATTGAAAAAACTAACATAACCTTCCATTTGTTTGTCATTTTTTAAAATAATGTCAATTTTGAGGTCTGTCCACTCTGAGGGGTTTCATTTCAAACAAATGTATAGATCCCGTTTAAAAAGGCAAAAATTTGACATATTTTGTGAACAGAAACGATTCTGCTCTTAGAATCAAAACTACTCGTAAACATCTTTGTTTACACTTCAGATGAGTCACAAATCGACACCCACAACCATTTGGTTTCAGCTTTAACCCTTGCAGCCGTAGTGTACGATCAGCTGTCACGCTTATCTCATTTTATGAACACTTACATAACAACAGTATTTTGCTGTATCAATGAACTGGTGGGGGGATGTGGGCAAAGTGAGGCAGAGAAGCAGCAAGTTTACAAAATGTTCAAGAAGAGTCAAAATTGGCAAGAACGTCCAGTATTCGGTTAAAATAATTGTTATCAGCTCCTTCATGTAATATGTGCATGTCAGTGTTTTCTTTTTCTATCTGGTGTGCTTGTTCTTCCTTTATCTGTTGATGTGTGCATGTGAATGTGTGTGTGTGTGTGTGTGTGTGTGTGTGTGTGTGTGTGTGTGTGTGTGTGTGTGTGTGTGTGTTTTCTGTCTGCCTGGTTGTTGAACAAACTCCAGAGAGATAATACTCCCTCAAAGCCCCAGTCTGTCTGGTCAGTCAGATGTAGAGCTGGTTATTTTTAACACTGCAGGGGGGTTGTTCAAGTATCAGAGAGGCCAAACTCCCTGTCTGTGAGTGCAGAAGCCCATCTCACTTCTCCCTCTGTGTATTCTTTTTCACAGCAGGATCATTCCAACTGGCTCGGTAGAGACAGAGGGATTTGTTCGGCAGACAACGTAGACTGGAGAAATGTGGAGATAAATTGGACAGGGCTGATAGCGGACAGATATAAAGCCACAGAGGACACTATGCAGACACAATTAGGCTTGAGGATAGATCAGTGAGAGTGCTAGCAAGAGGACAGGTGATAAAAGCAGGCACAGATAAAGTCCCAAATGCACCAGGTTACAGGCGGACTCACCTCAGCTTGAGCTACATTCTCAAGCAGTGGCAGCTGTGTCTGTTGGTTTAGACAGGTCGGGTCCCCAAGCTGAGAAAAAAGCTTTAAATGAATCTGGACCAAAACAGCCTTTGTGATCCTTACATCCAAGATTATTTTATACTTTCTGACTTCAAACTGCAAGTGGCTGTAACTTTCTGAAAAATCTGATACAGCAGTTGATGTGTGATCAGATCAACTGGAATCGTAAGGATGAAACGTGGCAGGCAAGGGTGTCGGTTTTGTTTCAACGTATGAAATGGAGTTTGAGGGTCAAAAACTTTGCAGCAGCAAACAATTTCCTGAATTTTCATTCATTTTTATGCACCAATTTGTGCCTTTGTGTCACAATTTATGGAGTAAATCTTTTAAATTTTGTCAAAATAAAAGTCCTCCACCACTTATATGTTTTTCTGGAGTGGACCAACATGTCCTCATACAATGGTTCCTGTGATATCCTACTAATTAGCACCCAACGAATGGCGTTACGTCCTTAACGTAAAGTTATGTAATTAAATAAAGTTACAGAGCTTAGGTGTAAGCAAGTTACCATGGTTAGTTTTTGGAAAAGAAACATAGTGCAGACGTACCGTAAAATGTCTCCAAGTTCACTTAAAGGTCAAACGATTCTGAAAATCAGTCTCCTTAAGTTAAGTCCGGGGGAAAGTTCTGTGTTTTTTAACCAACTGACCACCCCAAGAAGGCTGGCTGGGCTCAGCCTTAGAGATAGGGTAAGGAACTCAGACATCCGGAGGAAGCTTGGAGTATAGCCACTACTCCTTCTTGTCGAAAGGGGTCAGTTGAGGTGGTGCAGGTATCTGATCAGGATGCCTCCTGGGTGCATCGTGTTGTAGGTGTTTCGGGCACGTCCCACTGGTAGGAGGCCCTGGGGCAGACCCAGAACAAGCTGGAGGGATTACATATCTCGTCTGGCCTGAGAACGCCTCAGGATCCCCCAGGAGGAGGTGGAAAACTTTGCTGGGGAGAGGGACATCTGGAATGTTTTGCTCGGCCTGCTCTCCCCGCGACCCAGCTAAGATAAGCGGTTGAAAGTGGATGGATGACCACCCCAGCCTTCATCCTTACTGGACGACTTGGGACTGCTTCCTTCTTTACTCTGGTCAGCACATTGGTCACATGATTTCAGCCTTCCAAAATAAATGGGTTATGCCCATATTACTGGCTCATCATTATGTGGGAAATGTACAAGTTTTGGTGCATTTCTTTTTGTAGGAAAACGCACGAACAGTTCATGAGGCTGAGTTGAAATATGCACGTTCTAAATATTAAAGGGAATGTGTCCCCTATGTCCCCCCCGAAATCCACACCTATGGTGGCAGGCTCTTTTTTATGCAAGCCAAATTGGTCTCACAGGTTTTTGAGCAGGGGAGAGCTGGTGGAAGTATAGATTAGACAGCTGCAGTGCCCTGAAGCTATAATATCAATAAGGGATTAGTTTGATAACTGATCAGCCATTGAATATGGATGGACAGACACATGTGTTTGTTAAAGACGAGCCTGATGCTCCCAAAGTCACCCACTGTGCATATATCAGCTCTTCCCCTGCTGCCTTCTAACCTACATCCATATTAAGAGAAAAGGTTCAGCAGTCAGTCACATTAGATTCCTCTTCCATTTGCTTTTGAGGACGATGTCATGCCTGACTCCAAATGTCTACTCTGAATGGAGGTGTGGCCTGCTTTAAATTAGAGTCATGAATTTGGTGACTGACCCTTTGTACACATTTTGAAGGAACAAGATGTTATTGGTTACCGGATATGTTCACAGTTTCTACCATTGTTTAAATTATCTTCATCAGACCAATGTTTCCTGTCATTAAAAGAGACATTCAGTTATTTTACATTTTTCAGTCATGATGCCAGTGGACGGTTGCCAGTTAGACCCAGTTCCCTGAACACATTTTTGTTTCTAATGGACCACTCACCAAAAGTCCTGTCTTGAGTAATAACCTTAATCAGGAATGCATAAACTTAGCATAACCAAGTTAACCAATGTAACCACTTGATATTGTTGCTGTTTGTTTCATGCCAATAATCAGATTGGGGGGAAATTTGATTTACTGAAAACATTTAGTTTGACATGATCTGTAGGAGATAACATTATGTAGTCATACAAACTAAATCAGTAATGCAGAAATGTAATCGTAGTTATCTGAAACAATTCTGACTGAAATCAGATTATTAAATCCCTGCTACATAATATGAGGGAAACCGACACTCATTGTTTTCACCGTCTTTAACATCACCTTTATGTGTGAAACCCACTTTTTATGTCATGAAAAGAGAGATTAAATGATTTTAAATTTTCATTAGGCGTTATGATAACAGTGGAAGGTGGCAGGTTAGACCCAATGTGTTCCCTCAGTGCATTTTTGCTTCAAATACACCATTCACCACCAGAACAATCTTGAGAAACAACACTAAATCAAGAAGGCCAAAATATATCAAATTTACCAAAAACATTTAGTCTGATACAATCTTAAGGATATAAAAAGGCATAACAATGTAGTCTTTACCTCTTTTTTTAGTATTGTCTTTTAGAGTGAAGCTCATTTTTATATCATAAATAGAGACCTTTAAAAATGTAACATAATCTTCCTTTTGTTATATTATATTTTGTGATCTTTCTAAAGGAAGAATGCAAACAACCTCCAAGCCTTAAACAGTGGGTGGACATAATCAGGGACATCTTTCTAATGGAAAAGCTGACTTTCTCTCTGAGGTCTAGAGGAGCAATATTCCTTAGCAAATGGGAGAAATGGACTGTCTTTATTTCCAAACAAATGGCTGCAGCTTCGCCGTGAATGTCTGGGCAATGAAAGGACACTTAGCATGTGGACTTATGAACACTCAACCCTGGTGGCCCCACACAGTGTTTATGTTTTGTCTAAACGTCTAAAAATAGGCTACTTTAAATAAAGATTAAAAAAAGGAAGAATGTAAACATTCAGGCCTATCCAGACTGTAGAGGTTTATATTAAGCTAATATAGAGATCCTGTTTTAAAAGGGATAAAAATATGACAAATGAAGAAAAAAAATATTCAAAATTTCAATTTTATAATATGAAAAATAATTAAATAATTTTAAAAATTAGTCATAATTTTCTGTTTTCTAATAAAGTACTGATTGGATGCAGATGATTAAATCCCTGGAGGAAAAACAACAAAGATTTTAACTGTTTTCACATCTAACGTTATCTTTATGAGTTAAACCCATTTATAATGTCATAAAAGGAGAGAGTTAATCGTTTTACACTTTCATTGGTGCATCAGAGTATAATGTGGTGTGTTAGACTCAGTTTGTTCTCTAAACATATTTTGTTTCAAGCAGATCATTAACCAAATGCAGTCATACATGACCTCAATCAAGGCTAAAGGTTCAGTTTATTCATCCATAAAATCATGTGCGCCCAAAAATAAAACTTTCAGGAACACATTTAACAGGTTTTTAATCTGACATCAGTCTTTACACATAATAAAAAAAATGTTACAGACATCACAGGTGAACTGATAATGTAGAGATGAATACGTTATTCATTCAAAAAGATGCACACATTTTAGTAGTGCTCCCTCTGTGTTGTGATGATGTGAATCTGGAAGATTGTAATTCACCCAACATTTTTATTTACAACACAGAGCCGTGACCTCGGTGGCAGAAGAGGACATGCAGCAGGCAGCCCTCCCCTTTAAACATGCACACACACACACACACACACACACACACACACACACACACACACACCCCTTTAAACACGTCACTCGCCAGGCTGGCTGGCTGGCTGGCTAGTATTTGGCGGTGTGGTGTGTGCGGTCGGACTGTGGTTGTGTCTCAGGTCTGGGCGCGTTGATAACGACACACTTCGGACGCATTTCCTCGCGGAGAGATGGGAATTTTGAAGCAATGGCTGTGAACGAAATTGCCCTAACGCTGCTGGCCCTGCTCGGCTCGGCGGCTGTCGGTAATGGTAAGTTTCATCCGAGCACCTCTCCGGCTTTTGTCTCGATGTGTTTTCCTGGACTGGGCATCGCCTGTTGTCGCTCATCGTCATGGCGCTCTGTATCGGGGATTTGGCTAACCGTGTCAAGCTAGCGTCGACCTTAAAACCACCGTGGCTGTTTGCTTGAACATAAAGTCACGCTTTTTGTGTTTGTTTAGGTTGAATGTGATTTTTATTGACTGACGAAACCCGCCGTGTTAATGGTCGTTATTGAACAGCTAACGTTAAACCACAACAACAACATGGTGGGGCTGTTTGTTTCGAGGCGACGGCTAACGCTCGCTAGCTAACTGGATAATGAAGTGTTTAAAGTTAAATATAGTCGATAATTGAGCTCCGTTTGTCAGCGATAAGACTGAATTAAATTAATTTTATTTGTATTATCTATTACATCGTATACATACAGAAATAAAGGCGAATGACAAGCGACAGTGTACTGTTGATGTTGAAGTTATCTGTCGCTGTTATGCTAACATATTTACAAAACAATCTCCTGTTGGCTTGTGACTGCTTATCGCTGTGTTGCCCGGGTACGGCTCCCTGTAATGATAGCAGACATTAAACATGTGCAGTGTGGTCTGCCACAGTGGAGGGAGCAGAAAAGAGTCGCTGAATGAAGGCCTAACCTACTTTGTGCATGAAATGTGTTTTTGAGAGTAAACACTGGCAGCTCTTCCATTGGTGTCCATTTGTAAGGAGTGAAAAGGCTGCTTAGTGGCCTCCAGCAGAAAGTGAATGCTGGCATAGGGTGACAACAGCCGTGCATTCAGCCATCCCAGACAGAAGTCAGAGTTGAAGTCTGGGTTCATTGTGATGGAAATGTGGCAAGTGGGGTCTTTTGAGGCGCCAGTTATGGGGCTGCTTCAGTCTGAATCCTCCCCGTCTGCTGGGGCAGCTGATACCCAGCTCCACACCGCAGCCTCAGATGGACATATGTTGTGCTAAACTTGTTTGCCTCTGCAGCACATCTTTGACTTCACTCACTCAAACACCACATTTGACCACAGGAGCTCATAGATTTTCATTTGAGACACAAACATGTTTTTGGTTATGCATACCACCATTTGTCCTGCCCTGTTGCAACTTGCCACCCAGCAGGTAAACTGAGTAATAAAAAGACAACTCAGTGTGCCAGAACAAATATCCTGCATTGTCACCTATTAAAGTGCATGTTGTGCTTTAAACAGTTGAGTCATCATTCCAAGAATCGTATAAATATGCCTCCCACGCTTAGTTTAGATAAGGGTGCAGCACACCCAAGTCGATCAGCTCATTGAAGGCACGCTAGCAAAATTGTCACACCTGAGTGATCAGTTTGTTTGACTGGGTTACTCCAATATTAACAGTGATGTGTGAGTGGAGAGTGGGGGTGGGTGTGTGGACTGAGCAGACAGGGGGTGATGATGGGTTTGTCCAGCTGGCGGGGTCTGTCGTGTAAGGGGCCCACAAGTCTGTCTGGAGCCATGGTTTCACGCCATATAATGGATTACACCATGCAAGGACTGAAACCAGACAAACCTGAAAGTAGCAGCACTAGAGCGGAATCCACGCTTTTGGCAAGTGTAGTGTGCATCTGGGAGAATACACTTTACTCACAGGTTTGATGAATCTGTCATGTGTTGTTGACTTCATTAGGATTAGGAGTCACTAGTGTTATGGGCATTACATGCCTGTGTGACGCATTCAGCCTGGGTGCGTTGAACACAATAGCAATGTGATATGGGCACTGTCAACCACACTGCCGTGAGGTAGGGCGCGTCCCTGTCTTTCTCCTTTCCTCCTGCCCTCGCCATTCTCTGTCCCTGTCATATAAAAAGCCTGGTGCTTTATCAGAATTTAATCTGTACTTTGTTATCTGTGGTCCCACTTCTGCTTTCACTTACTCACCGCCACCATAGGGTGCTGAAGCAAGCTTTGGCATGGGCTGTTTTTTCCCTGGGTTAGATGAGCTCCTGCTATCTCCTGAACTCTGCACTCACTTTTAGTAGCCCTTCCACATACTATCAAGACTGTGCCAGAGTCTGCCTCTGTAAAATCAAAGACAGGGCGACTGACAACAAAAAAGTCCCTGCTTCTCAATTTGCTCAGGGAACTGCCCGTGCAGAGCTTAACTCCGCTACAGGTGCTGTTTCATGTCAAATTTGATGTGAATGAGTTCAGGTGGAGGAAGCATGAGCTAGTCAGATTGGAACATGTGTACACCTGCCCATTAGATCAGAGCCAAGGGAATGCACTGAGAAAGGTTGAAACTTAATGGGTTCAAAGGTGTGTGTCTGTAAAGAAACAAGACTTTGGACAGGGGAGGGGGAGCGGTAGTAATTCCAGGCTTAATCTTGAAAAGGAGAAAGTTGTTTTGTTTTTTCTCCCTAAATTTGTAGCAGTTGTCGAGGCCTGTTCTAGATAGACAGATGTTTTGGCTCCCATATCCCTGCAGCTAAATTATGATTAAATGAAGATGCACGTCCTCTGTATAAAACGTCAGGTTATTCCCTGGCACGGATACCTCCACCTTGAGAAATCTGTGTTTACTAAGAGTTTCTATAACGTGGCGCTGAGCCAGTCAGGGTCAAGAGAGGTCTGGGGTGGTCTAGTTTTCCCTCCATAATGACCAGTGCCGTTAATGACCTCCGCTGGCCCGGAGGCACAGGGCCCTAATTGCTACAGCAGACAGCGTAGCCTCTGACTGACCCAGCTCCGCCATTACTGATGTTGGACCACAAGGGATTATTGCCACCACAGAGCCAGCAGTTTCACCTTCAGTTGCCCACTTCTCCATGCTATTAATTTACTGTGAACACTTTGTCTTTGTGTAAAGGGTTTTTTTTTTGTAGCCTGTGTCGGTGGTGAAATGACATCTGCTTTTTGTGCCATACCTTAAATGTACCCTGAGAGTTGTTTATTGTCACAGTACACCCAGACAGACCCGGTAGCTATGTGAGTTCACGTCTATAGGGCTGAACCTGACACCCATCCTCCATTACATGTCTCTTTGTAGACGTGCTTGATTTGTGTTTTTGGCTGTTGTTGGAATGCAGATTAGACTTGCTCTGTCTCCTGATTTTCTGCTTGAAGGTGTGCTGTCTACTGACTGGTGTGATCCAGGAAAGGACAGCTGGTAAGAAAGCTTTTGCGTAGGGAATATAGTGCTAATGTGTATTATCTAGCAAGTGCTTGAAGTACAATTTAAACCTCTATCTCTTACTTTTCTCCGGCCTCTGTGGTGACACTGGCTTTAACAGAACCTGTGTTTCTCACTTGGCAATAAGCAACCGCCCTTGCAATAAACGTCACTATACAACATTGCTTTTTTTAAGTTGTAAATGTAATTTTATAAGAAGCATATGATTTCAATATGCATGTGGCAGAGCCCTTTGAAACAGCGCATTTCCTACATCAACACTAGTATCGGACTGTTTGATGATGATAACCAGAAGAAGCTGTCATGCTGACAGAACGTTATCTGATTACACACTGCATGCAAAAGACAGTAGATAATATCTCTTTTATTCCATGAATGTCATTGTTTTCTACATTATATTTTTTGTTTAAAAATGATAGTCCCGATCTAGTTGTCTTGTGAAAATATTTTTTATTCTATTTTGTTCTGTTGGTTATTTAGACCAGTGGTTCTCAACCAGGGGTTCAGGGACCCCCAGGGGTCTCTGAGGTAGTTCCAGGGGGTCCATTTAATTCACTTGGAGTGACTTAGTGACTCGGAGTGTCACTACGAGTGAAGCCAGTGTGAGTAAGAGTCATGACAACCATGGTTATCTCCTTAACTGTAGTTGAACTATAGAATTCTGGTCCTAATCATTATCACCAAAATGTTTTCTGATGGAGGTCTGTGAAGCAAAAATTGAGTCTGTGATCCAATGTGTATAAATTAAGGGTCCTTGATACGGAAAGGGTTGAGAACCACTTGTATTGACAATTAAAGTTTGTGTCACCAAAAATCAGTGTCATAAAATATGATATTAGTATGTTTGTTTTAGCACTGATACTAAATTACGCATATTTCTATACCTTACATTGAGAAGTATAAAAATGTTTTTCTGTAAGGCCCTTTTTCTTTTAATTTAACGTGAAAGCCAAAGTTCTCAATTGTTAAATGTTGTCGAGATACAAGCAAACATACAAGAAATTGGCTAAATAAAAATTTTGTTTTGTTTAAATACTGGAACTATTTGATTGAAAATTAAAGGTCTAACATGTAGGAATTTAGTGGCATGTAACAGTGATGATGCCAAACTGACAAACTGTAGGAGAACTGTGGTGGCTGGTGTAAAAACACAATAACGCAAATGGCCTATCCAGAGCAAGTGTTTGGTTTGTCAGTCCTTTGCTACTGTAGAGCAAGATGGCAGCGTCTATATAAGAGGGTCCCGCTCCATGTGTAGACATAAACAGCTCATTCTGAGGCAGAGTCCTGCACTGGGTCGGGTACCCACGGGTACCCAACGGGTACCCGCAAAAACAGCTGATTTGCGGGTGGTTTTTAAAAAACAATTTTTTCCCGGGTTCGGATCTGGGTGGAAAAAATAACATGCGGGTCGGATCGCGGGTTTTAGATAAACACATCAGTCATTAGTTCGATAAACTACAGATAACTACCTTGGTCATTATTTAGGCTACTCTCTGAGGATCGCCTCCGCTATTTCGCAACGGTCATTGGTTCCGCTGTTTACACACGTTTTACCATCTAATAACACAATTTGTGATTGGACGACAGAGTCAACATGGCTGCCACCGTCTAACAAGCGCCGCTTCCAAAACAGTAAATAATTATTTAGGTATTTGAGAAACAAGTGGATAAAAACGTACAACTATCACTTTATAATGTTTCTGAAGTGTTTCCCTGATGGATTACTTCTCTCCTCGATGGATTCTAAAAACACGTGACGGCTCGTAACTGCTGAACGTTGCTCTGGACAGAAAGTAAGTCTGTTATTNATATGCTGTTCAATATTCAGCCAATATGACCCAAAATGATTACTTTAAATCCGGGTTACGGGTCGGGCTGCGGGTCGTGTTTCAACGGGTCGGACCGGGTTGCGGTACTAATTGGCCTGATGCACGGATTTGCGGTTGGGGTGCGGGTTTGTACGTCCCCGGGTCGGGTCGGGGCAGATCTTGAAAACTGGACCCGTGCAGGACTCTGTTCTGAGGTAACAAAGACACAACAAATCTTATTTTCAGGTGATTCTAAACTAATGATAACATTATTATGAATATTACATTCCATTCTGCCAGTAGATGCCCCGAAATCCTACACACTGGACCTTTAAGTTAATAACGTTTGATATAGCTAATACTTCAGGTTCTTTTGCTCTGTACCAAAACATATTTGGGGTTTGATTGCCAGTTGTAACTGTAGTCAGAGTAAATCTTATTCAACAGTCAAAGAAAGAAAAGGGAGTAATTGTTAGATTTCTAGTCTGCTTAGACTCAAAGGGGTTTTTAAGCTCAAGTCACATGGCAGATGCCCTGGCTCAACAGTACTGAAACATACTGGGGCATTATAGAGGCAACATGGACCAGTTTGAGAATGTGAGCAGCAGCATGAAATCCAAAGTGAGCCAGTACTCACACTTGTGTGCCTTTGAACTGATCCAGGGCAGCCGACAGACAGACAGACAGACAGACAGGATGGGATGTAGCCTAGAGGCTGGTGGTTGGTAGAGATAGTAGAGGCAGCCTCGGCCCTAGAGACTTCACTTTAGAATCAGATCAGTAATCTGACCCTGAGATGCAGACAAAGGTAATGACTTTCCTCCTTCCCCTAGCATTGATTAGGACACAGTTGTGGTGTGTGTGTGTGTGTGTGTGTGCGCGCGCCTGTGTATGTGTGTGTGTTTGCACTCACACTGTCTGGTGGCGTCTGCTTGTCTTGATCAGCTCTCAGTCTGGTATCTGTATGGATCTAATTTCAGCCAGTGCATTTTGGTAATGGTGCTCTGCTCCCCGCACACACGCACGCACCCGACTGTCTCTGTCTGCGCCGCTTAGCTCCCAGAAACCCACTGTGTTTGTGTAACCCTGCTGCCCTGCACCGAGCACGCGTATTTTCCACAGACTTTATCATCTTCCCGTACTAGAAAGTTCACCTCCTGTTTTGACTGGGTTTCTCCCGCGTGAGTAGGTCTGAGCAACACATACACACACTCACGTACACGCACAACACGGTCATCAGGGTTAATGTGTAAAGGTGTTTGGAGTGGGCTCTGCTGTGGTTTTTAGTTGGGTCCAAGTTAAGGCGATGCTGGTTATGGCAACAATGTTTTATTAATCCCCTCCTCACTGTGTCTGCCATTTCCTGTCTCAACATGAACGGAATGATAGGAACTTCACACACTCGCAGCTCAAAGGAGTTGCTCTTTGCGCTGAGTTCTCCCCTTTTTCCTCCACTGTTCCCTTTTCCTGTTATTTACCCCCTCCCGTAAGTCAAAGTCTAGACTGGGTTTTAATGACGGTCGCAGCTGGTCACTTGGGCAGACCCCAATCGCAGCTGGGGGGCCCCTGCTAGTCCCGCTTGTTACCCCCTCTGCCCCCTCCCCTTCGTATTATCCTGACCAACTCGGGACCAGCCCCCATCCTGTCTGGCCTGGAGCAGCCCCCAAATATCAGGGTTGTTACTGTTAACCCTGGCCTGTCCCCTGTGTGTGTGTGTGTGTGTGTGTGTGTGTGTGTGTGTGTGTGTGTGTGTGTGTGTGTGTGTGTGCCACCCATCCCCCCATCGCTGCTCCACGCAGAAGTGCGCTCCCCCACTCCACTCTGCTCTTTGTTCGTGCAGGGCCAGTCCAATCCCTCCTCATGTCGTCTTAATCTCCACACAAAGGACCAGTGTAAAGACCACCAATTATGTGGATACAAGAGCAGAGTTCACTCAAAAACCGCATACACCAGGCCTCTACTCATATCCATGTGTATTTAGGCTTGATATTATTCCCTCAAGTCCTAGCTTTGTAACACTTCTGCTCTGAATCCAGTGAGATATGCAGAGCGCTGTGCAAACAGCATGGCATTTCGGCAAATGCCAGTGGGCCACGAGTTCAGTGCCCTCCCTGTCTGGCATGACATTCATTTTTAAATTTACCTTTTATTGTAGAGGTCTTGATTTTGCATTGTGCCATCTTCTGAGAAATATTGTTAACGGCTGGGTGATAAGATAATGTATTCTCTGGTGTCTCTGTAATCAGTCAGCCAGTGGAGATTTTCCTTTTTGGAGGTTTCCCTTTAATATTTCTGGTTGTATGAGGTTGTAATGAGCAATGTTGCAAATCAATGAGCAGGATAGTTTTGTGACAGTATTGGATTGTTACTCCAATGTAATGAATGACCTTAATTTGCTTGGTATTTGGGTAACTAGATCAGGCTACTTTATCTATAAATGGTTTCTATCTCTATCAATATATAAAGGCACATTCTGTCATTCAGTTTCTCCACGTTGGCCACCCATAGTGTCGACGCTCGTTTGTGTGGAAGCAGGCTACACATGGTGTACTCACAAGATAGCCTTTAACGAAAGGGAAGACTCGCCACAAACCAAACTCTTGGTAGACCACAAACCATCGGCGGCAGAGTCGAGAAGGAGATGTGTGTGTTTTTCAGCTATGTTTGGTTTCCTTCCTGAGCTTCTGTCTGTAAGTCTGTGGACCATCTGTCTTACCACACACAGAGTCTCCATGATGGATGCGCCTGTTCATTTCAGATCACGGTGTCCTTATCAGATCACTGTTGTTACTTTGATGCTGTTTATTGGTGCAATGTGTGTTTCGTAAGAAGTATTTTGTAACCCGTGGTTTGATTCTCATGAGAAGAATTAAGGACAATAAATCTAGTTAACAGCAGTGTGGATAAGAGATGAAACTGTATAGAATAGAATGATCATAGTGACCTAAATTATCACAGTTATCAGGATTATCGCAGTGTCGTTAAAATGTACTAAACATGTTCAGTACTGAAACACACACTGAAATGATTGCACCAAGTTTTACTTTGTATCGGTCCACAAGCAGCCTGTCTTTCAAATACTTGCTCAAGTGTCTTTCGCCCTTTTTACACAAAGATTGCGCTACAAAGTCCCTTCATTACACCGCCTTTGTTTTTTTGCACAGAACCAAACAACGGCGTCATGACGCCCCAGTGTGTGATTTTTAGATAGCATGCCAGCATTTTAAAAGCTACAGAGGCATGACGGGCGTGACATGCAACACAACAGCGTCAGCCTCCAGTGTGACATATAACATACGCGTCAGCAGCTCTTTCTAAACAATAACATAGCTAGGACAGTCATATACTATCTCTGTTATATGGCGGCTGATCTTGTCAGGAGCTCAAGGACTTCACTGTCTTTCCAATTTGCAGGCATTTTGGGACACTGTTTTTCCTCTTTGAATTAGCTGCTAATTGCTGCTATCTGCTTTTTAAATGTCCCACAATAACTCGTCAAAACATCACACCCGTCCTGTACATAGTCCTGTCCTACTCGCTGTCCCTTTTACACAGATGTTGATTCCGCTCTGTTACTGTCTCCACTGCTGGCTTAAAAGCGAGACAGTTCTGTCCCCCCACTCCGCTATCGTACCTTTCATAAAGAACAGTGAGGCAGAATAATGGGGGACATTCCTGCTTGAACAGGTAGTGTGAAAGGGGCTTCTATCACAGTAGATGAGGAAGCGGAACCGGTAGCATCACCCATTCTTCAAATGCTATGGCTAAAAAATCTCGAGAGCACTGTCACTGCTTTCTGCCATGTTTTTATTGACACAACAAATCCATGCTTGTGTGCTGAGCCTCTGTCTCAGACTGTTGCTAACTTGCTAACTTGCTGGACAGTATGTACTGTGTGAGGTAACAAAAAAGGGCTTTAATCATAATGAATGTTTAAAATGGTAATCGTAATTGTCACAAATTTTGCCATGCTTTATCATAAACTGGTAACCGTTTCACCCCTAGTGTGGAGGTAGTTTGTTGTGGAGAATTGCTTCTCTCAATGATGCATGTTTTTCCTTTTTTAAATGCCACTCTTACTTTGAGGATGGATTGATCAAAATGCCTCCTGTCTGGACTCACTTGCTGATTGATTTATTTCCCTGAGAACCAGTAAACATCCAGCCAGACAAAAGAGGAGTCTAATGGAAGAAAGGATTCAGGTTGTCTGAATTTGATGATGGATATTGAGCGTCATCCAGCTTTCCGACGTACAGCTGTTGCTCCCGTCATCTGTTTTATTTGGCTAAACTATTTGCTCCATTAATGCAGCAGATTAGCGTGATGTGGCACACAGCTTGTTTTTCTCTCTTTATCAGGCCCAGCCTGCTTCACCTCCGTGTAATCTGCAGGAAATTCCATCTGCATGCGAACTGTGGTGAATTTGGACACACTCCACCAAGAGTTCCTGTCACTTTCCCGCTCACCTCCTCGAGAGCCACACACATACATGCTCACACAAACATTAACTGATGAGAAATATCACTGAAGCAAGTCCTCCACATTTCCAGTTACCACTCACTGGACAAGCATAGACACATCAGCATACACGCTACATGTGAAAAATGCTCCCAGACAGATTACAACCTCCCAGAGTTCAGTAGAGTGGAAACCACTCCTATGACACCGGGGTTTGTGGTTTTGGCCACTTGAATGTTACATTCTGATGGTGCAATCACTGTATCAGTCATTTGGAGTATTTTTTTTAAAACTGCTCTGAACAAGAGCCAAAGTATGACGACTCAGATGGTTCAAGAATGCACTAAAATCTGCTGACACCTTTTGACAGAGACCAAAGTTGGTACAAACGGGAGATCAGTGAGCTCATCTGGTCAAAGAAACCCTCAGGATAAGACACAGAGGATTAGTGGAAGCTTGCCACTCTTAAAATCTTTTCTTTCCTCTGGGCCAGACATTGTCAGTGGTCCAACCGCTACTGAGCCTCCTCTCTTTGAGGGAGAATGGGGATTGAAATTCCTCTCTACTTTGTGTCTCCTCCTGTGTTGTTGTTGGTACGACGGTCTTGTCTTCACCAAGTCCACAGCGATTAGTCTTGAGTGGTCTAGCCTTTGTTTACCGACCGAGAACCAGCTCTTGGCCTGTCACGCCTCACTCACGGCCCTGTTGTCACTCAGACAGTTCGTCATTATTTAGCACTGACAGGGGTTCAGCTGAGTTTAGCAGCTTCCCCTGTGTTTTTCCCACGTGAAAACTAGTCCCACATTCATCTAGCCTTGCCTGGTCCAGCCATGCGCTTTGTTTGGTCACAGCAAACCTTGGAAGAAGCCTTTTGTGCTGACCTTACTCTAAATGAGAAGCATGTGTGCTATGACTCAAAATCACATTTCGCTCCAAATCTAATCAGCTTGCAGTTTCTCTACTCTCTTCATTGCCCAACCGACTCTGGTTTTGTTTTAGATGTGGCAGATTTGTGCGGACTTTCTGGCACTGACCTCATTTCAGCGTGTAGATGGACCACCGTAGTTTTATTATGGCGGCGGCAGGAGTTCCATTGTGTCAGCTTTAATAGGTCCCCGCGCAGGAGTGTGCTGTGTTTAATAAAACTCGTGTCTCATTAGCTTAAACAGTGGCAGCTCTCCCTGTCAGTGTGAGAGAGACAGAGGAGAGGAATGGAAGCAGAATGCTGCATTGGGGATTTGGCAGGAGCCCTCTCCCCTTGTTGGGTTTCACTTTGTCTGTCCCACTGGGCAGGTCCGTCTCCACCCTGCGTGTTTGGGTTCATCTGCAGTGAAGGATCTGATTTCAGGGCCGCCAGGGCCGTCTGGCTGCTGCTGCTCAACTCAAAGCTCTGTGTCTGCATGTCACAAAATGCTTACAACTGAATGGGACACTACATGCTTTACATCCTGTTGAAACTGTGGGGTTAGTTTGCCCCCTGCTGGATACAATGGAGAAGTGAAATGGATCTGATAAACTGATATTTATTTACCTCTCTGTGTCTTTTCCCTCAGCTCTACGTTGTAACTGCACAAACTGTGAGAAGACAGGCTATGAGTGCGAGACAGATGGCGCCTGCATGGCCTCTACATACTACATCCAGGGGAAGGAGCAACATGTACGCATCTGTATCAACCGGGACAACCTGATCCCCCCTGGACAACCCTTCTACTGTCTGAGCGCTGAAGGCCTGCTCAACACACATTGCTGCTATGTAGATTACTGCAACAGTATTGAAGTCCCCGGTGAGGCTGCGTCACCAAACATTAGAGAGCTTTCAGTTCAACAGTGCTGTCAATTTAAAGTAACCACCTCGTTTCGTTTTGCCCTCCTAGTTCCAACAAAGGAGGTGGACTGGACGACCTCAGGGAGCTCCTGGGGGCCGGTGGAGCTGGTAGCAGTCATCGCAGGGCCAGTGTTTCTTCTGTGTGTGCTGCTGATGGTCGGCGTGTTCCTGTTCCAGTATCACCAAAGGGCCTACAGCCACAGGCAGAGGCTGGAGGTGGAGGACCCATCCTGTGACCATCTGTACTTGGCCAAGGACAAGACCCTACAGGACCTCATCTATGACATGTCCACCTCCGGATCAGGCTCTGGTCAGTATAAGCTGCCCACCTGATGTGATGTAACAGAACAGTCTTCAACATGTCATTTCATAAATACAACTGCAACACTCAGTGACAATTATTCGGACCTAGAATTTGCTGAGGGTACGTCTAACAAACCCCTTCTACAAAACAAGTCTGCAGGTAATATTTGCTAATGTTTTGTTTGTCTTCCTACTGCCCCCTGCAGGTCTGCCCCTGTTTGTGCAGCGGACTGTGGCCAGGACCATCGTGCTGCAGGAGATAATAGGGAAGGGTCGTTTTGGTGAGGTGTGGAGGGGGAAGTGGAGGGGAGGAGATGTGGCGGTGAAGATCTTCTCGTCCAGAGAGGAGCGCTCCTGGTTCAGAGAAGCTGAGATCTACCAGACAATCATGCTGCGCCACGAAAACATCCTAGGATTCATAGCAGCAGACAATAAAGGTGAGGAAGTTTGTGGGTTGTGTGGAGACTTGGACTATTCACATCAACATTCAGGCATTTATCCAAAACATTGTTAAGGTGGAGTCCTAGACTTCCCACATCAGCTTGTATATACTCTTACATCTTAATTGATTGTTTTCTTTCTTCTGCTCTCTTTCAGACAATGGTACATGGACTCAGCTGTGGCTGGTGTCAGACTATCACGAGCACGGCTCTCTTTTTGACTACCTGAACCGCTACTCTGTCACTATTGAGGGCATGATCAAGCTGGCACTGTCAGCTGCCAGTGGCCTGGCACACCTACACATGGAAATCCTTGGCACTCAAGGTGAGATGGACTGTCACATTAGAAGAGTACTTCACCCACAAAATGACCATTAGTATGTCTGTTACTCACTCCATGTTATACTCAATTTGTGAAGAGGTCTCAGTTTTTCTCACATTGCCTCCACAGTAAAGGAAGAATCCAACTGAAGTTAAACTATATGAAAACATACAGTACAATCCAAGTCTCATTTATCCAGTCATAAACACAGTTGTGGCATGCGAGAAAAAAAATTCAGTCAGTAAGTAATTCAGTGTAATACAGGGTGAGTAATTAATACACAGATGATCATTTTGCGGGCGAAGCATTTCCTTAAAGAGCAGCACGCAGTGAAATCAGTGAACAAACAAATGAACACAGCGGGGACATGAACGTGCACACAGTCAGTGATTCACATTCAGCGAGCATGTGCTATTCCTGCTGAGCTCCATTAAATGTAATGATGTGTTGTCTGTTCTCCTGCAGGTAAGCCTGGCATTGCTCACCGTGACCTGAAGTCTAAAAATATCCTGGTTAAGAAGAACGGCATGTGTGCCATAGCTGACCTCGGCCTGGCAGTCCGCCACGAGTCCATCACAGACACAATCGATATAGCACCGAATCAGCGCGTGGGCACTAAGAGGTAAATGTTTCCATGCAGATTCACCCAGAAGCACTAAAATGGAGATATTTGTCAGGGATCTTTGAAGGCCAAGTCTGGCTACACTCTGTGTTTGTCTTACTGTCTACATGAAAAGATGAAAAACAACAGTGAATATTAATGTGCCACTAACAAGTTTTTATATGTTTTAGCCAAATTGACCAATTTGCCTGCGCTCTTTGGACCTTTTAGAAAAGCCCAGTGATGGATGTGTAATTTTGCTGATATAATGGTCGTTGAAAAGGGGAGGAGATTGTCATGTATTATCCCAAACAACATTACAATTTGGATTCATTAAACCTTAAATTTTATGAAATAAGATGATTTAAAAGTCTATGTAAAAGGATTAATTGGTCATATAAACGTCTCATCGATGCTGTCACTCATTGCTGCCCTTTGTCTCCACCTTCAGGTATATGGCTCCAGAAGTCCTGGACGAAACCATCAACATGAAACACTTTGACTCCTTCAAGTGTGCCGACATTTACGCGCTGGGCCTGGTGTACTGGGAGATAGCACGTCGCTGCAATGCAGGAGGTAAGACCACAATCATCAGCTCAAAAAATATCTAAATGTTCTTCATGTGACAGAGACTGAAAAGGCTTCCTCATTGTGTCCCCCAGGTATCCACGAGGAGTACCAGCTGCCCTACTACGACCTCGTACCCTCTGACCCCTCCATAGAGGAGATGAGGAAGGTGGTGTGTGACCAGAAACTGAGGCCCAATGTGCCCAACTGGTGGCAGAGCTACGAGGTATTTCACACTGCAACATATACACCAACAGCTGACAGTTTTCTAAAAATACATGTAGGGGCTGTATAGAAAGGCAGTTGGGTATTATCAGGTTGGGCAGTACAGGACGTTCTGACTTGAAAATGGACTAATATTTTCTAAATCACTGTAGTGGGGAAGTATTAAATTAAGTTATCTACAGCCTACATCCTATTTTTTATAACCTTTTATAATAGTGCAGGGCTCAGCATTGAAAAGTGATAGTGTGTTTCACAAATTTCCTGATGTTGCAAAAAAGCTCTCTCTAAAAGTTGGCCCCTTCAAACTCTAATGGATCAATTTTTTCATAGACAGATGCTGCTCTCAATTTTTTTGTTTTGTTTCCAGAGATATCAAGCAGATCAGGTTGAATTTTACAGGAAATATTCATGAAATAATACGCTATCTAATTTTTAATACCTTCATACCTTCCTGAAGTTTCATCGGTGTATATAGTATGTGATGGTATTAATATGCAGCCTACCTACCTGTATTTTTGACAGTGTTGAAAATCATATCTTAATACTGTGCCCAACGTATATTTCATTTTAATCAATATTTAGGATGACAGACACTGGAATTATAAACTGAAAGTGACGGCTCCGTACAGCAGCAGCAGAGTCACAGCACAGAGCAGCAGGAGTCAGATTTCTCTTACCAGTGAAAAAAGTTCACCGTGAAGAAGATGGCAGAGGATTTGGTGTTAAAGTGAAAAGTAGAAGCGCCTCCTTGGCAGTATTTTGAATTTCAACCCAGTGCTAATAGGAAACCTAATAACGCTAACAGGGAGAAAAGTATGTGGTTGCATCATTGAGAAGTTGGAGGTTGCTGCCTATCGCCTGAGGCTAATCCTTCTTGTTCCATTGCTCCCTGCAATATCTCAAAGTAATCTGCTGTGAACACTTCCCCAAAATGACTGTTGTTTTGTTTTGTAGATGCATTTGTTGATTAAAGATAGTGGTAGTGCTGATGTCACAAAACATGGCATTTCCTGTGACTTCTTCAGAATAAAAGTCAAGTTATTTTGCCAGTCAGATGCTTTTAATGCGAAGCTGCAGCAGTAGGAAATGTTTTGGTTGTATTAGCAGTAACTAAAGGGGCCGTACACATGCTGCGTTTTTTGGCCCCAAATTCATAATTTTAATGTGAACGCATGGCTAATGTGCTCAAACGCTAGAGCAATGTCATTGCGGTGGGCAGGCGTTCCTGAGTGCATATATTTCATGGCGCGAGTTCAACTTTTGGAACGCAGCAGCACACACCACATCATGTGACGAGGAACAGCCAATCTCAGCCGACAGATATCTTTCCCTTCATGTGTAGATATCAGATGGATAAATATGGAGAAGTTGATCATGTTAGTGCAGGGCCACTCAGAGCTTTACATCTGTCCTATGGACAATAGGCTTACACACCTATAAACGGTGCCTGGAACAACATCAGCTCTGCACTCAGGATTGTAGGTAAATAGGCTATGATATCGTGCTGGTTAAGGGTGCTTAGCAACCTCGTACACAACCTGCCGCCACGCTCTTGAAAGCTCTCAGAGAAAAGGCATAAGAGTAGCATCCAGCGCCTGACCTCGCGTTTTCCGGGAGGTGTGTACGGCCCCTAATACAGCGCTCTACAGATAGTGCGCATCATTGTATCTTTGCTTGTGGTGTAATCTGTAACACCGGTGATGTCTGTGGCGTTCCTGTTATCAGTCAGCATTATTGTTACGTGTCTTTGTATATCTAACCTATGTCCCCTGTCCTGCAGTCACTGCGCGTGATGGGGAAGATCATGAGGGAGTGCTGGTACGCCAACGGAGCAGCCAGATTGACGGCCCTGCGCATCAAGAAGACCCTGTCTCAGCTCAGCGTGGAGGAGGACGTCAAGATGTGAGCGGCGTAAAGGCGCGCTGGAGACGCACAACCAGACCACACTCCCATAGGAAACAAACACTAAAGACAGACTGCAAATGAAAACCCTGCCAGTTTTAAAGCCACACTCCAAGTTGTGACGAGGCCTACCTCACCTTTTTAGCCAAAACTACTGAGAGTCACCCTTCCCCCTTCTTGACGTTTCTGCCCCCCGCCCCCTTCGCCTCCCTTTGTTCCTCGTGTCTCCTCCCTGTTCCCTCCGACCTCCCCTTCTCCATGGGCCACAACACTACAGCACTACCACTGTTAATATCATCACACTCAACCTTTTGTTTCATTTCCCATGGCAGGAATTACTATTGTACAGCGACGGGATTTTTTTTTGTTCAATCCTTTTTTACCTCTCTGAAATGTGTCCCATGACGGACTAACCTTGTCCAGAAGAGCCGAGAATGTTGTGGGTGTAAGAACAATAACACTTCATATTGTGTTGGCCGTGCAGCATCACACTGTGGTGCTGCGAGCGCGAGGGAGGAAAGAGGCTGAAGCACTGTTTCTAGTCATGTGTAAAAAAAAAAAAAGGTGTCTGGACTACTAGCATGTTTCTACGACACTAAGATGTCCTCTGGTGTAGGCTGTAGCTCATTAGACAAATCCAGTAATGGGACGTTTGGTAATTAGGCAGACAGATTCTGCTTTTTAATCCCTCACTTGAATACCCTTCAAACCGAAAACGAGTTGCACTCAACTGTAGCTTCCTCATCGCGTGTGACACCGGCAGGTATCACACGGCAGATGTGGTCCAGTCCTGGTGTTAGTCTGAAATGTGGCAGGGATAATGTTTGGGATGGTTTTATTTATTTGTCGATAGTTTTTATTTCATATTGATGAACACTGTGAGACGAGATGTGACAAGCCAGAGTCGAATAAGACGTGAAAATTAGTTCAGTCCGAGTCTTCACCATCTTTCAGGCGTTACATTCAGGGGTCGTTGCATTCACTTTAATAAGATACTGAGCGCAAACATGGATGTAGCCATAGGCCCCTGTTGGTGACAGGCGATGACATCATGCACACTGAGCAAATAAGAGGCGTATGAAATGGCAATGAAAAATACTGTTGTTTTTTTTAAAATATATTTTTGTGTTTTGTGTAAAGACATCATGATGGGTGTTTTCTTTTGACGTTGACATTAGACACTACTGATGATGGGTACATATGATTTGTATATAAAACATGCATATGTTTTTTTGTTTTCCTTTTATGCCACAAGCAGCGGTGTGACATCTGAACAGAGATTTTGCTTGAATGGTACTTTCAGAAGTTTCTTTGATCTGTCTGCATGGTTTTGAACTGTGCCAGGAAATAGACTCTGTCATCTGCTGGAATTTGTTTGCTCCTCTCATGACAATTTGGTGGTACTACTGATCCCAGATAATTTTGCTGCAACCTGTTTTTGTCTTTTTTTTTTTTTAAATGTGTAATTGTTGGAATTGAGCTCTTCTCGGAGCTCGTTGATGCAGATCTGTTTCTACATATGTTCTCCCGGGTGACATCTCTTTCTCATTGACACTGGAATATTTAGGAGCGTCACATAACCTTGAATTCTGATACTGCCAATGGCTATTTATTCAGAAGTAAAGACAGCTGCTGACAGTTCACACACACAGGGAACATACGGATAGATGTGAAAAGTAGTCGCGACGTTTTCAGAGACTGACATGCTGTAAAGTGAAACTGCATGTTTTCATTCTACTTTGTCGTCCGCAGACAAAACTATGAAAGTATTACACTGACGTTTGTCACCGTTGGGCTCTGCACTGTTAATGTCCACATGGACTTTAGTTAATGTTAGTTATGTCATCACTTGATCCAGAAACCATGTGTCATGTTAGTATCCATTTTGCATGCTGTCTCAAACACTGGGTCCTCTGCACTGAGGAAGATGAACTTAAGTCTTTTCCCCTCTTCCTCCCCGTTGTTTTCTTTCTTCCTGTTTTTTGTTCGGGTCATTGGCTGTGTACCCCAGAAATGTTGCTGCTACTGTTAACATGGGTGGAAGTTCAGCGGGCAGATGGGAGGAGGAGAGCTGTGGAGGGAAAAATAGGGAGACTGCTGTCAGTTGAACCAAAATTGTCAAAACACTCCTGTCCATGTTTGGTTTGTTGCCATGGGTATATGACCATCAGACATCATCCTGTTCACGAGTAATACTTTGAGATTTCAAAAATCATGTTGTGCAGATCTTTTCAGAATTAGTTGAAAAGTGTATATAGATGATATACAATAAATTCCTCTTTTTCTTATTTGTGACTTCAGCTGTGGTGCTTATTCAAGATGCCATGTAGTGTGTTTGTCAACTGCTGCACTAGTTACAGAGGATTAACAAAAAAGACCACTGCAATGGACAAATGCCCTGTGTCATAATGTTAACAAAAGAGAAATCATCTTTGTAGCCTGTCTGCCCCTTAAATTCAAAACCACTCTATAATGTAATGGGTTGCTCCTTGGGTCATGTTACACCCTTCCACCAAGTTTCATGAAAATCAGGCCAGTAGTTTTTTCCATAATCCTACTGAAATCAAACAAACCAAACTAAAAACATGACCTCCTTGGTAGAGGTAAAAACCATTATTTAGGATTAAAGGATAAGTTCACATTTTTCAAGTGTACTTTTAATGGGAACTACACCCATTTTCAAAATTCATACATTTTTCTTATGGTCTAAGACAGTCCGAAAAACATCAGTAAATACGTACCATTGAAACTATTATTCAAACTATTGCTGAATAAGAAATTGTGATATCATTAAGTATAAAGTCTGGAGCTGCTTCATAGACAATGAATTAGGATAGATATTCTAAATCAGTCCAGCCACGGGGTCCAGATTTCTCCATAGTCATTAGTTCAAGGTCCACAGAGTTTAATATGTTCAGCGTCATTCTTGGGTTTGGCCATGTTATTGGGATAGCTTGTTGTCTCCGTTGCGTAGCTCTCCAGTGTCCAGCTGTTAGTCACTCACTCTACAGCAGAAAACAGCACTTCAAAGTAAAATCTTTGTGCTGGAAATTCACTGTACTTCAAAATAAAGTGTTTTTTTTTTGGGGGGGGGGGGGGTGTTTGTTTGTTTTTTTGTTGTTGTTTTTTACAAACAAGTGACTTGAGGTATATTCAGAATGGACCCATGACCCACTTTTGGACCGCAACCCACCAGCTCGGAACCACTGTTTTAGATGACACTGAGCACCAAACTTCCCTGTGACTGGCCGTTATTTGACACCATATCTCAGGAACCAAAGACACTGGTCAGATACTGAATTGGTGACACAAATCTTTGTGTCTTCCTTAAAACTGTGGTGATTTTATAGGCCGGGTGATACTCAACTTGCAGCCCGTGGGCCAAATCCAGCCCGATGTAGAGTGCCAGGTGGCCTGCCAATTGTTTTCTACTTCACAAGACATTTTTTTATTTTAAACAGGTTATTTTTTGTTGCCAGAATGCATTAAAAGAATCAAAATAGAGCTTGTTTAGAAAAAAAAGTGCCAGGCGAGGATCCTCTGGACCCCCTGACAGATGTCCAGACTATTCATTTATATACATTAATTACTAAATTGTGTCATTAACTGGCCCCTGGCCTCCCGACATTTTGCAAATGTGGCCCCTGGGCACAGCAGGTTGAGTATCGCTGTTAGATATTCTGTTCTGCTGGTGTGTAAAGCATCCATGTTTTATTTAGAATATGTAGCTTCTTTGCAACATCTATATTTCAAGCACTGTCTGTCATGGCTACGGAAGGGTCTGCACAGACATGGATATAAACTGTAACTGCAACTTAACTGGTTCAAGAATCAACCTTAAAGCTCAGTGTTAATATTGCTTCTAAAAAATGAAGAAAAAAAAAAAAAAAAAGAGGACATATTTAAAATGCATTTTATTTTCCTTTACAAGAAACAAAAGCAGACAAAGAAATAAGATGAGGGGGAAAGGGAGTGGGAAAGCTGTATATAAAGAGATGCAACCTCTGGCGTCCTGAAAAAAATATGTACAATTCAAAATAATATCCATACAAAACATGCCACATACAATAAAAATGATCATTATATTTATTCATATTCCCTAAAAGTATCTCTGCTGTACAGATGCAACATCTTTTTAAAAAGTAGGTGAGGTTAAAAAAAACCTTCAATTTGAGCAAACTTTTATTAAATTATAAGATATGCAGAGAACTTAAATTAAGATTCAGAGAAGTTAAAAATTATTCAGGCTAAAATCCAGTGAGCGGCATAATGTCTCGTCATGATCTTCCCTTGAAATAGAAACATACCAAAAAATATATATATCACTGCTTCGGATACTTGATCAATATCTACCACTTTAGAGAAGTTCTCCGTTATACTATGAGAGTGCAATTCATTACCAGGTTAAGTATGGGATTAACTTTGAGTATTACATCATAACATACATTAGGCCAAGTAACCATTTCACAAGGTTTACCAACACATTCACTTCTATAGGGAAGATATAAAAAAGCAAAACACTAACAATAGTCTAGGGAGTTCAAGATTTTCCATTCAAGAGTATATTAATCCAATTGTGACCGATTAAGGGACAGGTTTTGGTAATCAACAAGCAGTAGCATAAATAAAAAGAAAAATAAACACGAACAATATTACATAAATACAAATGCTATGCACCATTGTACTGCTTTACGCAAGAAAGTGATTCTCATGTCTAATCGGCGACCCTCCGCGTGAATCCAAACAGGCTTCGTGATCACACCGGCCTCTCGTCGCAGGTGATTGGAGACGACCGGACATTTTTTCTCAAACCTATTTTTAACAAACTTGTCTCTGAGAGCTTATAGCAAAAAACACTAATAGAAAAAACAGGTAAATGCAAAACACTC